>NW_027507758.1:648665206-649042706 GCF_037356315.1 Lithobates pipiens
GCCTTCAGCCTCGTTCACGCTACCAAACCATTCATCACAGCACTTCATCTTTTTTAGTGGTTTATAGAAGGCATCTTTTTTATTTATTGGGATTCCAATTAAGTCGGATGAGAACTGTATCACTTTCACACATTGTTACTTTTTATAGGTGTTTTCAAAGTCAAAATAATCATAAAGCTCCGGAGGAAAATAACGGCATTTGCATTTTCATTATCTAAGTTACTGTATGGAACATGCAAAGCAAGATTCCAGGTTACGCAGGGCAGTGCTGGGCCAGCTGCTATTATTAGGGAAGGCAGGGGGTCAGAGGTGAGTGTAGGTGATGGGCTCAAATCTCCGCACTCCTTACCCACTTAGGCTCTAAACAGAACTTATTTTTTTTTTTTTTTTTTTTCGAGATCTCTACTACAAATAAATATTAGATGTGTGCAGAACGAAAAAAAAAAAAAATTGTTTTGTTTCATTTCATTTCGTTATTTACATAAATTTGTTTATTTAAATTCCTTTAACCTATTTTATTCGTTTTTCGGAATTAGTTTTGTTTATTTGTATTCAAATCGAATCTTCAGAATTCGAATCAATTTGAATCGTTTTCAAATTTGAAACCCCCGTCCCAGCATTTGATTGACAACAGCAGAAGGCAAAGGCTCCCTCCGCTATCAATCTGCCCAATGAGGAGGAGGGGAGGGGGGGGGGACAGTACAGAAGGTATTTTACCTTAATGTATAGAATGCAGGTAAAGGTAAAAACCACTTTAACCACTTAAGCCCCGGACCAATTTGCAGCCAAAGGACCAGGCCCCTTTTTGCGATTCGGCACTGCGTCACTTTAACTGACAATTGCACGGTCGTGCGACGTGGCTCCCAAACAAAATTGGCTCGCTTTTTTTTCCTCACATATAGAGCTTTCTTTTTGGTGGTATTTGATCACTTCTGCGGTTTTTATTTTTTTGAGCTATAAAGAAAAATAGAGCAACAATTTTGAAAAAAATGCTATATTCTTTACTTTTTGCTATAATAAATATCCCCAAATTAATTACTCGCTTGTTAACATCATAAGTTGGGCAACTCCCGTCCAGATCAACAGCTCCTCCATCCCTCTCCACCCAGATCAGCAGTTCCTCTATCCCCTCCGCCCAGATCAGCTGCCCCTCCATCCCTCCGCCCAGATCAGCTGCCCCTCCATCCCTCCGCCCAGATCTGAAGCACTTCCATCCATTCTGCCCAGATCAGCAGCCCCTCCATCCCTCCACCCAGATCAGCAGCCCAACCATCCCTCCGCCCAGATCAGCAGCCCCTCCATCCCTCCACCCAGATCAGCAGCCCCTCCATCCCTCCACCCAGATCAGCAGCCCAACCATCCCTCCGCCCAGATCAGCAGCCCCTCCATCCCTCCACCCAGATCAGCAGCCCAACCATCCCTCCACCCAGATCAGCAGCCCAACCATCCCTCCGCCCAGATCAGCACCCTTCCATCCCTCCGCCCAGATTAGCAGCCCCTCCATCCATTCCGCCCAGATCACCAGTACCTCCATCCCCTCCACCCAGATCAGCAGCCCTCCATCCCTCTGCCCAGATCAGCAGCCCCTTCATCCATTCCGCCCAGATCACCAGTACCTCCATCCCCTCCACCCAGATCAGCACCCCTCCATCCCTCCGCCCAGATCAGCAGCCCCTCCATCCATTCCGCCCAGATCACCAGTACCTCCGTCCCCTCCACCCAGATCAGCAGCCCCTCCATCTCTCTGCCCAGATCAGCAGCCCCTCCATCCCTCCGCCCAGATCTCAAGCACCTCCATCCCTCTGCCCAGATCTGAAGCACTTCCATCCATTCCACCCAGATCAGCAGCCCCTCCATCTCTCTGCCCAGATCAGCAGCCCCTCCATCCCTCCGCCCAGATCTCAAGCACCTCCATCCCTCTGCCCAGATATGCAACCCCTCCATCCTATCTGCCCAAATCAGCAGCCCCTCCATCCCTCCGCCCAAAACAGCAGCCGCTCCATCCCTCCGCCCAGATCTGAAGCACCTCCATCCATTCTGCCCAGATCAGTAGCCCTCCATCCTTCCGCCCTGATCACCAGCCCCTCCATCCCTCCACCAAGATCGCAAGCACCTCCATCCCTCTGCCCAGATCTGCAGGCCCTCCATCAGTCTGCCCGAATCAGCAGCTCCTCCATCCCTCTGCCCAGATAAGCAGCCCCTCCATCCCTCCACCAAGATCAGCAGCCCCTCTATCCTCCGCCCAGATCAGCAGCCCCTCCATCCCTCCACCCAGATAAGCAGCCCCTCCATCCTATCTGCCCAAATCAGCAGCCCCTCCATCCCTCCGCCCAAATCAGCAGCCCCTCCATCCCTCCGCCCAGATAAGCAGCCCCTCAATCCCTCCACCAAGATCAGCAGCCCCTCCATCCTCCACCCAGATAAGCAGCCCCCCATCCCCTCCGCCCAGATCAGCAGCCCCTCCATCCCTCCGCCAAGATCAGCAGCCCTCCATCCCTCCGCCCAGATCAGCAGCCACTCCATCCCTCCACCCAGATCTGAAGCACTTCCATCCATTCCGCCCAGATCAGCAGCCCCTCCATCCCTCCACCCAGATAAGCAGCCCCCTCCATCCTATCTGCACAAATCATCAGCCCCTCCATCCCTCCGCCAAATCAGCAGCCCCTCCATCCCTCCGCCCAGATAAGCAGCCCCTCAATCCCTCCACCAAGATCAGCAGCCCCTCCATCCCTCCACCCAGATAAGCAGCCCCTCCATCCCTCCTCCCAGATAAGCAGCCCCTCCATCCCTCCACCCAAATCAGCAGCCCCTCCACCCAGATAAGCAGCCCCTCCACGCCTCTGCCCAGATCTCAAGCACCTCCATCCCTCCACCCAGATCAGCAGCCCCTCCATCCCCCCCGCCCAAATCAGCAGCCCCTCCATCCCTCCAACCCAGATCATTAGCACCTCCCACCCCACCCCAAGTACTGTGACTTGATCGGGCATGTTGATGTATAAAAGGGTATTCTGACATGAAGGGGCAGATGTGTAAATTGGCATGATGTATAAAGGGGCACCGTGATATATAAAAGGGGCACTATGATGTGTAAAGTGGCACTGTGATGTGAAGGGGGCAGATGGGTAAAGGGTCATGGTGATGGATTAAGGGGTACTGTGATATGAAGGGGAACTGAGCGCTCTGTTGGACTGCTTTAAACACAGGTCTGTGATATGAAGGGGGACTGTGGACACTGATGTACGGGGGGTTGTGATGTTAAAGACGAGTCTGTGATGTGAAGATTAGGCTGAAGACACTGATGTACAGGGGGGGCTGTGATGTTGAAGGGGGATTGTGATGTTAAAGGGGGATTGTGATGTGTCATAGAACAATAAAGAGATTCAGACCTCTGAAGAAAGTTTTACCAACTGAATCTCCATACAGTTTACTTCCAGCCCCCTGCAGTATACAGTATATAGTGAGGAAACTGTAACATAGTAACTCCTGGTTCTTCGGGTATGTGGAATCCTTTATGAGGACGATAGATCTGGAGTTTTGATCTTCTCATTTCGGCTCAGATTTTGGCAGCGCTCCGTAGATTGCTTGGCACGTGTGTGCGTCCGGCGCTGCGGCTGAGGCCCTGTCTGTATTCATTAACAATCACGCTGTGAGTAGAATTGGTATAAAACCTGATTCTAAAAACTTCTCCTTCACCAATAATAAGAGGAGAGGAGCACAGCCTGGGAATAATAGAGCCGGTTTTCAGGGCGTCACATCAAACAATCTATTTATATTTCTTCGTGTGCGTCCAACGCGTCTTCTAATTGCCAGCAAAGTACTGAAGTGAAGTTAGTTAGCGGCGCTTCTATCCATATAATGAATTTATCTAAACCCAAAAACTCCTCCCTAGATGTGGTGGCTGCATTTGTTTTCTTTTTTTTTTGTGTCTTTTTTTTTTGTTTTCCCCTGATGATCCTGCCAGTAACACACTTCCTGACCGAGGGAGACACAGGCCTCAATCTCCATCTCTGCAGCCTCAGCTGCACTGAATGAATGGACAGGAATAGCTCTGTTCATTTACAAACTGAAGCAAAGTAACGCAGTTTACTATGCTTCGGTTATGAAAGAACACAGTGAGTGATCGTTATGGATCACTCACTGTGTCCATTCAGAAAAGGAAGGGACCAGTAAATGACATATTTACCAGCCCCTGCCCTGTTTTCCATCCTGACACATAACCCACAGTAGATGGTGGGGGAAGGGAGAGGGGAATCCGGCAGTGCAGCGGGGGGGTCAGGGAGCACACAGGGCCCTGGGGCAGCAGGAGGCAAGTAACCTGGATAAGAGGTGTGTCAGAGGTAGCATAAAGAGGAACCATCGAATACTCTCCATTTAACTGCAGCTTCTAAGTGCCTGCAGGAGGCAGAGGAGGAGAAGCAAGCTTTCAGAAGCTGTAGTAGCAGCGGCCTGTCCATAAGGGGTGCAAGGGCTCTGACCCCCTAATCTCCATGCGCCGCCCCCATAATCTTCATGCAGGGTGCCGGACTCATAGAAACTGTCTATGAGTTTTTTGAAGCACATGATTAGAGCCTGAGGCTCTAATTGGCTTTAAAAAGGTTGGACGCAGAGCACTGTGCCCCAAACCCACTCACGTGTGACATTAGCGAATCAGTATTCACTATAGTCTTCTCTTCTGGCTTCTCCTCCCGGCCAATCAGGACAGGAGGCGGATCTTAAAACCGGATTAGCGCGGGGGGTGGGGGGGGGGGAGCTGGGGAAGCTGCGACCTGGATGGGGTAAGTGCGGACCTGACACGGGGAAGGGGGCGTGTACACGCCCCCTCCAAAAAATGGAGCACCAGCCGCCACTTGGCTGCAGAAGGAAAATAGAGGTCATTGGTTCCTTTATATGCCGCCACTTCTCCTATTCAGGTGTAATGCCAAGTGTGACAGGGGAGCCGCATGGGCCATTTGAGACCCCTGTGACCCCTATAGTTACATCCCTGAAAGCACCTGGTTTTCTCTAGTGGGGGAGTTTGTAGTAAGGAATGGATCATTGGCCATCCGTTGTATTAAGGGAGGATACTGAGCTGGAGAATATATATATATATATATTTTTTTTTTGTTGCAGGCAGCAAATGTAGGGTGGAGCATGTTGCCCTTAAAGACAACCTATCACTTTGCCCATTCATGACAAAGAGGCAGGTTCTCTTGGAAGCCCATCCACTGACACCCTCTACTCACTCCCGGTCAATTCAATTCATCTTTTGTATGGGTGGGTCTATTCCCTGTGTAAGCTGTGTGTCGGTCGGGGTCCGAGCTTACAAGGGGTCATCACCTGCTACTCTCCCCCATGTAACATGCTTGTGTCCAAGAACTGCATCTTGGGAGGATAAGGAGAAGATCGTGTGCTTCATTATGCCTGAAAGCACCGGGCATTTCCCAGGGCTCCAACAGTGGTTATGTAATGTGACAATAGTGGGTATCAGTGAGGGGGATGGTAGGGTTTCACTCTTAGGGCTCGTTTACACTCACTTCAAAATGTGGCATTGGATGCTTTTTAAAAGCTCTCTGGCAATCAAAGCTCCTGTCACTAAATTACAGTCCTGGTCACACGTTGTGTTTGCTTTGCGTCAAAAATGATCCCCCATGTCATTTTCTTGGTGCTTCAAAACATCTCCAAAGCCTCCATAGAAGTCTATGACAACCCACGCTAACAGCACCTGAAGCTTTTGAGGGGCTTTTAATCAGATTTAGCTTCACTTTGTTTTGGAGGTATTGCAGGTATGAGATATCCCAGGATGCACTGGGAAAGCAACAAGCGAACCCGGAAAGATGTCATCAGCAGTCACTTCCAAGTTCATGTGTATATATTCTGGGGGTGTCCGGTGTAGACGTCACATCTGGTGTGCAGCGTGTAGCAGCAGAAAGGTGAGCGGGGTCCGGACTGAAGTTTCATAGTTTCATAGTTAGTAAGGTTGAATAAAGACACCAGTCCATCCAGTTCAACCTGAGTGTCTACAATTGTCCCTATCCCTGTACATTACACACTCACATTGGTCCCTACCCTCAAGGAGCCCACAATCCAAGGTCCCCATTCATATACAAGGGCCAATTTTGGACAGAAGCCAATTAACCTACCTGCATGTCTTTGGTTTGTGGGAGGAAACCCGAGTACCCGGAGGAAACCCACGCAGGCACAGGGAGAACATACAAACTCCAGGCAGGTAGAGTTGTGGTTGGGATTACGAACCAGCGACCCTTCTTACTGCTAGGTGAGAGTGCTAACCACTACACCACTGTGGAGCAACTAACTAGCAGACGAGTCGACGATATATGTGGTTTGCAAAAAAGGAACGCTATAGTAAAAGGTGAAAGCTGAGCGGCAGAGGATCAGCAGAGCTGGGGGACTAGAGCAGGAGAAACTAGCAGATGTCACACGTGGTGTGCAGCATGGGAGCACTATAGCATGAGGTATGCGGGGACCGGAGAGAGAGGAGGATCAGAAAAACCAGAGGATCAGTAGAGCTGAGGGTTACTACTAAGCAAGGGATCAGCAGAGCTGGGGATTACTACTGAGTGGGGGGGATCAGCAGAGCTGGGGGTTACTACTGAGTGGGGGTATCAGAGGAGCTGGGGGTTACTACTGAACAGGGGATCAGCGGAGCTGGGGGTTACTACTGAGCAGGGGATCAGCGGAGCTGGGGGTTACTACTGAGCAGGGGATCAGCGGAGCTGGGGGTTACTACTGAGCAGGGGATCAGCAAAGGGGGGGTGTAATGATGCCCCCTTACCCATTACCTTAGTTTTTCCTTTGCTGTGACTTAATTCAGAGTGCTTCTTTAACATTTATTTTAATTTGCTGTTTGATATACAGTATGTGGCAACAATGTTCCATAGATAAAGACGAACTTAGGATGCTGAGAAATAACCTGGCAATACGCCAAGCATTTATGCTTAAAGAAATGTAACCACAATATCCTGGCAATAAGCCTAGAAAGCTTGTAAGGAAAAAGGAACTAACTTTCGTTATGCATTAATCTCTATATACTAAAAGATATGTAAAGTACTAATAAGTTAACATGTGTATCTCCATGATTGGATGATAAATGAGGTATATAGGCCACACCCCATGTAAGAGGGTCGGCCCTTCTTTGGTGCTAAATGGACATCCTCTATCGGTTTCATGGAAATATGTCTCGGTCATATCCTGTTTTGTATAATGTACTTAAAGCGGAGTTGCGGCGAAAAAATTAGTACTTTTTTTTATTTTTTTATTGATCCTAGCATTATTACAAATGAAATACAAAAACGATTATACAATGATCGTGATCAATTTAGCATAAATATAAAATTTCTCACTCGAATATTTTCTACCTCCTGTTGTGGCCGTTGCCATCATGATTGTGGGCGTGTGAAGCCCGATCGAGATCTCTTCCGGGATTAGCTTTGGAGAGGTGCATGCTGGGTAACCAGCATGCTCCTCTCGATCTCGCGCATGCGCGATTCACTGGCCGTAGAGCCGATTGTTTCTAAAGTTGCCGGAGGAAGGTCCCGCCCCCGGTCGTTATGGCGACATCACAGTACTGCCCACAGACTCCTGGGAAATATTTCCCAGGAGCACAGGCGAGGGAGGAAGTGTCAAGGAGCTCCGCGCACCAGGAAGTGGCAGATTAGGAGGACTCCATAGCAACAGGGCGATTCTGGTAAGTATAAAAAAACAAAAACGAATTCCCTCCAAATGTTTTTTTTTTTAGGTTTAGAAGAGTCCAATTCTGGAAAAAAAAAAAATTCAGGGTGGAACTCTGCTTTAAGATGCTGAACCAGGAAGTAAATCGAGTAGTGTCATTCTGTGTCTGTGTTTGACCTGCATTGCTCCCACAAAGCTTTGTGGTGGCAAAGCTCGGAATTGTATAAAATAATATAGAGGTATAATTAGAATTAGAGATAGAACGATTAAATATTCTTTCACGGTGGGGGGGGGGGGGGGGGTGTTTACTGCAGAGCGGAGGACCAGCAAAGCCGGGGGTACTATTGAGCGGAGGATCAGCAGAGCTGGGGGTACTATTGAGTGGGGGGATCAGCAGAGCTGGGGGTACTATTGAGCGGGGGATCAGCAGAGCTGGGGGTACTATTGAGCGGGGGGATCAGCAGAGCTGGGGGTACTATTGAGCGGGGGGATCAGCAGAGCTGGGGGTACTATTGAGCGGGGGGATCAGCAGAGCTGGGGGTACTATTGAGCGGAAGATCAGCAGAGCTGGGGGTACTATTGAGCGGGGGATCAGCAGAGCTGGGGGTACTATTGAGCGGGGGGATCAGCAGAGCTGGGGGTTCTATTGAGCGGGGGGATCAGCAGAGCTGGGGGTACTATTGAGCGGAGGATCAGCAGAGCTGGGTGTATTATTGAGCGTGGGATCAGCAGAGCTGGGGGTACTATTGAGCGGAGGATCAGCAGAGCTGGATGTACTATTGAGCGGAGGATCAGCAGAGCTGGGTGTACTATTGAGCGGGGGATCAGCAGAGCTGGGGGTACTATTGAGCGGAGGATCAGCAGAGCTGGGTGTAGTATTGAGCGGGGGATCAGCAGAGCTGGGGGTACTATTGACCGGGGGATCAGCAGAGCTGGGGGTACTATTGACCGGGGGATCAGCAGAGCTGGGGGTACTATTGAGCGGGGGATCAGCAGAGCTGGGGGTACTATTGAGCGGGGGGATCAGCAGAGCTGGGGGTACTATTGAGCGGGGGATCAGCAGAGCTGGGGGTACTATTGAGCGGGGGATCAGCAGAGCTGGGGGTACTATTGAGCGAGGGATCAGCAGAGCTGGGTGTACTATTGAGCGGAGGATCAGCAGAGCTGGGGGTACTATTGAGCGGGGGATCAGCAGAGCTGGGGATACTAATGAGCTGGGAATCTTCTGAACAAGGGTACTAATAAGCTAGGGATCTGTTGAACAGGGGTACTAATGAGCTGGGGATCTGCTGAATGGGGGAAATATTGTTCTACTGGGCCCCTTTAAAACAAATAGAATATCAACACACACAGGGCATTTGCCAAGCTTCATTAAAAGCTTCAAAAAATTTTGAAGCATCAAAAACACATCAAAGAAGCATGTTGAAGCGGTAGAAGCTTTAATTTGTGTTAAAGTCGAAGTGTAAAAGAGCCCTTAAAGTAACAGGTTCTCTTTAAGAAGGAAGCTTGACCAATCAATAATTGATCCCTGAGTGACCCCTGATGTGTGGCCAATGCTGGCACCAACAACTCCAGAAGTTCTTGGCTCTGACTTTTAGGGTAGACATGGTGTCCAAGGCCATAATAAGAATGCCGATGGATAGACTCAGGGAAGGAGTCAGTAATACAAGATTAGCCAGCAGGGGGCGCCCTCTGAGATCTTTGGACAGCGATGTGCCTATAGACACATACGTATGATGTACATGTAATAAATCCATCGCCTGATCCGGCCCACTTATCTACAGCCAAACTCCATCACCTACCCGCCGGGAAGAAGACCCAGTCCATAAGACGGTATAGAACGCCATGAACTCATCAGAACTCGTTATCCCTTCTCCTTATACAACTGTCTGCAGGGCGCTGAGGCCGGCCGCTATTCCCGCTGATGGACTACAAATTGGATTTTTATTTCAAGGAGCCCTTTTTTCCACACATTTGTTATCAAGTCATTTTCATTTCATAGGTGACGACCGTCTCTTAAATTTACGACCACGTCCGCCGCCGCGTTTCTAATATATCTACAGGCGACAGCAAATATGTTTTTTAATCTTAATAGGAACGCGGTCGGTGAAGGCAATACATCCTCATGTAATCACCGGCGCATCTCCCATTCCGCTTACGGCTCCGTATTACTCTCCGGGGGACTCTAACATTTTACACCGAGGCTGATTAGCTACATTGTATCAGAGGTCTTCTAAAAAAAAAAAGAGTGAAAGCCCAACGCGCGCGTTCCACAATGATGTCACGTTCGGTCAACAGTCTCCGAGGAGTCTGAAGTGACTTTGTGAGCTGGATAGAAAAAAAACACTCTCAGAATCCGGTTCACATTCGTTTCGTTACGAATCGAAATTCAGAATTAAACTTTGGTTGTTTTTAGATTTGGATGTATCCAAATTTTCTGAATCGCAATAGTACATTTCAAAAGGATCCAAAACAATTTATAGTGAAACAAATGATCCGAATTCGAAGATTAATCTGATTTCGAAAATGTATCTAATTTGACAATCAATGGAAACATATTGTGGATGGTCCACAAGGGGCACCGCCCCTCCAGCCCACACCATCTATGTGGGGCGCCAGACCAGCAGGTCTCTACTAGGTCCTACTCCCCCTCACAAGCCCGTCACCACATCCCCGAGACCCCAAGTAGCCAGCTTCATATTGTCCTTGCGACGCAGGGTTTTGCCTCCTGTGCTCCAAACCCTTCCACCCTGTGATACCAGCAAATCGGCACCGGCTTCCAGCTTCCTGGCCAAATAAGACAGGAAGACCCAGAACTCAGAAAGAAGACCACCTTTTTGGACCCTCTCTGGTGTTCTTTAGGGGCCCTGCAGTGGAGTGGTGCAAAGCAGGGTGGGGGGGTCAGAGATCCACAATGGAACAAAGTTGAGGGTTCTTGGATGTATACGAGCACCATTTTGGACCATCTCTGGTGTTCTTTGGGGGCCCTACAGTGGAGTGGTGCACAGCAGGAGGGGAATCAGGAGTCCACAATGGAACAAAGTTGAGGGTTCTTGGATGTGTACGACCACCATTTTGGACCCGCTCTGGTGTTAGTTGGGGGCACTGCTTTGGAGTGGTGCACAGCAGGATGGGGAGGGGGCAGAGGTCCACAATGGAACAAAGTTCAGGGTTCTTGGATGTACAGTATACGACCACCATTTTGGACCCTCTCTGATGAATGAATGAAATACTTGTATAGTGCACAATGCGAACTAAATCGCCTCTGATGTTCTTTAGGGGCCCTACAGTGGAGTGGTGTAAAGCAGGGGGAGTTCAGGAGTCCACAATGGAACAAAGTTGAGGGTTCTTGGACATGTATGCCGACCATTTTTAACCCGCTCTGGTGTTCTTTGGGTGGCCCTGTAGTGGAGTGGTGGACAGCAGGATAGGGGAGCAGAGGTCCACAATGGAACAAAGTTGAGGGTTCTTGGATGTGTACGACCACCATTTTGGACCCCCTCTGGTGTTAGTTGGGGGCACTGCATTGGAGTGGTGCACAGCAGGATGGGGAGGGTGCAGAGGTCCACAATGGAACAAAGTTCAGGGTTCTTGGATGTATACGACCACCATTTTCGACCCTCTCTGATGTTCTTCAGGGGCCCTACAGTGGAGTGTTGTACAGCAGGGTGGGTTCAGGAGTCCACAATGGAACAAAGTTGAGGGTTCTTGGGCATGAATGCCGACCATTTTTAACCCTCTCTGGTGTTCTTTGGGTGGCCCTGTAGTGGAGTGGTGGACAGCAGGATAGGGGAGCAGAGGTCCACAATGGAACAAAGTTGAGGGTTCTTGGACGTGTATGCTGACCATTTTGGACCCTCCCAGGTGTTCTTTGGGGGGCCTTGTATTGGAGTGGTGCACAGCAGGGTGGGGGTTAGAGGTCCACAGAGGAACAAAGTTGAGGGTTCTTGGATGTGTACACCACATATATGTGCAATATAACATACTGCAGTGTACTCCTCCTTAGATGTGGTGGGCGCATTGGTTTTCTTTTTTTATCCTTTAGTTGGGGGCACTGCATTGGAGTGGTGTACAGCAGGGTGGGTGGGGGGTGGGGTCAGGAGTCCACAATGAAACAATGTTGAGGGTTCCTGGATGTGTATGTCGACCATTTTGGACCCTCTCTAGTGTTTTTTGGGGGGACCTGTAGTGGGGTGATGCACAGCAGGGTGGGGGGGTAGAGGTCTACAATGGTTGAGGGTTCTGGGATGTGTACGACCACCATTTTGGACCCTCGCTGGTGTTCTTTGGGGGCCCTACAGTAGAGTGGTGCACAGCAGGGGGGGGGGGGGTCAAAGGTCCACAATGGAACAAAGTTGAGGATTCTTGGATGTGTACGGTTGTCATTTTGGACCCTCTCTGTCTCTGGTGTTAATTGGGGGCACTGCATTGGAGTGGAGGCGAGAGAGGCGGTCAGAAGTCCACAATGGAAGAAAGTTGAGTGTTCTTGTATGTGTACACCCGCCATTTTGGATCCTCTTTGTGCACACAACAAAGGTAGCCTCCGGCTGCACGTCCCTTCTTTTAGAGATAGTGTCAATTACCGGGTATTCCAGGTCACAGGATCCTGGTAACTGTTTATTATTGATCGGTTACTCAATCTCCTTTTATACCTAATCAGGCCGCGTGTGCGTCTCCGCTCTGCATGGACAATAAACCTAAACCCAATTTAAAAAGCTGAACTCTGGCAAAATTCTAGAACCTTTCACACGTGACGGCTTTTTATTGTTATTGATTGGGCTGGAGGCAATCTCGCTCGATTTTCCATCGCCTAATTAAACGTAGCAGGCCTCCGCACTTATCCGAAATTGTCTGCCCCGCCAGTAATTGTTTCGTCGTGACGCATTAATTAGGGGATGACAATATTTTAGTGTCGCCATTACTCACCAGCACTGATAAGTAGCTCTGTGTAATGGCTGCATGTAAACAATCAACGGCGAGGCAGGTTACCGCCAGCGCCTGGTAGATAAGTATGTGTTCAGCCATGAGCATGCATTACATTGTACAACGTTTGTCCACAAAAAGCTGAGATTTTCATCTCTTGGTGAATGCTAAAGAGTTAAACCACCCAGAACTGAATTCTCATCAGTCCATGGACAAGAGTTCCGTCATTCCACATCGACATTAGAGGGCCCTCTTATGTTGCAAATCTAGAAATGTAAAAGTAATGCCTTGGTGGTTGACTCCCAGGTGCTAGTGGACACCATCCATGGATTCCATAAGACTTTGGGTTGATGGAGTATTTTGGGAGGGGAAAGTTCAAGGTTTTGAGCCCATGCAGCTATTGAAGAAGGATCGCCAATAGGATTTCTATATGAACTACTAGACAAAGGTATACATACCTTTGAGGCTATTGAGCATCAGACAGATTTGTTGCAACTATCCCGCTAAGACCACTATGATGTAACTCTGTGAAGGGACAACTTGGGGCCTCATTTGTGGGTGGAAGAGACTTATATAAGAAATTTTTTTTGGTGTAAAGCCTCTACTGAGAGAATCTATCTACCTGTTGCTCTATCGCCGCTTGAGACCCTGATGGTCGGCCCTAAATGAATGGGTTCACATATGTAGCACTGACCCCCGAAGGAGCTGCTGGTTTTATTGGGCTTACCATTACCTTCTTGACTGCTTCTCCGTCTAGAGTTTCCCGTGGTAGATGGCCCAAAGAAATGCGAAAACTGACACTGGATCTTCTTTTGGGTTATTTATGTGAAACAGGAACAGAGTTTCTCAGTTTAGGGTAGAGGGTTAGGAATAAGTTCAGGTACTTTAGACTGCAAAAAATGAAAAGTCTCTTATAGGAAAAAATCCAGAGAGTAGCAACCGTTTCACAGCTGGATTTTACAACCCCCGGATAGACCTCCTCTCACTAGGGCTAGCAGCCAGAAGGGTGCTAAGTAAAGTTTCTGTCACAGAGCGTAGAACACTTGAGAAAGTCTCTACAACAGACTTGAGCGTAGAATACTCGAGAAAGTCTCTGCCACAGACTTGAGCGTAGAATACTTGAGGAAGTCTCTGCCACAGACTTGAGCGTAGAATACTTGAGAAAGTCTTTGCCACAGCCTTGAGCATAGAATACTTGAGAGTCTCTGCAACAGACTTGAGCGTAGAATACTTGAGAGTCTCTACAACAGACTTGAGCGTAGAATACTTGAGAGTCTCTGCAACAGACTTGAGCGTAGAATACTTGAGAGTCCCTACAACAGACTTGAGCGTAGAATACTTGAGAGTCTCTACAACAGACTTGAGCGTAGAATACTTGAGAAAGTCTTTGCCACAGACTTGAGCGTAGAATACTTGAGAAAGTCTCTGCCACAGACTTGAGAGTAGAATACTTGAGAGTCTCTGCAACAGACTTGAGCGTAGAACACTTGAGAAAGTCTTTGCCACAGACTTGAGCGTAGAACACTTGAGAAAGTCTTTGCCACAGACTTGAGCGTAGAACACTTGAGAAAGTCTTTGCCACAGACTTGAGCGTAGAATACTTGAGAAAGTCTCTGCCACAGACTTGAGCGTAGAATACTTGAGGAAGTCTCTGCCACAGACTTGAGCGTAGAATACTTGAGAAAGTCTCTGCCACAGACTTGAGCGTAGAACACTTGAGAGTCTCTACAACAGACTTGAGCGTAGAATACTTGAGAAAGTCTCTGCCACAGACTTGAGCGTAGAATACTTGAGAGTCTCTACAACAGACTTGAACGTAGAATACTTGAGAAAGTCTCTGCCACAGACTTGAGCGTAGAATACTTGAGAAAGTCTCTGCCACAGACTTGAGCGTAGAATACTTGAGAGTCTCTGCAACAGACTTGAGCGTAGAACACTTGAGAAAGTCTTTGCCACAGACTTGAGAGTAGAATACTTGAGGAAGTCTCTGCCACAGACTTGAGCGTAGAATACTTGAGAACAGGGCCGCTGATAGAAATCATGGGGCCCCGTACAGCCTATCTGACGGGGCCCCCTTCAGCTCCACCCTGGCCCCGCCCCTGGTCCCTCCTTCAGCCCCACCCCTGGCCCCACCCATTGCCCCTCCCCAGACCCCACCTTGAAACAAAGTGTAGGTTTGTCTACAAGTGATATTTGTTTTTCTCCAGCCAGTTATAGGTTTGATTATCCAAAAGAAATACTGTTTTCAGATGAGAACAGACCTCTTTAATATCTATATGTAATACAAACCATTAATGAATAAATAAAATGGTATTTTGGAGAGTATTGGCAGGGTATGTATTGCAGAGTATTGGCAGGGTATATATTGCAGAGTATTGGCAGGGTATTTATTGCAGAGTATTGGCAGAGTAAGTATTGCAGAGTATTGGCAGGTTAAGTATTGCAGAGTATTGGCAGGTTAAGTATTGCAGAGTATTGGCAGGTTAAGTATTGCAGAGTATTGGCAGGTTAAGTATTGCAGAGTATTGGCAGGGTAAGTATTGCAGAGTATTGGCAGAGTAAGTATTGCAGAATATTGGCAGAGTAAGTATTGCAGAGTATTAGCAGGGTAAGTATTGCAGAGTATTGGCAGGTTAAGTATTGCAGAGTATTGGCAGGGTAAGTATTGCAGAGTATTAGCAGGGTAAGTATTGCAGAGTATTGGCAGGGTATTTATTGCAGAGTATTGGCAGGGTAAGTATTGCAGAGTATTGGCAGGGTAGCTGGGTGAATTGAATGCCACTGTTCTTTCAGAAACCAGCCCAGTGGGAATGTTCTCCTGCTGTGCATTCTGGGAGGTGGTATTTAAGGTACCGACATCACGTGGTTCCAGGTTTCCGGAGATTATTTTCTGTCTGTTTGGTTTTGGTCCTCCTGACCAGCCCCATGGCCCTCCTGGCCTGGGGTGCGGAACCATGCACTTCAAGTCTCAGGGCTGGCTAGCCCGAGGCGACGCAACTGCAGGGACAGGCCTGAATGGATTTCGGGGCCTATTGATCCAAAGGTGGTCCGGTGCCGTCTCATCTAAGGGAGAGGCCCAGCAACTGGAGAAACCTCAGGGGAGGACTCTTCAGGAGAAGGCCGTGCGCAAGACTGGCTTCTCTGAAGGAGCCTGGAGGCTCAGTTGAAGGACACTACATGGATCTACACTCATACGGTATCGCCGGATCGGCTGAGAGATTTCTGGTGCCGTATGATAGCTCTTTAAATTTGTCTACATCCCTCAGTTATGCTCAAGTCTGTTGCAGAGACTCTCAAGTATTCAAGCTCAAGTCTGTGGCAGAGACTTTCTCAAGCAGGGCCGCTGATAGGCCAGTACAACTGGCCCTGCTGTACTTCCTACTCTTGCCGGCGGTGACAGCAACACCCGCAGTCAAGGAGAACCCAGTGCAACCCAGCTGGACTGGTACTGAAACCCTAAATTTAGAAAATTAGCCCCAAAACCCAACTGTGGTTTTGTGAAAATGTAACTTTGAAAAACATATAGCGCCTGCTCGTCAGGAGCCAGCGCTACACATACATTTAATAATGGCCAGAAGAGTGCTCTCAGGTGCAAGTGGACACCATCCATTGATTCCATAAGACTTTGGGTCAATGGAGTATTTTGTGAGGGGATAGTTCAAGGTTTTGATCCCATGCAGCTATTGGGGAAAGACTGCCACTAGGGGTTCTATATGAACTACAAGGCAGACGTTAGCTATACATCCCTTTGAGGCCACTGACCATCAAACAGCTTTGCTACAACTATCCCACCAAGACCTCTATGATGAAACTCTGTTAAGGGACACCTTGAGGCCTCATTTATGGATGGAGGAGACACATATAAGAATGAAGTCTTGGTGTAAAGCCTCTACTGGAAGAATCTGTCTAGCTGGTGCTCTATTGTCTCTTGAAACCCTGATGGTTGCCCCTGGACGGTTGGGTTCACATACATTTAACAGGAACCTAAAAGCTGTAATGTGGGTGGCTTAAGTCCTACACTGGATTACAAACCGTCCATAGCCTTTCTAGCTCCTGAGGAAGTGGCTGTATAGATCCATGAAACACGTTGAGAATGTGTCCCAGTGTCGGGACAAGGTCATCCAGAGCCAAGGGCAAACATGCCAAACTCCACCCCCCACCCCCAAGGTGTATGAGCATTATGCGTCATCAAAAATCCCCCCCCCAAAAAAAAAACTGAGCACTAATCTTTTTCACCCCCCTAAGCATAAATTCCCCCTCCTCCTAGCGCAAATCTGTTCTTCTGCTGAAATCCCCCCTCCCAGCAAAAATCTTAGCCCTCCACCCCCCCAAATCCCCCCCAATTCAAGTGCCCCCCCCTAAAAAAAGCACTCATCCTAGCACAAATTATCTACCCCTAAGATTACCCCTCCCAATAACCCCACTGCAAATCCCCCCTTCCAGCACAAAGGGCCCCAATCATCCTTCCTAGCACAAATCTTCTTCCCCCATTTCTTCTCCCCTAAATTTTAGCATACCCCCCAAATTTCTCCTCCTAGAACAATACTTACTCCCTGCTGCCTCCCCTAAATCCCCCTTTCCAACACAAATCTCCTCCCCCCTATTTCCTTGTGGTCCCCCCCCCCCCCCCCCCACCGCCCATGATACCACAGTGCCCAGGGCAGCCGTCCCTCCTGCCCACCCCTTATCCCGGCCCTGATTTGTCCCCATCATTTTTATCCTAATGAGAGTTGGATTTATATGAATTTGATAGATGAATGTATTAGATCACGATGGGGTGGCCATAGAGAGGATATTTGTAGCTGAATTATATTTATATATGTGCAACCCTTGCTTGTTTTATGGAAGACATTTTAATGTACCGGTAATTTGAATAAATACATGAATTGTATAATGTAACATTCGTATCGGTATTGGAACTTGTAAAAGTTCCAAGTTCTGTATATTTACTATTGGCCAAACATAGGGTTAGAGGTACTCTCCATAAGGAATGGAGGCAAAGTGATAAAGGGGCAACAATGTATACATTTTTTTTTATTTTTTATTTTTACATCTGTATGTCATAAACTGTGCTTTTTCCAACTGCTGTAATATAAGACATTTTATAAAAGATAGGGACTTCAAGGAAAACATGGCCTGGTAAGGCCCAATAATTCCATCCTTAGGGACTTTAAATGATAACACGGCCTGGTAAGGTCGTGAATATCCATCCCAATTACATTAACCATCAAGGGGGGGAAATAATTTACAAAGGGGGGGGAGGGTGGGACTTTAAATGCAGCACATGGAAGCAAAACAGTAAAAGGGCGAATGTAAAGGAGTTTTATTGATACATCAATAATCATATAAAAATACATAGTGATAGTACAAATAAATAAATACAGAGTAGTAATACAAAGTAACATACATATAATAATACATATGATAATAAATTCACTAAATATACTCCAATTAGATGTATTAATAGTATAAAAAGGGCAAAACAATATAAATAAAAAAATAAATTCATATGGTGTAAACAATAAAACATTCCCTCAATCGCCTCAAAGAGACATGGTATATGACAGTACTTAAAGTGGTTGTAAACCCTTACAAACCACTTTGACCTACAGGTAAGCCTAGATTAAGGCTTACCTGTAGGTCCAAGAAATATCTCCTAAACCTATATGGTTTAGGAGATATTTGCCCGAAAACAGGCACAGCTGTCTACGGCGCATGCGCAGGCGCATGCGCGGGAGTGACATCATCGCGGCTTCGCCAAATGACAGCGGTGGAGCTGCGAGACCCCACCGAGAAGATGGATGCGGCGGACTACAGGGGACAGCGGTGACTTCGCTGGCTCCTGTGTCAGGTAAGTGACACATAATGGACTACTATGCGATGCGATGCGATGCGATGCGATGCATAGTAGTCCATTATGCTTTACCTTTGCAGGGAATGAAAGAGGAAGTAAACTCATCAGGGTTTACTTCCTCTTTAAGAGGTAATACCTGCAGGACCTATGACCTCACTAAACCTGAAAGGGGAATAAAAATTCTATAATGACATAAAGATCTTAATACGATTTGGTAAATACATGGAAACCGGTAGCTCTACGCGTTTCGTGGCTCAACCGCCACTCATCAGGAGCAAGCACGTATGGAATCTATAAAAAAAAAAAAAATGATATATTATAAAAATAGAAAAATTTATTAAATGTATAAAAAGTATATGACTAAATAAGCAAGGTTGGGGAGAAAAACAAGTAATCACCCCAACCAAAGACTAACTTGCGACAGCGAACGACAGTAAGTTAGTCTTGGTTGGGGTAATTACTTGTTTTTCTCCCCAACCTTGCTTCTTTAGTCATATACTTTTTATACATTTAATACATTTTTCTATATTTATAATGTATCATTTTTTTTTTATAGATTCCATACGTGCTTGCTCCTGATGAGTGGCGGTGGAGCCACGAAACGCGTAGAGCTACCGGTTTCCATGTATTTACCAAATCGTATTAAGATCTTTATGTCATTATAGAATTCTTATTACCCGTTCAGGTTTAGTGAGGTCATAGGTCCTGCAGATATTACCTCTTAAGTACTGTCATATACAGTACCATGTCTTTTTGAGGCGAATGAGGGAATGTTTTATTGTTTACACCATATGAATACATTTTTTTATTTATATTTATATTGTTTTGCCCTTTTTATACTATTAATACATCTAATTGGAGTGTATTTAGTGAATTTTATTATCATATGTATTATTATATGTATGTTACTTTGTATTACTACTCTGTATTTATTTATTTGTACTATCACTATGTATTTTTATATGATTATTGATGTATCAATAAAACTCCTTTACATTCGTCCTTTTACTGTTTTGCTTCCATGTGCTGCATTTAAAGTCCCACCTCCCTTGTATTTTATTTCCCCCCCCCCCTTTTTGTTTGCTGTAATATAAGGGTGGGGCTTAGGAGGAAGGGGGAGGTTTCCCTGGTACGTCATACTGGCTTACGTGATCGGTACTGGAGGGATCCTCTATGGCAGTCAAGGGCATGACCAGCGTGTGCAAGACTCCCTTGAGACAACATACAAAAGGTTTCTGTGCATTTAATTGAAAAACAATATGAATGAAACTAGAATTAGGATTTCTTATCTGGAATTCATTAAAGAAGAAGTAGATCAATTAAATACATAGGCAAGAAGACAAAATAAAAAAACTGTAAAAATGGAGAAAACAAAACATAAAAATGTTGGAATTTGTTTTTATGTTTTTTTTTTTTTTGGGGGGAATTTTATTCCACTAAGGAGGATAAAAAGTGTCACGATTCTAGAAAAGACCAGAAAACGTCCTTCTCTCAAAGAGGACACGTGGTCGGCTGACATCTCCGGTGTACGCGGTGATCAGATAACGGTAAACACGTGCAACAATAGTCCCCATTCCCCGCACTTCCGTGCGTTGTGAATAAATGATGGCAATTTGCTGTCCCCGGCTCCAGTAGAGGATTGTGCGAAGCGCTGATTGTGGATAATCGCACCCAATTCTTCTCCTCGGCTCCGGCCTGATCCGGATCCTCTGTATGCAGTCACAGCGGGAGGACTGGTAATACCCTTATTACCCATGGCACCTCCAGGAGGACAAATCATTATTATCAATTACAATAATCATCAGCTATCAGATTACCTGCTCCTGACCCGACTCTCCAATGTGATTGTACTGCGCTCTGCGTGGAGGATGTGACAGTCCTATAACGAGGATAGGATAGTCTTCTCTTGTAAGTGGGTTCTGCTCTGGGCATCTACCCTGGTTTGATCATCTCGTTTTGAAATATAATACATATAACCTTAGATTTGTTCTATACAGTGGCGTCTGGTGTTCAAAATTTTTGGAGGGGTACAAACAGAAAAATAGTGAAAAAAAACATCAATTGCAGCCTCACTGTGCCCATCAAATGCAGCCACTGTGCCATCAATTGCAGCCATTGTGCCCATCAAATGCAGCCACTGCGCCCATAATATGCAGCCACTGTGCCCATAATATGCAGCCACTGTGCCCTTCATATGCAGCCAGTTTTTCCCATCATATGCAACCACTTTTGCCCATCAAATGCAGCCACTTGTGCCCATCATATGCAGCCACTTGTGCCGGTCAAATGCAACCACTTGTGCCCATCATATGTAGCCACTTGTGCCCTTCATATAAAGCCACTTGTGCCCATCATATGCAACCACTTGTGTCAGTCAAATGCAGCCACTTGTGTCCATCATATGCAGCCACTGTGCCCATCATATGCAGCCACTGCGCCCATAATATGCAGCCACTGTGCCCATCATATGCAGCCACTTGTGCCCATCAAATGCAGCCACTTGTGTCCATCATATGCAGCCACTGTGCCCATCAAATGCAGCCACTGCGCCCATAATATGCAGCCACTGTGCCCATCATATGCAGCCACTGCGCCCATAATATGCAGCCACTGTGCCCATCATATGCAACCACTTTTGCCCATCGTATGCAACCACTTTTGCCCATCGTATGCAACCACTTGTGCCCATCAAATGCAGCCACTTGTGCCCATCATGTGCAACCACTTGTGCCCATCAAATATAGCCACTTGTGCCAATCATATGCAGCTACTTGTGCCCATCAAATGCAGCCACTCGTGCCCATCAAATGGGCCACTGAGGCCCCCACGTGCTGTCTGCCCGGCACTTACCCCATCTTAGTGGTGGGTCAACCAGTAGCTGCCCATCATATGCAGCCACTTGTGCCCATCATATACAACCACTTGTGCCCATCAAATGCAGCCACTTGTGCCCATCATATACAACCACTTGTGCCCATCAAATGCAGCCACTTGTGCCCATCATATACAACCACTTGTGCCCATCAAATGCAGCCACTTGTGCCCATCATATACAACCACTTGTGCCCATCAAATGCAGCCACTTGTGCCCATCATATACAACCACTTGTGCCCATCAAATGCAGCCACTTGTGTCCATCATATGCAGCCACTTGTGTCCATCATATGCAGCCACTGCGCCCATAATATGCAGCCACTGTGCCCATCATATGCAGCCACTTTTGCCCATCGTATGCAACCACTTTTGCCCATCGTATGCAACCACTTCTGCCCATCAAATGCAGCCACTTGTGCCCATCATATGCAACCAGTAGCTGCCCATCATATGCAGCCACTTGAGCCCATCATATACAACAACTTGTGCCCATCAAATGCAGCCACTTGTGCCAATCATATGCAACCACTTGTGCCCATCAAATGCAGCCACTTGCGCCCATCATATGCAACCACTTGTGCCCATCAAATGCAGTCACTTGCGCCCATCATATGCAACCACTTGTGCCCATCAAATGCCACCAGTTGTGCCCATAAAATGGGCCACTGAGGCCCCCGCGTGCTGTCTGCCCGGCACTTACCCCATCTTAGTGGCGGGTCAGGCAGCCGGTGATTTGCAGCGAGCTGTGTCTTCCATGTTTTCCCCTCCTCTGTTGTTCCGTTTTGATAGGCGTCCAATTGGAGCGCCTCTGCCTTTAGCCAATCAGGTAACGGGTATTAGACCCGCACTACCTGATTGGCTGAGAGGCAGTTCAGTGTTAGAAAAGCAAATAGAAAAGCAAATATTAATTGTGTTAGCCACTGGAATTCAGGTGCCTGGTGTATGAAAAGGGGCTGGAAGCCTGAATAGACATTCATGCAATGCACAAATCTATCCATTAGTCATAGGGGGGGTGGCTGGAGAGAGGGGGCGGCATCCGTGCACCCTTAATGGCCACCCCTAGCTCTATAACTACTTGACCTCCAGAAAGATTTTACCCCCCCTTCATGACCAGGCAATTTTTTGCTATTGCAGCCCTGCGCTACTTTAACTTGTAATTCCGCGGTTATGCAAACGCTGTACACAAGTTACATTTTTATCATTTTTTTCACACAAATAGAACTTTGTTTTGGTGTTATTTTGATCACCACTGGGGTTTTTATTCTTTAATCCCTTCTATACTGGGCACTTTACCCAATTTTCAGCTTTAAGCACTGTGGCATTTTGAATGACAATTGCGCGGTCATCCAACACCGCGCCCAAACTAAATTTTTATAATTTTGTTCACACAACTAGAGATTTCTTTTGGTGGTATTTAATCACCACTGGGGTATTTTATTTTTAGCGAAAAATATATTTCTTAGTTTCTGTTTTGCAATTTTGAAAATAAATAATAGTTTTTTTAAATATAAGTTTATCCCAAAATGTATTCTGTTACATTTCTTTGGTGAAAACAAACCAAATCAGTGTATATTATTTAGTCTGTAGGAAAGTTATAGAATCCACAACATAGGGGATATACTGTATCACATTTTTGTAAATATTTTCTTCTACCTTTTCATGTGACAACACTGAAGAAATGACACTTGTCTACAATGTAAAGTAGTGAGTGTACAGCTTGTATAACAGTGTAAATTTCCTGTCCCCTCAAAATAACTCAACACACAGCCATTAATGTCTAAACCGCTGGCAACAAAAGTCAGTACACCCCTAAGTGAAAATGTCCAAATTGGGCCCAATTAGCCATTTTCCCTCCCCGATGTCATGTGACTCGTTAGTGTTACAAGGTCTCAGGTGTGAATGGGGAGTAGGTGTGTTCAATTTGGTGTTATCGCTCTCACTCTCTCATACTGGTCACTGGAAGTTCAACATGGCACCTCATGGCAAAGAACTCTCTGAGGATCTGAAAAAAAGAATTGTTGCTCTACATAAAGATGGCCTAGGCTATAAGAAGATTGCCAAGACCCTGAAACTGAGCTGCAGCACGGTGGCCAAGACCATACAGCGGTATAACAGGACAGGTTCCACTCAGAACAGGCCTCGCCATGGTCCACCAAAGAAGTTGAGGTCACGTGCTCAGCGTCATATCCAGAGGTTGTCTTTGGGAAATAGACGTATGAGTGCTGCCAGCATTGCTGCAGAGGTTGTAGGGGTGGGGGGGTCAGCCTGTCAGTGCTCAGACCATACGTAGCACTCTGCATCAAATTGGTCTGCATGGCTTTCGTCCCAGAAGGAAGCCTCTTCTAAAGATGATGCCCAAGAAAAACCGCAAACAGTTTGCTGAAGACAAGCAGACTAAGGAGATGGATTACTGGAACCATGTCTTGTGGTCTGATGAGACCAAGATAAACGTATTTGGTGTCAGATGGTGACAAGCGTGTGTGGGGGCAACCAGGTGAGGAGGACAAAGACAAGTGTGTCTTGTCTACAGTCAAGCATGGTGGTGGGAGTGTCATGGTCTGGGGCTGCATGAGTGCTGCCGGCACTGGGGGGGCTACAGATCATTGAGGGCACCATAAATGCCAACATGTACTGTGACATACTGAAGCAGAGCATGATCCCCTCCCTTCAGAGACTGGGCCGCAGGGCAGTGTTCTAACATAACCACCCCAAACATACCTCCAAGATGACCACTGTCTTGCTAAAGAAGCTGATGGTAAAGGTGATGGACTGGCCAAGCATGTCTCCAGACCAAATCCCTATTAGTGGGACATCCTCAAATGTAAGGTGGAGGAGCACAAAGTCTCCAACATCCACCAACTCCGTGATGGAAGGGAAGAGGACTCCAGGGGAAGCTCTGGTGACCTCCATGCCCAAGAGGGTTAAGGCAGAGCTGGAAAATAATGGCGGGCATACAAAATATTGACACTTTGAGCCCAATTTCGACATTTTCACTGTGTACTGGGTGTACTCACTTTTGTTGCCAGCGGTTTAGACATTAATGGCTGTGTGTTGAGTTATTTTGAGGGGACAGCAAATTTACACTGTTATACAAGCTGTACACTCACTACTTTACATTGTAGACAAGTGTCATTTCTTCAGTGTTCTCACATGAAAAGATAGAATAAAATATTTACAAAAAATGTGAGTGAGGGGTGTACTCATTTTTGTGAGATACTATAACTCTGAATAAAAGCCTCTCAAAAGCTGCAGGATCTGTTAGTGAGCATTGTCATAGACTTCTATGAAGGCTTTAGAGATGCTTTGAAGTACCAAGAAAGTGACACGGGGATCATTTTTCTAAGTAAAGGAAACACGACGTGTGACCAGGACTGTAAGGTGACCATTTTATTTAGTGACAGACGCTTTGATTGGCACTCAGAGTGCTTTAAAAAAAGCCTTCTGTTGGGGGACTAAAAGTAACAGGAGATGTGCAAAAAGCAGATATCCACAGAATAAATTAAACAGGAGCATCCTTGCACCGCAGGTCCTCAGGTACCGCTACTTCTCCAGCAAGGAGAACAGTTAGCAGCACAGTAATGACATCATCAAATCTAATTCCAAATCTGCTGAGACTAGCAGTGCCTTAGATGATCTCTCACTGCAGATATACAGCTATGTGTCTACAGAACAGGAGGAACTCAATACATTTTTCTAGGGCTGACTATCAAGGTCTCAAGGGACAATAGAGGGACAGCTGGATAGGTGCTCCCAGTAGAGGCTTTACACTGAGGACATATTCTTATATAATTCTCCTCCACCCATAAATAAGGCCCCAAATTGTTCCTTCACAGAGTTTCATCATAGCGGTCTTGGTGGGATAACTGTGACAAAGCTTTTTGATGCTCAGTGGCCCCACGGGGATTTATATCTAACCTATATCTTGTAGTTCATATAGACATCCTAGTGGTGATTTCTTTGGCCAATAGATGCATGGGTTCAAAAACTTGAACTATTCTACCAAAAACCTTATGGGGCCAATGGATGGTGTCCAACTCTATCTGGAATCATTTCTCTGGATAGGTGCTCCCAGTAGAGGCTTTACACTGAGGACATATTCTTATATAATTCTCCTCCACCCATAAATAAGGCCCCAAATTGTTCCTTCACAGAGTTTCATCATAGCGGTCTTGGTGGGATAACTGTGACAAAGCTTTTTGATGCTCAGTGGCCCCACGGGGATTTATATCTAACCTATATCTTGTAGTTCATATAGACATCCTAGTGGTGATTTCTTTGGCCAATAGATGCATGGGTTCAAAAACTTGAACTATTCTACCAAAAACCTTATGGGGCCAATGGATGGTGTCCAACTCTATCTGGAATCATTTCTCTGGATAGGTGCTCCCAGTAGAGGCTTTACATTGAGGACATATTCTTATATAATTCCCCTCCACCCATAAATAAGGCCCCAAATTGTTCCTTCACAGAGTTTCATCCCACGGGGATTTATATCTAACCTATATCTTGTAGTTCATATAGACATCTTTGTGACAATCCTTCGGCTAATAGCTTCATGGGTTTAAAGCCTTGAACTATTCTACCAAAAACCTTATGGGGCCAATGGATGGTGTCCAACTCTATCTGGAATCATTTCTCTGGATAGGTGCTCCAAGTAGAGGCTTTACACTGAGGACATATTCTTATATAATTCTCCTCCACCCATAAATAAGGCCCCAAATTGTTCCTTCACAGAGTTTCATCATAGCGGCCTCGGTGGGATAACTGTAACAAAGCTTTTTGATGCTCAGTGGCCCCACAGGGATTTATATCTAACCTATATCTTGTAGTTCATATAGACATCCTAGTGGTGATTTCTTTGGCCAATAGATGCATGGGTTCAAAAACTTGAACTATTCTACTAAAAACCTTATGGGGCCAATGGATGGTGTCCAACTCTATCTGGAATCCATTCTCTGGATAGGTGCTCCCAGTAGAGGCTTTACATTGAGGACATATTCTTATATAATTCTCCTCCACCCATAAATAAGGCCCCAAATTGTTCCTTCACAGAGTTTCATCATAGCGGCCTCGGTGGGATAACTGTAACAAAGCTTTTTGATGCTCAGTGGCCCCACAGGGATTTATATCTAACCTATATCTTGTAGTTCATATAGACATCCTAGTGGTGATTTCTTTGGCCAATAGATGCATGGGTTCAAAAACTTGAACTATTCTACTAAAAACCTTATGGGGCCAATGGATGGTGTCCAACTTTATCTGCAATCATTTCTCTGGATAGGTGCTCCAAGTAGAGGCTTTACATTGAGGACATATTCTTATATAATTCTCCTCCACCTATAAATAAGGCCCCAAATTGTTCCTTCACAGAGTTTCATCCCACAGGGATTTATATCTAACCTATATCTTGTAGTTCATATAAACATCTTTGTGACAATTCTTCGGCTAATAGCTTCATGGGTTCAAAGCCTTAAACTATTCTACCAAAAACCTTATGGGGCCAATGGATGGTGTCCAACTCTATCTGAAATCAATTCTCTGGATAGGTGCTCCCAGTAGAGGCTTTACATTGAGGACATATTCTTATATAATTCTCCTCCACCCATAAATAAGGCCCCAAATTGTTCCTTCACAGAGTTTCATCATAGCGGCCTTGGTGGGATAACTGTAACAAAGCTTTTTGATGCTCAGTGGCCCCACGGGGATTTATATCTAACCTATATCTTGTAGTTCATATAGACATCCTAGTGGCGATCCTTCGGCCAATAGCTTCATGGGTTCAAAGCCTTGAACTATTCTACCAAAAACCTTATGGGGCCAATGGATGGTGTCCAACTCTATCTGGAATCAATTCTCTGGATAGGTGCTCCAAGTAGAGGCTTTACATTGAGGACATATTCTTATATAATTCTCCTCCACCCATAAATAAGGCCCCAAATTGTTCCTTCACAGAGTTTCATCCCACGGGGATTTATATCTAACCTATATCTTGTAGTTCATATAGACATTTTTGTGACAATCCTTCGGCTAATAGCTTCATGGGTTTAAAGCCTTGAACTATTCTACCAAAAACCTTATGGGGCCAATGGATGGTGTCCAACTCTATCAGGAATCAATTCTCTGGCCGATGCCCACTTAGATGGTTGATAGGATAGTTGTAGGGTTCGATAAAGTTAAATAGGGGGGGGGGGAGGGGACATATCCAAAATTCCGGTGTGTTCTTGAATGCAGCACAAGCGCGGTTTATGAGAGAAATTAAATGCTGTCATGAAGTTCACAGAAATATTTTTATTACTGTTGAATTGCTTGCCAGGCATGGAGACGGACATAAAAAAAAAAAAGTGTAGAGCCTCGCAATGATTAATTCATAATCACTCAAAATTCTCAACACGGCGCATCAGACGTGGAACAAGAGGAGGGCGAGGAATAAATAGACAAAGATAAAGAGTAGTTGAAGTCTAAAGAGAGATGACAAGGGAGAGCAGCAGGTAGTGTAATCAGACCCGCGTTGTCTCATTGACGAGTTTTGGAAATGATAAGAACTTGATAAGTTAACACACGTCCTGTGCGCTTGTACCCTTCCTCTTCCTCTGAATCCAGTTTAAGTTTACAATTTATCTTGTCAGTTTTTCTATTTCGGTCCATTTTTTCATTCCAGTCCATGCCTTCTGATTCTACATATTGATCGAAACTTTGTTTTTAATCCCCGCTAGCATTCCTGATTTGAAAGTACCAGTGCCTTAAGATAGCCTTTCTCCCCCCCAGGCAGTTTTACTTACAAAGCCATTCACCTCGCTCTTCACCTCCAGAGCAGTGAGGCCTCCAGACATGAGGAAGCATGTGACCTCTCCCATGTGACAGTGCTTGGGATGGAAGCCGAACCTTCACTTTAAAGAGCATGTTGGGCTGCCCTGCTCTGTTTTTTTTTGTGCTGCCATAGCCCAGGCTCCAAGGTAGCCCTTCAGCACATCTATGCTGGATTCCCTGACCATATGCCCATGTATGGGGTGTGTGGGGTTTCTCATGCATGTGCTAAGACTGCTACTAGGGAAGTCCAACACCTTTTCTGTCTTTGCGTGTGCATGGCAATTCACCTGTGCGCGTGCAGATATATCAATGGGCTCTGCCAGAACCTGAAGGCTGAGTAGAGCCCATGGGCTCATCTTCACATGCACCATAATGGTTCTGTGGGGGGGGGGGGGGGGGGCTGGGTCGACTCAAGTCCTGCTTTAAATGGCCAATCCCTAATCCCTTATTTGAGGGCTGACGCTGGATAACCCCACCTTCCATTACACAAGATTCACACACTCCATCAGTGTATGGCTCTGAACATACTGGCAGATCCCTCCAGCCCGCGCCCCCCCAGCGTATTAGTCTGCAGGCCCCCCATGGCCATTAATATGGAGTTCCCACCTATGCTGTGGCCATGATAATGGTGTAGCCTGACCCCATGGCCATTGAAATGGAGTTTCCCCCATTGCCATTAATATGGAGTTGCCGCCTCTGTCATGGCCATTAATATGGAGTTCCCACCTCTGCTATGGCCATTATAATGGTGTAGCCCCACCCCATGGCCATTGAAATGGAGTTTCCCCCATGGCCATTAATATGGAGTTGCTGCCTCTGCCATGGCCATTAATATGGAGTTCCCACCTCTGCTATGGCCATTATAATGGTGTAGCCCCACCCCATGGCCATTGAAATGGAGTTCCCCCCATGGCCATTAATATGGAGTTGCTGCCTCTGCCATGGCCATTAATATGGAGTTCCCACCTCTGCTATGGCCATTATAATGGTGTAGCCTGACCCCATGGCCTCTGAAATGGAGTTTCCCCCATGGCCATTAATATGGAGTGTCCCCCTCCCCCCATGGCTATTGATATGGAGCTGTCCACCCCCCCCATGGCCATTAATATGGAGGTGCCCCTATGTGGCCATACCATTCTCCACTCTTCTCTTAGGACTTCCCACCAGATTTTGGGGGGTGTCTGTGGGAATTTGTGCCCATTTATGAGGTTGGGTACCGATGTTGAATGAGAAGACCTGGCAGTATGCAGTATTAATTGCAGTCCCTCTGTAGAAGTGCTGTCCCGTGCCACTACACACTTTAGCTTGGAGTATGTTGATTTAGGAAGGGACACTGCTGATCCCGGGGGCCGCACCCTCTCCACCAGTCCATCATACCTCTGCCACCTCAATACCCTCAATCCTTTCATGCATGCACTTAGTTAACTACTTCTCTCCCGTACCATGTGGCCAGGCACTCAAGGTCTCCATAACATGCGTTCAGTCCTGGTTTCTTTCACATTACCCATAGCAGCTGCCTTCCTCCTCTGACTGGTCCTTGCCAAGTAGACCTTTCGTGGTGGCTTGCTTCATACCCCACACAGTGGCGTAACTAGAACCTTCAGGGCCCCGATGCAAGAAACCATGAAGGGCCCCCCTGAACCCCAGCCAAGGCCCTTCCCTCAGAGTTCGGCGGTGGAACTCCAGGGCGTGGTCACAGGTATGACCTTTGTGAGCCCTGTAGTTCCACCACTGGTATCAGTAGTTTTTTTTTATTAGTTTTTTTATTTTTAGGTGCCCCATTGGGGGACTGTCCCTAGGCAGGATGGGGTCCCCATCCCCAGAAGAGATGAGGTCCTTTTCTCCAGGGCAGATGAAGTTACTACCCCCAGGTGAGAAGGGGTCCCTGTCCCCAGGGGAGGTGGGGGTCCCTGTCCCCACATGAGAAGGGGCCCCTGTCCCCAGGGGGAGATGGAGGGGGTATGTAATGGTGTGAGGGGGATGGGGTCCTCTCACTCACCATGACCAAGCTGCAGGCCGCTCCCTCATCCATGTTGTCCTGGGCTCCATCCAGTGTGCTGGACGGGCGATCAGCATATCTCCCAGAAAGACCTTTCATCATCTGTGTATGATGGGGGAGGAGGGGGGCTGGCAGACAAGCCTGCAGTGTCCTCCTGGGGGGCTCTCATAGGGCTGCACTGCATCTGTGTACTTAAAGTTTGCTTACACGGGAGAAGTATGCAGTGCAGTGTGGGCCGGACTGGGGGGGGGCGGGACTCTGGCTGGGGAGAACAGACATCGGACTGAGCGGCAATGCATGGAGCAGGAGAGGGGTACTCTGAAGAGCCGGCCGAGGGCACAGGTCATGCGGGGAATGCACAACTAAAGAGCAGCCAGTGCGGTAGTCGAGCATGGAGCTCTGCTAGTCACCCTCCACCTCCAGCCACCCGTGTGCATGGTGCACTGGTACCCCTAGCTGCCTATGCTGCTGCTGCCATATGTAGAGGGGGCTGCATGGGCCCCTGCATCACAGGGCCCGGTTGCGGTCGCGACTGCTGCACCCCCTATAGTTACGCCCCTGACCCCACATGTGCTTTACTGACCCTTGTTCTTTCATATGCCAGGATTCTTCATGCACCCCTTTAAATGATTTGGCTTAAAACAGTTGATGCAACTTTACTGAGCATCTTGCGGCAAAGCCCAACAAGTACATTAAAGTGCAATAACTCAACTTGGCTTCCCAGGTGAACCTCGACAAGGCAGTAGCCTAATAATGGCATCCTCCAACACTTGGTAGCTCTCCCGACTCCCAGTGTCAACCGATGAACACTGCAGCAGTCCCACTGGAGGAACAGGAATGAGAGAGACCTGGAGAGAGCAAGTGAGCCCCAAAACCCGGCCTTCCCCCTTAATTATATAACAAGGCGGATAGGCAGGGTCCAAGAAGCCTGGGAACAGCAGTACAGAACATTAACCCTTCTCCAGCCTGGGCCAACCAACTTCCCAACTAACATACCTAAAGGCCTACCCTTTGAACCCCATCTTTTCCCATGGCTATCTGCCACCTGTGAATCCAGTGGTTTCCAAGTTTTGAAATGATCATAAGGATCAATTGGAATTGACTAATGACGTGTGATGGTTTCAATCTCCACTTCTTTTTGATCCTTGGTCTCTTGAAACTGATACATACTGTATTTCATAGATGTCAACTGTCTGGGATTTTCTGGGATAGCCCCGATGATGTGTCCTGGGCAGTGTCCAGGGATCGGAGTTACTGTGCATGCATTCATTATCGTGATCGGGTGGTCCCAACGTTATTAGAGGTAAGGTTGGGCGAGCAACTTGAGTAACCTGAATCACCCAGTCACTTGGTAGGTCGAAAGCAGACTGTGGGAGGGACTAACTGTGTCCCGGGGACCTGGACTGAATTATTGGTATCATATGGTACTCGTCGTGGCAGAAACATAATAAAAGCGCCTAAAGTACCAACGCAATCCTGAATAGGGTTCACCGATACCACATTTTTAAGACCGTGTACAAGTACCAATCATTTTTCAAGTACTCACCGATACCGATTACCGATACTTTTTTTTAATGGACACTGATGGGCACTGAAGGTCACTGATGGGGTGGCACTGATGATGAGGCACTAATATGCAGCACTGATGGGTACTACTGATAAGTGGCACTGATGAGGCAGCACTGATGGGGTGGCACTGATAAGGAGGCACTAATATGCAGCACTGATGGGCACTGAACTGATATGTGGCACTGATATGCAGCTGATAGGCAACTGATAGGCAGAACTGATGGGCAGTAATAGGTGGCACTGACGGGCACTGATAGGCGGCACTTTTGGGCACTGATAGGGGGCACTTATGGGCAATGATAGGTGGCACTGATGGGCAGAACTGATGGCACTTATGGGCACTGATAGGTGCCAGCATCAATGGGCAGGCACTGAAAGGCAGAACTGATTGGCAATTGGCATAATTAATAAGGGCGCAGAGTGGCATTTCGGCAACCTATTATAATAATAAATATTAAATAATAGTTTTGTTTTCCCAAGAGACAAATGCCGGGAACATAGCGGCGGTGCCCCTGCTCCAGCCAACTTACCTGCCATTGCCAGCTTCCTCTGTCTTCTCTCCGCCCTATAACTTCCGGGATTGATGCCTCTTTGTTCCTGCAGGTAGCAGATTAGGCAGTAAAAAGTACTCATGCAAATGCTTGGTATCGGCACTGATACTAGTATCGATATCAGTGCAAACCTAATCCTGAAGATCGCTCATGTCCTGGTTGGGATCAGAACTGTTGGTGATATGTTTCATCCACTTGTTGGATCACTCTTACTTTTCTTAATTACCCAAAATTTGCTGTGTGTAAAACCAGCCTCGGAGCTCAGAGACGAGTCGTGTTCTCTGTTAATCCTCTGCCTTCGGTGTTTAAGGCATTAGAGGAGTTTGGATGCTAATTGTATAATTGTCGCTCCATTGGCAGGTTTGCATTCCTTGATAAATGAGCCCAGTGGAACTCACGGCCGTCAATACAATGCGAGGCTGAAAATGAAGGCAATCAACGGAGAAGACTCTGGGGGGGGGGTAGAGATCACGGGTCTGAACTTGTCATGTTCATGGTTCATGGAAAGTTCTTCCATTCCATCCATTGACTGAGCTGCACCACCTGGGACCAGGACAGGCAATGGAAGGCAGCAAACGCGGCCTGTTTTTTTTTTCTACTAAAACTCCATACGGCTCTCCGCCATGATGTGAGTTTTATTCGTCTTCAATCTTGCAGAGTTCTACCGGCTCCTGGAACCTGGACACCGGGCTGGAGTTTCCATCCCACCCAAGACACTATGGAATCTCCAAACTACAGAGCCCCATCCAGGAATACCAAAACCTAGAGAAAGCTGCAAAAGCAGTTTTCTCCACTCCATGGCTATACTCTGTAGTCCTTCTCAGAGCCAATGTGCACACTCCGTGTCCTTAAACTGACCAATTTTGAGGTGACAGAATCTCCCCGAAAAGCAAAAATACATTTACATGGTGCCCGACATTTGGAAACTATTTTAGAGCGATAGATAGATTAAAAAAAAAATGAAAAAGAGAGAAAAAAAATTATATATATATATATATCATTTTTTTTTTTTTTTTTTTTCTTTCTTTCTTTTTCTTTTTTTTTTTAATCTATCTATCGCTCTAAAATAGTTTCCAAATGTCGGGCACCATGTAAATGTATTTTTGCTTTCGGGGACAAATTGGAACCTGTTGAGGTCAAAGGGAAATGTCGGCGTGGACGTCACACAAGCCGGGGTCAGTGAGGTCAAAGTGAATTATTTTAGCGCTGGTTGGACGTGAATTTGGCTCAGGAGATTATATCAAAGAGCACCTAAATGTAGAGATACTGAGATATTATGGGATGTTTACATAAAAATTATACTCAATTGTTTACATTGTATAAAATAAAGAAATAAAAGTTGACATCCAATTTTTTATGCTAAATTATCTGCAAGTTTTTTTTTTCACTATTCTTTAATGATTTTTTTTTATTATTGATTTGTTATCATTATTATTGTTTTTTTTATTGATTAATTAATCTATTTTTCACACAATTAATTTATATGCAGTACATATTGTGTATATACATACAGTATGTGTGTATATATATATATATATATATATATATATATAGATAGATAGATAGATAGATATAGATATATGTGTATATATATGTATATATATGTATATATATATATATATATATATATATATTTATATATATATATATATATATATATATATATATATATATAGAGCTACGGTATATATATATATATATATATATATATATATATATATATATATATAATTTATTTTCTTTAAATATATATATATAGGTATCTCTCTCTCTCTCTCTATATATATATATATATATATGAGAGAGAGAGAGATACTGTATGTATATACACAATATGTACTGCATATAAATTAATTGTGTGAAAAATAGATTAATGAATCAATAAAAAAAAAAAAACAATAATAATGATAACAAATCAAAAAAATAATCATTAAAAGAATAATAAAAAATTTATATGAATAAAATATTGACTATATATATATATATATACAATATACAATATAGATTTTTATCGTTTTTGTCATTGAGGATCGGTTTAAAGCGGGAGTCCACCGGGACTCCGCGTTTTTTTTTTTTTTTTTTAAAAGCCAGCAGCTACAAATACTGCAGCTGCTGACTTTTAAATAGTGACACTTACCTGTCCAGCGCGCCCGCGATGTCGGCACCCGAAGCCGATCGCTCGCTCGTGCCGCCGCCATCTTGGGTATGGGAATCAGGAAATGGAGCCTTTCGGCTTCATTTCCCGGTTCCCTACTGCGCATGCGCGAGCCGCGCGGCGCAATCCGGACGGTCCCCGCTGCCTCTGGGAGCTGTGTGTTTCCCAGCAGGCAGCGGGGCACTTGCTGAAGGGGGCGGCCGCTTGCGGAAAGGGGCGTAACGTACGCCCCTTTCCGCAGAGAGCTAGCCCGGAAGTGGGTGCAGTTACCTGGATTATCCAGGTAACTGCACCCCCCTCCCCCCTGAAAGGTGCCGATTGTGGCGCCGGAGGGGGGGGGGATTCCGATGAGCGGAGGTCCATTTTAGGGTGGACCTCCGCTTTAATACGTGTATCTTTCTAATAGGATTTTGTGGTTTTATCTTATCAATAATTAGGTGTGAGCCCTTATTGATGTTAAAGCGGATCTTCACTGCATCTGAGCACCATAAATCATAAACACGATTTAATTAATGTTTAACATCAAAAGCAGACTCCCCCCCCCCAATCCATCCATGTCTTCATGCTTTATTTTGTTGAGAAAATCACTTGAGTAAGGGCAAGTGATTCATGTAGCATTTACTTCCTGGAATCCATCTGCCCTTAGCTCAAGCATTCAGACAGGAGAGTGTGCTTAGCTGATCAAACCCCTCCTCCTCTCCTCCATCCTGAAGAGTCCTGGGATGTATGACATCATTTGACTAGGCAAGCAACCAGGAAGCAACTGAAGAAATGTAAAAATAAAAAATAGTTTGAAACAAGTAAAAATGATATACTTTCCTATCTATTTACTAATGCTAGCAGCATGAGGATTCAAAACAATCAATGTTGATTGAGAGAGTGAAGTTCTACTTTACTATCTAGAACTCAGTAGCCTGAGGCATATTTAATACTTTTTTTTTTTTTACCTCTGGCGGTCTTTACTGTTTTTGTAGTGGCGCTGACACTCTGCTACCATCTGATTACCCATGCTTTTGGGAGATGCACTGACCACCTTGGGGATGAATTAATGAATTAGAACACTGATGGTGAGCCAGGTCTTCTCATCCAGCATCAGTATCTGACCTCACAAATGGGTACAAATTCCCACAGATGCCCTCCAAAAATCTAGTGGAAAGCCTTCCCAGAAGAGTGGAGGATGTTATAGCCCCAAAGGGGTCAACTCTTTATTATTGGCCATGGGCAAGGGGTGGACAACTCTTTATTAATGGCCATGGGCGAGGGGTGGGCAGCTTTATATTACTGCCCATGAGCAAGGGGTGGGCAACTCTATATTATTGGCCATGGGCGAGGGGTGGGCAACTCTATATTACTGGCCATGGGCGAGGGGTGGGCAACTCTATATTATTGGCCATGGGCGAGGGGTGGGCAACTCTGTATTATTGGCCATGAGAAAGGGGTGAGAGACTCTGTATTAATGGCTATGGGTGGGGGTTGGGCAACTCTGTATTACTGGCCATGGATGAGAGGTGGACAACTCTATATTATTGGCCATAGGGGAGGGGTGGGCAACTCTAAATTAATGTCCATGGGAGAGGGTTGGCAACTGTATTAATGGAAATAGGTGAGGGGTGGGAAACTTTATATTATTGGCCGTGGGAGAGGAGTGAGCAACTCTATAATACTGGCCATGGGTGAGAGGTGGGCAACTTTTTATTATTGGCCATGGGCAAGGGGTGAGCAAGTCTATATTATTGACCATGGAAAAGTGATGGGCAATTTTGTATTAATGGCCTTGGAAAAGTGATGGGCAATTTTGTATTAATGGCCATGGGTGAGGGTTGGATAACTCTATATTACTGGCCATGAGCAAGGGTTGGGCAGGTCTATATTATTGGCCAAGGGAGAGGGGTGGGCAACTGTGTATTAATTGCCATGGGCGAGGGTTTGGCAACTCTATATTACTAGCAATGGCCGAGGGGTGGGCACCTCTATATTAATGACCATGGGTGAGGGTTGGACACTTCTATATTATTGGCCATGGGTGAGGGGTGAGCAACTCTATATTATTGGCCATGGGTGAGGGATGGGCAACTCTATATTACTGGTCATGGGAGAGGGGTGGACAAGTCTATATTATTGGCCAAGGGAGAGGGGTGGGCAAATCTGTATTTTTTTTTCAAATATATTTTTATTCAAGTTTAACAGATTACAGAAAATATAACAATGGACAGATTCTCATAAAGTCTGGATGTCAATCATCCAGGAGTTCCAAACCAAGGATCAAAACTAAAACACTAGAAAAATTTGCGAGAAAAGGAGAGAAAAGAGGAGGAAAGAAAAGAAAAGAGAAGAAGAAGGGGAGGGAGGGGTAGGAAATATGAGGGGATTGTGTGCCTTGAGCAGTACTGCACAATATGGTAAACCTCCGTTACAGAGGGAATTGACAAGTACAGAAAGCCAAAATATCAAATAAAATACCACTAAGTACAAAGAGCAATTGACAAATTTAGATCCCTGTGATAGTAGACCTATGAAAGTCCATTGCATCGATGCGAGTAGTAGAAAGGTAAATAGAACTAACACCCGCATATGAAAAGTCCCAAGAATATCCACTGGAATCATGGCGGATAATGCACAACGTTGAGGGGGTGAGTAGAAAGATGGGAGGTCGGTAGCTTGAGCTTTCCCAGCGAGTTTGTGAGGTCCCGTTTGAGGTACCAGTCAGTATATCGGAAAGGGTACATTATCGATGAGATATCAGCAGGAGAAAACGAGTTTTCAATGTAATTTTTCCACCGGGAGAAGAACCGGGCAGTGGACTGGAAATGTGAAGAAATGGTGTCCAGCTTTTCCATGTAAAACAGGGATAAAAGAGCTTGTTTTACACCTTGTATACTCGGAGGAGATGGGGTTATCCAATGAGACATAATGGTTCTGCGGGCAGCCAGTAAACATACATGAATCCAATGCGATAGGACCACAGATCCTGGTTGAGGTCTTTCAGAGCCAGCAGGGTCACAGCTGAACAAGCAGATGAGTTGCTCCTTAGGTACATGTACAGTAGTAATGGTCCATATGTAATGTAGCACCGAGTCCCAGAAGGTGGAAATTGAATTACATTCCCATAGGCGATGAAGCAGGGTGGGGCGATCCAAAGAGCACCATGGGCATTTGGACTGAGAAGGATCACCCTTGGCAGTGCAAAATGGATAGTAGGCCCTGTGAATAATTTTAAACTGAGTTTCCCGCCAGACTTCAGAGATAATGAGTTTATGAATGAGTCTGTATCCTTTGAGAATGTTATCGGAGAAGCCTGGATCCCCCAAGATGGAGGCCCAATTCTTAAAAGGAGCGAGGTGGTACTTGTCTGCTTGGTAGCTGATTAGCTGAGTATAAATATCGGAGATAGAATAAGTGTCACGTTGAAGCAAGGAATCTAGAGGAGAGGTCGAACAAGAGTCAGGCCGAGTCCCTCCTATATCTTGTAAATAATGTGTCAATTGGAGGTAGTAGAACGCATGAGAGGGAGGGAGGGAGTATTCGGAAGCCAGAACATGGTAGGATTTGAGTCGTCCCCTAGGGAGGTCATATAGGGAGTCAATTGATTTCAATCCTTTTGTGCCCCAAAGTGCAAAGGCCTGATGGGTCGTGGAGGGAGGAAACATTGGGTTCCCTTGAATGGTGAGATGCTTAGAGATGTTGGTAGGCAGTCCCATGAGTTTTCTGGTTTCCCTCCAGGCGATCACAGTGTCACGGATGAGAACATTAGCCTTGAGATGACTTGGGAGGACATGCAAATTAGAATGAAGAAGAGCAGGAAGAGTATAGGGATGTGCCAGTGCACTTTCAAGAACATAGTTTGAATATCTAGATTTACCCACTATCCAATCCAACCCTTGACGTACTAGGCAGGAGAGATTGTAGAAGCGAATATTGGGCAGGCCAGCCCCACCCTCCGACTTCGGGAGGCTGAGTTTCTGAAGAGCAATGCGAGGTTTTTTGTTCGCCCATAAGAAAGCACTTAGGGCTTTGTGTACTGTTTGAACATCGGAGTGTTTTAATAAAAGTGGGATAGTTTGCAGCGGATATAAAAGTCTCGCAAAGGATACCATCTTGAATAAATGGCATCTCCCAAAGAGTGAGAGCGGCAGGCCTGCCCAAGACTCCAATTCCTGTCTGATCTTAGTCAACAGTGGGGGATAGTTAAGGGAGTACAGAGAGGAGGGTTCTCTACCAATACATATACCTAAATACGTGATAAAGTGCCGTGCCAGAGTAAAGGGTGAAGAAGATTGCCAGATTCGGGCTTTGCGTGGGTGTAGGGCTAGAACTTCAGTTTTATCATAATTGATTCGAAACCCCGAGCAAAGCCGGAAGGTTGCAAACAGGTTACGAATGGTTTCAAAGTCAGTTAAAGGGTTTGAGGAGAACAGGAGAATGTCATCCGCAAAGAGGGCAGATTGCAATTTATGACCATGTATGGGGATACCACTAATGCCGTCAGGGGAATTTAGAATTCTGGAGAGAGGTTCTATGGCTAAATTAAAGAGTAGGGGAGAAAGTGGGCAACCTTGCCGTGTGCCCTTAGTGAGAGGAATGGTTGGGGAGACAAAATCTGGAGTCACCAATTTAGCAGTCGGAGCAGCGTACATTTGGCTCAAGAAATGTAGAATCGGGCCAGAGAAACCAAAAGTCCGAAGAACTTTGAACAACCAGATAAAATTAATGTTGTCAAAGGCCTTTTCGGCATCAACTTAAATAATGGCCATGTCACCGTCCGGGTTTCGCTTGGCACATTCCAATGCCAAGAGAACTTTGCGGATGTTAAGTGTGGCGGATCTGCCTGTGGTGAATCCAGATTGTGCTGGGTGTAGGAGAGAGGGGAGAAGCTTAGCTAGGCGGGAGGCAATAATTTTGGACAAAATCTTCACATCCACATTTATTAAGGATATTGGCCTATAGGAACCAGGGTGGGAGGGGTCCTTTCCCTTTTTCCCTATCAGTTTTATATGTGCCTGAGAGCCAGTAGGGAGATAGGAACCCCCCTGCCAAAGAGTAGAGAATACTTTACATAAAGTGTCGGGGATGAACTCTTGCGTAAGCTTATAAAATTCGGCCGTATAGCCATCTGGACCCGGGGCTTTGGATGAGGACAAGTGTTTAATAGTGGACTTAACATCTTCCAGTGTAATAGAAGCGTTAATAGATTCTAGTTGCTGGGTAGTTCGTTTTGGCAAGTGGATTTTGGACAGTAGGTTGTCAGCTAAAGATTGATCAATAGGGTCGGATGCATACAAGGATGTGTAATAATCCGTAAGAATCTTACTGATTTCCTCAGGAGCAGAAACGAGGGAACCATCCGAGCGTTTTAAGGTGTGTATGTAAGTGGGGCGATGAGAGCCTGAACAGAGTCTGGAGAGAAGTTTTCCCGCCTTGTTGCCATATTTATGGAGGCGTAAAGTGTGATAAGAGGAGGTTAAACGTTCCTGCGCGTCTGCCCACAGGTCAAATTCTTGCTTGGCTAGTTGCCAGGCCAGAACATTGGCTGGAGTCCTATCGCGAAGAAGGTTTAAATGCAGTACCCGCAGTTTTTGGCTGGCGAGCAGGTATTGCTGTTTGGAATGCTTCTTGTGTTTAGATACATAGGCAATGATTTTTCCCCTGAGATAGGCCTTACCCGCTTCCCAAAACAGATTGGGATCATCTAAGTGTAGCGAATTGGTATCAGCATATTCCGACCAGCTAGTTAACAACATCTGCTTGAAATCCTCATTGTCGGCCAAATGTGAAGGGAAGCGCCATGTGAATAATGGTGAAGAGGGTTTGGTATGTAACAAACGGACCAAGACTGGGCAATGGTCACTGATCGCCATATCTTTGATCTCCGGGTCCCTAACGAACGACATGAGGGGTGGGGATGCAAAAAAGTAATCGAGTCGTGAAAACGATTTGTGAGGGGGCGAGAAGTAAGTGAATTCCCGATCGGTGGGGTGAGTCAAGCGCCAGATATCAGTAAACTGGAGGGTAGAAAAAGTCCTATCTAGTGGTGTGGTAGTAGGAGTGTGAGAACCAATCCTGGCGGCGTCAGGATGATCCCGATATTGTCTATCCTCCAATGGGTTGATGACTGAATTAAAATCCCCCCCAACTAGATGTAGTGTTTAAGGCACGTTCGATATCCAAGCCAGGAGGTCTTGGAAAAATGTAGAGTCAGGGGAGTTAGGGGCATAGATGTTAGTAAAGGCTAGATCTTTATTGTTCACAGAGAGACGTACTGTAAGCATACGCCCTCTCGAGTCAGTGCGGACGTCCCGAGTCGTATAGCGAAGATGTTTGTGTAAGAGGATAACCACGCCCGCCTTGCGACCATCCGCAGGTGAGCCAAAGACCTCTCCGACCCAGAGTTTCCGAAGGCGAGAGATGTCGTCAGTGGACAAATGGGTCTCCTGTAGGAGCGCCACATCTGTCCGCAGACGTTTAAGATGTCTAAGTATTTTCATACGTTTAGCAGGAGATCTAAGGCCCTTGACATTCCACGTAACCACGGTCAGTTGGGTTCCGCTCGTGTCAGCCATCAGGTGTGTGGTGGGTGTATAAAAGACGTAAAGCTACTATTAAAGGAGATCCGAAGGGATTGAGGGTGGGTATTGTAGTAGGGGTTAGCATGTGTACATAAGATGGCACAGTGGACAGGGAGGGAGGAGAGAGAGGGGAGGAAAGGAGAGCACGGATAGAAATAGTAGGAAAGGGGTAATGAAGAAAGAAAAAGACAGGACAGTAAAGCAACAAACCAAGTGTAAACCACATCTTCACTTTTTTCCACATAAGGAACGTTGTAAAAACACGTCTCCCAGAGAATGACCGCACCCCCTGGGAGAGGCCAGAATCGCACCTCGGGGTATAGGGAGGGGTGGAAGGAAAAGGCAGGGAAAAAACAGGGGGAGGACAGGCATGACAAGGGAGGGGGGGGGGGGAAGGGAGGTAAAAGACGAGGAGGGGAGGGAAGATCAGGGAAGAAGGGTAGGGCAATGGACTTCGGGAGGAAGTAGGATTCAACATCAAAATAAAATAAAAGAAATGGAGCATCGCTAACACAAGTAACATAGGTGAGAGTAACACAGGTAACAGAAGACAACCATAACATAGTAGTAGATAAGCCCACTACAGGTAGTCGGGCCTAGGTTATGAAGAAAAAAAAAAAAAAACAACAAAGAAAAGCGCAAACCATCCCCCTGTATATACCAATCCGTAACATTAACGATGAGAAAGGTATACAGCGAGGGAGCAGTCGCAAACATAACACACTGAAGGTTCGCATAACAACTTGCGAAGCAGTAGGACAGCTAACATCCATCCTATGTCAAAGCAGTAGGAGAGGCAGGACCTCCATCATGAGGAAATGCACAGAAGCTCGGTAAAAAGTGATCCTCAGCGAAGGGTTGTGCGAGGAGGAAGGGTGGTCGAGCGGCTTCGTTTATAAGGTGGTTTTTCAGGACTCATACGTTGGGGGATGCCGGCGTTAGGCTCGTGAGCCGGTCCAGGCGAAAGAGATCTGGTGGAGGGGGCATGGGCCGTGTCCATGTCAGCAGGAAAGTTTAGAAAATGTTCCGCCTCAGCTGGAGAGGTAAACGTGCGGCGAGTACCATCCGAGGAAGTAATGTGAAGTACTGCCGGGTATGCTAGAGTAAATTTAACATTGTTGTTGAAGAGAGCCGCACATATCGGTGAGAAGGCCTTGCGCAGTTTCATGACTTCCATGGAATAATCAGCAAATAGAAGCAAGGTCGCCCCATCAACAGTCAGGGAACGCTGTGATCGAAATTTTTGTAGTATAGCATGCTTATCAGCATAGTTAAGGTAGCGGACAATGACTGCCCTGGGTTTAGCGCGCTGTTCATTGGGGTGGCCAAGGCGGTGGGCCCTTTCAACAATGCATGGCGATTTAAGGCCCAATTGCGCAGGAATGGCTTCAGCGCAAATGTCAGTCAGCTGTGCTGCGGTAACCGATTCTGGTAGTCCCACTACCCTCAAATTGTTCCTTCTGGCCCTATTTTCTAAATCATCAATTTTAATCCAGAGGTCTCTGGTGGAATGAGTAAGGCGTGCTATGGCCGCGGATTGTGCTGTGGTGTCATCTTCCATGAGGGAAATGCGTTCCTCCGCGTGTGTGAGACGCTGGGCCTGATGCTGGAGTTCAGTGTGGAGCTGCTCCATGAATGAATGAAATGAATGAAATACTTATATAGCGCACAATGCGAACTGAATCGCCTCTAGGCTTTGTGAATAGCTGAATCAATAGTAGCTGTCAGCGTGGGGGTCAGGAGAGATACTACTGCCTGTGCAATGTCAGCAGTGGGGGCCGTGGTAGCGGTGGGAACCGCCGGAGATAGCGGGGAAGATTCTGTGAGGCATTGCATCGGCGCCATCTTGGCCGGAGTCTCAGCCTGGTTCATGTCAGCGGCAACCACCGCGGCGAACGATTTATGCGTGGATCGCTCCACAAATCGATCCATTAGCGGCTCAACTACTCCTGGAGTCCGGGGGGGGGGGTCCCCGAGGCGTATGGCAGATTTAGCAGCCGGTTTCAGGGGGGTGAGCGGTCGGAGCGGTCCCGCTTACCTCCTCCTCATATGGCGCCGGAACCGGAAGTATGGCAAATCTGTATTGATGGCCATGGGCGAGGGGTGGGCAACTCTATATTATTGGCCATAGGTGAAGAGTGGGCAACTCTATATTAATGGCCATGGGCTAGGGGTGGGCAACTCTATATTATTGGCCATGGGCAAGGGGTGGGCAACTCTAGATTAATTGCCATGGGCGTTAGGTGGACAACTCTATATATTTGGCCATAGGTGAGGGTTGGGCAACTCAGTATCACTGGCCATGGGTAAGGGGTGAGCAACTCTATTTTATTGGCCACGGGAGAGAGCTGGGCACCTCTATATTAATGACCATGGGCTAGGATTGGGCACTTCTATATTATTGGCCATGAGCGAGGAGTGGGCAACTCTATATTATTGGCCATGAGCGAGGAGTGGGCAACTCTATATTATTGGCCATGGGTGAGGAATAGGCACCTTTATATTAATGGCCATGGGTGAGAGGTGGGCAACTTTATATTATTGGCTTTGGAGAACAATGGGGTGGCCCCTAAAAGTCACAGATCTAGGTATCATGGAGTGGTGAGTAGAGTGGTAACCTCAGCCTGGACTCCAACTAGGCCAGGTTCCCAAAGCGTTTCACTCCACCCCTCGGAGCTTAGTCATTACTGGCTATGGGTGAGGGTTGGGCACCTCTACATTAATGGCTATGGGCGAGGAGTAGGCAACTCCATATTATTGGCCATGGGCGAAGGCTGGGCTCCTCTCTGTTAATGGCCATGGGCGAGGAGTGGGCAACCTTATATTAATGGCCATGGGCGAGGGGTGGGCAACTCTATATTATTGGTTATGGGTGAGGAGTGGGCAACTCATTATTAATGACCATCGACGAGGGGTGGGCAACTCCTATATTATTGGCCATGGGTGAGGGGTGGGCAACTCCATATTACTGGCCATGGGCGAGGGTTGGGCAACTCCATGTTATTGGTCACGGTTGATTTTGGAATTTTTCGAACGAGCTCACAAAGGTGTGAAGGTCAGGTATCCACACACATTTGGCTGTACAGTGTATTTTTCAGGGTCCTGGTAATATTTATTAGCAGTGCAAGTAATTGGCAACCCGTTGCTTAACCCAACGGGCTTCCCTACCGCACTTGTCTCTACTATAGAGGGTCGTCACCATTGCCTCCATCCACAGAGGTAGTGCAGTCAGTGATTTGGTCTGAACGAGGAGCAAAAGTTCTGATCTCCAAGTGTAGGTCAATAAAGTCTACCAAGATATAAGATATAAAATTAAAAACAAGAGCTAAGCGGGACTTTAACCACTTGCCGACCGCCGCACGATGATATACGTCGGCAGAATGGCACGGGCAGGCATATGGGCGTATATATAAGTCCCTGCCTGCCCGCGGGTGGGGGGCCCGATCGGGCCCCCCCCCGGTGCCTGCGGCGGTCGGCATTTCTTCGAGAGCGATCCGGGATGAGGGGGCGGCCATTCATTCATGGCCACCCCCTCGCGATCGCTCTCGACGAATGGAAATCCCCGGTGACATCACTTCCTCTCCTGTAATGTAAACACAGGAGAGGAAGTGATGTATTCTCTCCTCCGTGTCGGTATTTTCCGTTCCGACGCGGAGGAGAGCGGATCGGTGAGTTGCACCAACACTCTACACACACAGTAGAACATGCCAGGCACACTCACACCCCCCCTTTACCCCCCGATCACCCCCCCAATTACCCCTGCCCCCCAGTCACAGTGACACCAATGTCATTTTTTTTTTTTTTTTTTTTTTTTTTGCATTGGTGTCATTTGTGACTGTAATAACTGTTAGGGCAGTTAGAGTTAGCCCCCTTTAGTTCTAATGTACCCCCCTAACCCCCCCAATAAAGGTTTAACCCCGTGATCACCCCCCGTCGCCAGTGTCACTAAGGCTGGGTTCACATTGCAGCGGTTTATGAGAACGAATGTGATTCGCACCGCACTGCAGTGCAAATCACATCCGATCTCTGTGCGATTCGAGTTCAGCCATTCGCCGCACCCGCCGCACCCGCCACACCCGCCGCACCCGCCGCAAATTCGCACGGGACCCTTTTTTTGGCCCGCAGCAGAATCGGATCGCATGGGTGTTCACACCATGCGATCCGAGTTTGCAGATCGCACTGCGATATGCGAACTGATCTGGGGGTGTCAGTAACATTTCACTGACACTCCCAGCAGTTCGCATAGGGCAGTGTGAACTGCCGCCGGGAGGCATGCGATGCGGGAACCCGCCGCGGATTCGCGGCGTTTCCGCATCGCTCCAGTGTGAACCCAGCCTAATAAGCGATCATTTTTCTGATCGCTGTATTAGTGTCACAGGTGACGCTAGTTAGGCAGGTAGGTATTTAGGTTCGCCGCAGCTTTTTATAGCGCCAGGGACCCCCATATACTACCGCATAAAGCCCCCTGATTGCCCCCTAGTTAACCCTTTCACCAGTGATCACCATATAACTGTTACAGGTGACGCTGGTTGGTTAGTTATTTTTTTATAGTTTCAGGGCACCCGCCATTTATTACCTAATAAAGGTTTAACCCCCTGATCACCCGGCGGGTGTCATTTGTGACTAATAACTGTTAGGGCAGTTAGGGTTAGCCCCCTTTAGTTCTAAGGTACCCCCCTAACCCCCCCAATAAAGGTTTAACCCCGTGATCACCCCCCGTCGCCAGTGTCACTAAGGCTGGGTTCAGATTGCAGCGGTTTGAGAACGGATGTGATTCGCACCGCACTGCAGTGCAAATCACATCCGATCTCTGTGCGATTCGAGTTCAGCCATTCGCCGCACCCGCCACACCCGCCGCACCCGCCGCAAATTCGCACGGGACCCTTTTTTTGGCCCGCAGCAGAATCGGATCGCATGGGTGTTCACACCATGCGATCCGAGTTTGCAGATCGCACTGCGATATGCGAACTGATCTGGGGGTGTCAGTAACATTTCACTGACACTCCCAGCAGTTCGCATAGGGCAGTGTGAACTGCCGCCGGGAGGCATGCGATGCGGGAACCCGCCGCGCATTCGTGGCGTTCCCGCATCGCTCCAGTGTGAACCCAGCCTAATAAGCGATCGTTTTTCTGATCGCTGTATTAGTGTCACAGGTGACGCTAGTTAGGCAGGTAGGTATTTAGGTTCGCCGCAGCTTTTTATAGCGCCAGGGACCCCCATATACTACCGCATAAAGCCCCCTGATTGCCCCCTAGTTAACCCTTTCACCAGTGATCACCATATAACTGTTACAGGTGACGCTGGTTGGTTAGTTATTTTTTTATAGTTTCAGGGCACCCGCCATTTATTACCTAGTCTCACTAGTGTACCCCTAAATTTAGGGGTGTCTACTTTCCAAAATGGGGTCATTTGGGGGGGGTTTGTGCCATCTTGGCATTTTATGGCCTTCAAAACTGTAACGCCCTTAGAAAGCCTGAAGGCGGTGCTTGGTTTTCGGGGCCCCGTACGCGGCTAGGCTCCCAAAAAGTCCCACATATGTGGTATCCCCGTACTCAGGAGAAGCAGCAGAATTTATTTTGGGGTGTCATTTCACATATGCCCATGGCATGCGTGAGCAATATATCATTTAGTGACAACTTTGTGAAAAAAAAAAAAAAAAAAAAAAAGTTTGTAATTTTCCCGCAACTTGTGGCAAAATATAAAATATTCCATGGACTCAACATGCCTCTCAGCAAATAGCTTGGGGTGTCTACTTTCTAAAATGGGGTCATTTGTGGGGGTTTTGTGCCATCTTGGCATTTTATGGCCTTCAAAACTGTAATAGGTAGTGAGAAGTGAACTCAAAAATTTACGCCCTTAGAAAGCCTGAAGGCGGTGCTTGGTTTTCGGGGCCCCGTACGCGGCTAGGCTCCCAAAAAGTCCCACATATGTGGTATCCCCGTACTCAGGAGAAGCAGCAGAATTTATTTTGGGGTGTCATTTCACATACGCCCATAGCATGTGTGAGCAATATATCATTTAGTGACAACTTTGTGTAAAAAAAAATAAAAAATTTTTTTTTTGTCATTATTCAATCGCTTGAGGCAAAAAAATAAAATATTCAATGGGCTCAACATGCCTCTTATCAATTTCCTTAGGGGGTCTACTTTCCAAAATGGGGTCATTTGGGGGGGTTTTGTACTGCCCTGCCATTTTAGCACCTCAAGAAATGAGATAGGCAGTCGTAAACTAAAAGCTGCGTAAATTCCAGAAAACGTACCTTAGTTTGTAGATGTGACAACTTTTGCGCAAACCAATAAATATACAATTATTGACTTTTTTTTTACCAAAGACATGTGGCTGAATACATTTTGGCCTAAATGTATGACTAAAATTGAGTTTATTGGATTTTTCTAATAACAAAAAGTAGAAAATATCATTTTTTTTCAAAATTTGCGGTCTTTTTACGTTTATATCGCAAAAAATAAAAATCGCAGAGGCAATCAAATACCATCAAAAGAAAGCTCTATTTGTGGGAAGAAAAGGACGCAAATTTTGTTTGGGTACAACATTGCATGACCGCGCAATTACCAGTTAAAGCAGCGCAGTGCCAAAGTGTAAAAAGACCTCTGGTCATTTACCAGCAAAATGGTCCGGTCTGAAAGTGGTTAAATGAAGTACGGGGTCTTTTATTGAAAAAAAAGAGAAATATTGTTATGCGATTATATGATGCGACAAAATTACATGTATATTAAAGAGGTGCACAGACAGACACATTATTAACATTGACATTTTGTTTTATATAATCTTACTGACCAATACAGAGTAGGTTATAAAAGCGCACCTCCATTATATACAATGCACCTCTTTAATATACATGTAATTTTGTCGCATCATATAATCGCATAACAATATTTCTCTTTTTTTTCAATAAAAGACCCCGTACTTCATTTAAAGTCCCGCTTAGCTCTTGTTTTTAATTTTATATCTTATATCTGATAGGGATGGAGGCTATGACCTCATTTAAAGTCCCAAAATTTCCCCCTCCCCTTTTCCCATCATGTTACTAAAGTCTACCAAGAGATTCAGGGTTAATCCAGCCCCCCCCCCCCCCACCCTATTGCCCCTGTCACTCCACCAAGAATGAGGTCTCCTTCTCCAGGTTGAGGCAAATATGCACTATATATATATATATATATATATATATATATATACAGTGCCTTGCGAAAGTATTCGGCCCCCTTGAACTTTTCAACCTTTTGCCACATTTCAGGCTTCAAACATAAAGATATAACATTTGTATTTTTTGTGAAGAATCACCAACAAGTGGGACACAATTGTGAAGTGGAACGAAATCTATTGGATTTTTGAAACTTTTTTAACTAATAAAAAACTGAAAAGTGGGGCGTGCAAAATGATTCGGCCCCCTTGCGTTAATACTTTGTAGAGCCACCTTTTGCTGCGATTACAGCTGCAAGTCGCTTGGGGTGTCTCTATCAGTTTTGCACATCGAGAGACTGAAATTCTTGCCCATTCTTCCTTGCAAAACAGCTGGAGCTCAGTGAGGTTGGATGGAGAGCGTTTGTGAACAGCAGTTTTCAGCTCTTTCCACAGATTCTCAATTGGATTCAGGTCTGGACTTTGACTTGGCCATTCTAACACCTGGATACGTTTATTTGTGAACCATTCCTTTGTAGATTTTGCTGTATGTTTGGGATCGTTGTCTTGTTGGAAGATAAATCTCCATCCCAGTTTCAGGTCTTTTGCAGACTCCAACAGGTTTTCATCCAGAATGGTCCTGTATTTGGCTGCATCCATCTTCCCCTCAATTTTAACCATCTTCCCTGTCCCTGCTGAAGAAAAGCAGGCCCAAACCATGATGCTGCCACCACCATGTGTGACAGTGGGGATGGTGTGTTGAGGGTGATGAGCTGTGTTGCTTTTACGCCAAACATATCGTTTTGCATTGTGGGCAAAAATTTTGGTTTCATGTGACCAGAGCACCTTCTTCCACATGTTTGGTGTGTCTCCCAGGTGGCTTGTGGCAAACTTTAGACGAGACTTTTTATGGATATCTTTGAGAAATGGCTTTCTTCTTGCCACTCTTCCATAAAGGCCAGATTTGTGCAGTGTACGACTGATTGTTGTCCTATGGACAGACTCTCCCACCTCAGCTGTAGTTCTCTGCAGTTCATCCAGAGTGATCATGGGCCTCTTGGCTGCATCTCTGATCAGTCTTCTCCTTGTCTGAGCTGAAAGTTTAGAGGGACGGCCAGGTCTTGGTAGATTTGCAGTGGTCTGATACTCCTTCCATTTCAAAATGATCGCTTGCACAGTGCTCCTTGGGATGTTTAAAGCTTGGGAAATCATTTTTGTATCCAAATCCAGCTTTAAACTTCTCCACAACAGTATTACGGACCTGCCTGGTGTGTTCCTTGGTCTTCATGATGCTCTCTGCGCTTTCAACAGAACCCTGAGACTATCACAGAGCAGGTGCATTTATACAGAGACTTGATTACACACAGGTGGATTCTATTTATCACCATCAGTCATTTAGGACAACATTGGATCATTCAGAGATCCTCGCTGAACTTCTGGAGTGAGTTTGCTGCACTGAAAGTAAAGGGGCCGAATAATTTTGCACGCACCACTTTTCAGTTTTTTATTTGCTAAAAAAGTTTAAATTATCCAATAGATTTCGTTCCACTTCACAATTGTGTCCCACTTGTTGGTGATTCTTCACAAAAAATTACAATTTTATATCTTTATGTTTGAAGCCTGAAATGTGGCAAAAGGTTGAAAAGTTCAAGGGGGCCGAATACTTTCGCAAGGCACTGTAAATATATATATATATGCTAATAACTACCCCAAACTTTATTATTTTATTTGTTTTATGAGTTTGTGTCTCTGAAGTCCTCTGAGCTTGTTATTTCTTGGCAACGCTAAACCTAAAAATATCCCTCCGTCTTCCCGACGTGCATTGCTTCTCTCCCGAGGCTGCTGTGAGTCGCGCTGTACATGCCTCTCTCCAGCTACAATCAGGTCAGTTAAACAGCAGAGTCTGGTTGGTGTATTACACGAGGATATATACGTTACTTTACCAAACTCAGAATATCTCCATGTTATATACTCGGCTGTATATTATTCTAATTGGCCGGTAATAATAAAAAAAAAAAATGGCAATGGTCAGCATTGGGTAGGAATCGAGGAATTCACCGTTTTCTTTTAAATTAATGATTTTTATGAAGATAGTTAAAGAAGAATTTAGTGCTTTTCAAATCCTCGGTCCGACGCTACAAAAGAAATGTATTCATTGTGGAAATCAATGGATTAGATCATAATATCATCTATCACGTGGATTCAACTGGAACCTGAAACTTTAATGTCTTCATCGTTAACAAAACGTATTGCCGCGGTAGGAGGCCCCGGCGACCTTTGTGGATTTCTCAGAATCACAGGTGACATCATTACGTGCCGGACGCCGACATCATTTTTTTTTTTACAGATGAACGGAATGAAGAGATCAACTTTAGTAGATATGAAGACCTCCAGGCTCTCTCTACTTTAATTCAGAGCTGTCCTTCAACGTGTATTTGGCTGATCTTTACACTTTGTGGGTTGTACTTACCCGCTTCAGTACCGGGCACTTCCACCCTCTACCTGCCCAGACCAATATCAGCTTTCAGCGCTGTCACACTTTGAATGACAATTACTCAGTCATGTTACACTGTAACCATATGAATTTTTTTTTTTTCACACAAATAGAACTTTTTTTTTGGTGGTATTTAATCACCACAGGGTTATTTTATCTTGGTTTTCTGTTATAAAATGTTGCGAATAAAATGTTACAAATAAATAACCTTTCTTCATACATTCAAGTGAAAATGTATTCTGCTACATTTCTTTGGTGAAAATGACCCAAATTAGTGTATATTATTCAGTCTGTAGGAAAGTTATAGAGTCCACAAACTATGGTATACAGCAGGGGTCTCCAAACTGTGACCCGTGGGGGGGGGGGCAGATGTGGCCCTGTGCTTGCTTTTATCCGCTCCTCCTCCTCGTGTAGCTCTAGATTGGAGGAGGAGAGCGGTCATGTGACCATCTATGAAACATTAGAGCAGAGGGGTCACGTGACCATCCATGAAACATCAGAGGAGAGCGGTCACGTAAAAAACAGGGAGAAGGTGCGCCAGACTAAGTGCAGTATAAACGATAAAGTATTTATTAAAATAAAAAACATACGGCCAAATGGCTACTCACAAAGGTCAGAGTGATTTAGGCATGTAAATTAAATAGTGAGAGCGGTCACGTGACCATCCATGAAACATCAGAGCAGAGCAGTCACGTGACCATCCATGAAACATCAGAGGAGAGCGGTCACGTGACCATTCATGAACCATCAGAGGAGAGCGGTCACGTGACCATTCATGAAACATCAGAGGAGAGCGGTCACGTGACCATCCATGAAACATCAGAGGAGAGCGGTCACGTGACCATTCATGAAACATCAGAGGAGAGCGGTCACGTGACCATTCATGAAACATCAGAGGACAGCGGTCACGCGACCATCCATGAAACATCAGAGGAGAGCGGTCACGTGGCCATCCATGAAACATCAGAGCAGAGCGGTCACGTGACCATCCATGAAACATCAGAGCAGAGCAGTCACGTGACCATCCATTAAACATCAGAGGAGAGCGGTCACGTGACCATTCATGAAACATCAGAGGACAGCGGTCACGTGACCATTCATGAAACATCAGAGGAGAGCGGTCACGTGACCAGCCATGAAACATCAGAGGACAGCGGTCACGTGACCATCCATGAAACATCAGAGGAGGGCGGTCACGTGACCATCCATGAAACATCAGAGCAGAGCGGTCACGTGACCATCCATGAAACATCAGAGCAGAGCAGTCACGTGACCATCCATTAAACATCAGAGGAGAGCGGTCACTTGACCAGCCATGAAACATCAGAGGAGAGTGGTCACGTGACCAGCCATAAAACATCAGAGGAGAGCGGTCACGTGACCATCCATGAAACATCAGAGGAGAGCGGTCACGAGACCATCCATGAAACATCAGAGCAGAGCAGTCACGTGACCATCCATGAAACATCAGAGCAGAGCAGTCACGTGACCATCCATGAAAGATCAGAGCAGAGCGGTCGCATGACCATCCTCTAAACATCAGAGGAGAGCGGTCACGTGACCATCCATGAAACATCAGAGCAGAGCAGTCACGTGACCATCAATGAAACATCAGAGCAGAGCAGTCACGTGACCATCTATGAAACATCAGAGGAGAGCGGTCATGTGACCATCCATGAAACATCAGAGCAGAGCAGTCACGTGACCATCAATGAAACATCAGAGCAGAGCAGTCACGTGACCATCTATGAAACATCAGAGGAGAGCAGTCAGGTGACCGACCATGAAACATCAGAGGAGAGCGGTCACGTGACCGACCATGAAAGAACGAGCTAATAAGGTATTTGGAGGCTTCAGTTTACAATGACAGTGTAGGAAGGATCAATGAAAGGGGGTGGCAGGTTTTTTTAAACTTTAGAGTGCACTGGCAGTGCTGTCCTAGGAGACTGGGGGTCTCCTGGGACAGCAGGGGGGACTGTGCAGCGGGAGTGGGGTGTGTAATGTAAAGGGGGCTGTGCACAGTAAAGGGGGACTGTGCACAGTAAAGGGGGCTGTGTAATGTGCAGGGGGTCTGTGTAATGTAAAGGGGGTATGTGTAAAGTAAAGGGGGTCTGTGTAATGTAAAGGGGGTGTGTGTAAAGTAAAGGGGGTCTGTGAAATGTAAAGTGGGCTGTGGAATGTAACGAGGGCTGTGGAATGTAAAGGGGGCTGCGTAATGTACAGGGGGTCTGTGTAATGTAAAGAGGGTCTGTGTAATGTAAAGGGGGCTGCAGAATGTAAAGGGGGCTGTGTAATGTAAAGGGGGTCTGCGTAATGTGAAAGGGGTGTGGTCTGTGTAATGTAAAGGGGTCTGTGTAATGTAAAGGGGGCTGCAGAATGTAAAGGGGGCTGTGTAATGTGCAGGGGGTCTGTGTAATGTGAAAGGGGTGTGGTCTGTGTAATGTAAAGGGGTCTCTGTAATGCAAAGGGGGTCTGTGTAATGTAAAGGGGGCTGTGGAATATAAAGGGGCTGTGGAATGTAAAGGGGGCTGTGTACTGTGCCGGAGGAGGGGGCTGGGGAATGTATAGGGGGCTGTGCAATGTATAGGGGGCTGTGTAATGTAAAGGGGGTCTGTGTAATGTTAAGGGGTCTGTGAAATGTAAAGGGGTCTGCATAATGTGAAAGGGGTGTGGTCTGTGTAATGTAAAGGGGCCTGTGTAATGTAAAGGGGGTCTGTGTAATGTAAAGGGGGCTGTAGAATGTAAAGGGGGCTGTGTACTGTGCCGGAGGAGGGGGCTGGGGAATGTATAGGGGGCTGTGTAATGTAAAGGGGGTCTGTGTAATGTAAAGCGGTCTGTGAAATGTAAAGGGGCTGTGGAACGTGAAGGGGGTCTGTGTAATGTGCAGGGGGGTCTGTGTAATGTAAAGGGGGTCTTTGCAATGTAAAGGGGTCTGTGTAATGTAAAGGGGTTTGTGTAATGTAAAGGGGTCTTTGCAATTTAAAGGGGGCTGTGGAATGTAAAGAGGGCTGTGTAATGTAAAGGGGGGTCTGTGTAATGTAAAGGGGGCTGTGTAATGTAAAGGGGGGCTGTGGAATATAAAGGGGGCTGTGGAATCTTACTGTGCAGAAGGAGGGGGCTGTGTAATGTATAGGGGGCTGTGCAATGTATAGGGGGCTGTGTAATGTAAAGGGGTCTGTGGAATGTAAAGGGGGACTGTGGAATGTAAAGGGGTCTGGGTAATGTCAAGAGGGTCTGTGTAATGTAAAGGGGTCTGTGCAATTAAAAGGGGGCTGTGGAAAGTTTTTTTTTTCCTGAAACTTCCATCTTAAAATTAGGGTGTGTGTTATAAAATACATTAGTCTTATATGATATATATGGTATAGATGATATATAAGGTATATATAGTATATATATGTATGGTGTAGATGGTAAATAAGTGTTGTATAGTATATAAAGTATATACAGTATTTGTGGTCCTGTGGGTTCCTCCGCTGTACATATTTTGCGCGGTTGTTCTGGAGTGTCCAGGTGACGGACGATTGATCTCGGGTTATGTACATCACTAATAGTCATTAGAGGAGGTCAGGGGGGCGAATGAGTCGGATGTTCTAAGAAATGACTGAACACTTCATTCCCCGGGATAACGACATGCAGATTACCGCTGATTTGCATACAGATAGACTGAGAACATCTCCATTATGTCCGGGAAAGTGACCTCCAGGGAGGAAGTTCTGTTTGTGGTCCAAAACAGAGAAAAAAAAAAGAAAAAACGAGGAAAAAAGAAAGTTAGAAACTTTAAATGGACCAATCACGAGTCTTGTATAATCCTGAGTTTGGAAGAGGAGAGACCATAGCCGGTTGCTGATTGGATTGTACCGCACTGGGGCATTTTTCACCTTTGAGCCCTGGTTCACATTGATGCGATTTGACATGTCAACTCGCATGCCAAATCGGTGGCGATTGCACCGTCCGAATTGGCGCGATGCCGCACTGATTCCCAACAGTAGTTTCGGTACTACTTTTGCTGATTTCTGGGTGCGATTTCCGTTGACATCTGGGCAGCGACCCGCGCAGATTTCTCCAAAATCACCTGCGAAGTCGGGACTGACATGAGGGAATGAAATTGCGCGCGTTCAGCTGAAATCGCACGATTTTCATTCCCGCTGTCAGTGGGGGACCAGGGCTAAGCGAAGACGTGAGTAATGAACAAAGCATATGCCTATTGCCTCACTCCAAAGCACTGAGCGTGATTTCTGTCTGCTGCCTCCTTCCTCGGCCGTCTGTACCAGTCACTTCCGACAGCTGTGCCGACTCCAAGGGGATCCAGTTTGAGTGAGGGGGGAGCTCCAGCACGCAGCCTGTGATTGACAGCCTCAGCTGTGCATCTTCCCCTATGAGTCTGTGTGGGAGGGGAAGGGTATGAGGGAGGGTGCGCGCATTCTCTACACTCAGGTCTCAGATTACACTTAGCCCCCTGATCTATGCTGTGCAGTGTTTGACGTCAGATTCTTGCCCGCCTGCCTGATGGAACTGAGAAATGCTGTGCATATTCTGGACTTTGAATGGATGTAGGGAAGACTGCAGATAAACAGGTACAACTTATATAGGAGGAGCTGCTTCATCTCTGGGTATCAGCTGAGGCCAGTCACATCACTGGGTATTAGGAAGGGTTTACACCCATCTTTAATTGCTTATCGGAAGGTAAAATTACACTTATCCTTTAGTAGTACTGTAACTTTCTTTAACCACTTGCCGCCCGCCCTATAGCAAATAGACGGCGGCAAAGTGGCTGCATAATCCTGACCGGACGTCATATGACGTGATCAGGATTATGAGCCGCTGCGCACTCCCAGGGGGCGCGCATCGCGGCGATCGTTGTTGCGGGGGGTCAGTCTGACACCCGGCAACTACGATCTCGGTAAAGAGTCTCCGACGGAGACTCTTTACCACGTGATCAGCCGTGTCCAATCACGGCTGATCACCTTGTAAATAGGAAAAGCCGGTGATCGGCTTTTCCTCACTCGCGTCTGTCAGACGTGAGTAGAGGAGAGCCGATCGGCTGCTCCTCTGACAGGGGGGGTCTGTGCTGATCGATTATCAGCACAGCCACCCCGAGGATGCCCACACTGGACCACCAGGGACGCCAGCAGACCACCAGGGATGCCAAGGACAAGGTATGCCACCCTAGACCACCAGGGATTCCAATCAGTGCCACAATGGATGCCAATAAGTGCCCATAATGGATGCCAATCAGTGCCCACAATGGGCTTCACTGATTGGCATGCATTATTGATTGGCACTGATTGGCATCCATTAGTACAATATATTATAATACAATGCCGCCTATCAGTTCCCATCTGTGCCGCCTATCAGTGCCTACCCATGCCCACCTGTACTGCCTACCCATGCCCACCTGTGCCGCCTACCCATGCCCACCTGTGCCGCCTAACCCATGCCCACCTGTGCCACCTATCCATGCCAATCCATACCAATCCGTGCCAATTTGTGCCACCTATCAGTGCCCATCCGTGTCGCCCATCAGTGCCACCCATCAGTGCCGCCTATCAGTGCCACATATCGGTGTCCATCAATGCCACCTCATCAGTGCCACTTCATTGGTGCCACCTCATCGGTGCCCATCAGTGCCGCCTTATCATTGCCCATCAGTGTAACCCCATCAGTGCCCATCAGTGAAGGAGAAAACTTACTTATTTGCAAAGTTTTGAAACTGAAACAAAAAAAAAACATTTTTTTTTCAAAATTTTCGGTATTTTTTTATTTGTTTAGCAAAAAATAAAAACCGCAGAGGTGATCAAATACCACCAAAAGAAAGCTCTATTTGTGGGAAAAAAATGATAAAAATGTCATTTGGGTACAGTGTAGCATGACCGCGCAATTGTCATTCAAAGTGCGACAGCGCTGAAAGCTCAAAATTGGTCTGGGCAGGAAGGTGTTTAAGTGCCCCCCCGGTATTGAAGTGGTTAAAGAACATTAACAACCAGCAAAAATGTACATAAAAAAATAAAAATAAAAGTAATTTGACACAGATCAGCCCCTGCTGCAGCCTCTCACTTTGAGACTTGTTACAAAATATCAATGTACAGTCTAATCAGTGGAGGAGGGGAGACTGAGGAAATGTTTTCTCCTGCCTGCAGCAGACTAAGGACGTCATTTCAGCCTAGGCAAAGTCACTGGGCTGGAGCACAAGGATGGCTGTTTGCTGATTAAAGATGGAGGAACGACGCTCTTCTGTATATTGTGAGTTGTCAGGGATTTATTTATTCAGACTTGTAAAGAACTTTGCAAAATCCACTTTACCAGCTAAGGTGCCTTAGGGATAAAAAAAAAAAAAAAAAAGTCTTAAAAGCTCAATGTCAGGCGAACCGTTCTTTATTTTTGGACGGAGTTTTTAAGATTTAAAATTCCTCCTGACTTTTGATCTTCCCGATGAGTGTCAGACAACACAGGATAAATCACCTCCACGGGAAGACCGGCAGCAACAGTAACAATGTTTCTAGAAGAGCCAGGACCGGTTAGATCAGGTTTTATTTCTGTCCGTGTCCCCAGTGGAGGGATTCTGCCTCACTTCCTGTCCTGGTGACAAGTATTACGCCCTGTACACACGGTCGGAAATTCCGACGGAAAAGGTCAGATCGGATTATATTGTCGGAAAATCCGATCGTGTGTGGGCTCTATCGGACTTTTTCCATCGGAAATTCCTGACGGACAAAAAAAATTTGAGAGCAGGATCTAAAATGTTTCCGGTAAAAAAAATCCGATCGGACTTTTTCCCGATCATTTGTAGAGAATTCCGATCGGACAAAGTGCCACGCATGCGCAGATCAAATTTACGAGACCAAAGCTATTGGCTACTGGCCTCTACGTAGTCCTGTCGTACGCAACGAACATCGCCACATTCCGAACGACCGGATTTTCCGCCAACTTTGGCCGACCGTGTGTATGCAACACAAGTTTTCGGGGAAAAAAAATCAGTCGGAAAAAATCCCACGGATTTTGTGGATGGAATGTCCGACCCGTGTGTACAAGGCATCACAGGAGTGCAAGAACAGCATTTAAAGCTGAACTCTGGGCACAAAAACTTTCATATGGATGCAGAATAGCCACAAAGGATGGGAATCCACTTTCTGTGCACCAAACATATTTACAAACCCAGATATTTCCTTGTAAAGGTAGCGGTAACGTCATCTCTGTGCTGTACATAGCCTGTGCAGAGATCAGTCCAGGCAGGACTCCACTCACTACAGAAAACTACAGAAGGGAGCGGAGACAAGACCGGCCACCCTGCACAAGGAGAGGGAGCAGAGCTGTGGGAGGGGCCCAACAGGCTCCACCCACTATAGAAAACTACAGAAGGGGGCGGAGACAAGACCGGTCACCCTGCGCAAGGAGAGGGAACAGAGCTGTGGGAGGGGCCCAGCAGGCTCCACCCACTAAGAAAACTACAGGAGGGGGTGGAGACAAGATTGGTCACCCTGCACAAGGAGAGGGAGCAGAGCTGTGGGAGTTGCGCAGCAGGCTCCACCCAATAAGGAAACTACAGGAGAGGGCGGAGACAAGACCAGTCCTCCTGCACAAGGAGAGAGAGAGTGAAGCTGTGGGAGGGGTCCAGCAGGCTCCACTCACTACAGAAAACTACAGAAGGGGGCGGAGACAAGACCAGCCCCCCTGCACAAAGAGAGATAGAGCAGAGCAGTGGGAGGGGCCCAGCAGGCTCCACCCACTACAGAAAACTACAGAAGGGGGCAGAGACAAGACGGGCCACCCTGCACAAAGAGAGATAGAGCAGAGCTGTGGGAGGGGCCCAGCAGTCTCCACCCACTACAGAAAATTACAGGAGGGGGCGGAGACAGGACCAGTCCCCTTGCACAAGGAGAGAGAGCAGCAGTGGGCGGTCTTTATTACAGGAAGTCTCACACTGGATTACTGCACAGATCTGGGAGAAATAAACAAAGCACACCGAGATTCCAGAAGAATACACATGACTGATGGATTTACTATCCTGGAGTTCAGATTTAAGACCCTTCAGCAGGGCTGCTGATAAGGCAGTACAGCCGGCCCTACTGTACTGGGCCCGGACCTCATCAGTTTAAAAGGGGGCCCCTGCTGAGCAGGAAATCCATCTGTAATGTTGTTAGAAAGTTTCTTTAATCTAATATCTAATATTTATCAATTAACAAATTAATGGATGTATTGGATCTTTATAGAATAATTGAGTTGAATATATATATTTTTATCTCTTAGTTATGGAAAAAGTGAAATTATCTAGACTTTTATACTTGTAAAAGTATTCATATTGTTATAAACATTTCTATGGAGAGCCAACATGTATTAGGAATTTTGAGTTGGTTTCCCTCACCTTCCCCCTATTACATGAGGAGAAAAGTTTCACATGTCTTAAGATGTAAAAGTAAGTTTTAGTTATGATTATAAGTTCTCTATACTACAATATTTTTTGATTAGGATATTAAAGAGGAAGTAAACCCTGATGGGTTTTACTTCCTCTTTTGCTCGCTGCAAAGCCTGCAAATGAAAAGCATAATGGGCTAGTATGCATTGCATACTAGCCCATTATGTGCCACTTACCTGCAAAAGAATCCAGCGATGTCTGCTGTGTAGGCAGCGTCCATCTTCTGGCCCTTCTTTCTTCCAGGCCGCTGACTCCGGCTCTGTGATTCACCATAGCCACGTGATGCCACTCCCAGGCATACGCACGGGAGCCGCGATTAACGGCACAGGCTAGGGAAGAAACGGCACTTAATTTTGTTTCTTCCCCGTGGAATTTTTGGTGGACTACAAGTGAAATATCTCCAAAACGGCGCACGTTTAGGAGATATTTCCACTACCTATAGGTAAGCCTTATTCTAGACTTACCTATAGGTAGAAGTCCAAAAAAGTGGGTTTACAACCACTTTAATGAATGCATTGGGTTTTCAATGAATATAATATACATACTGATTTATGTAATATTTTATTTAGATGTTAAAGAAGTTATATCCTATACTGAAATAGTTTCACACAGTGTTCTTGCCCACTCCTCAGGATTATCAATGCATAGAGACTGAGCAACTCCCACCATTAAGTGAGGAGGTTATAGCCTGCGATTTTCTGTAGAACAATATGGCTCAGAGGAACTTTAAACCAGCCCTTTTAAAGGTCAGATTTTAGGAGTAAAAACTAGTAACAGAAAGGCAGATCTGCTGCAGACACACACCACGAGACATTGAAGGGAGTTTTCCTAACCATTTTCTATGGACGTTTATATTTAATCCACATGCTGCCATCTAGTGACCTTTTGTGGTAATGCACTTGTTTTCACGTGTTGATTTTTCCCTTATGTTATGACACTTCCTTTGTATGTAATGCTCCACCCTTCTTCCTGTTATTGTACTTCCTGTGTCATGGATGCAGCTACAAGCCACATGTAGCAGGGCACATGTATTCTGCATTGTAAGCTACAGACAATATCATCTTTTGACCGCATAAATACTACAACCTATTCATCTCTTTGTATCCTGTCATCTGCTGTAACCCGATGTTCAGAATAAAAGCATCTCTGTGGATGGAATTGGTATTTGGTGAGTTCAAGCTATCTGATGAGGATTGTCCTCAGTGATTATATCGTATACAGGCCAGGCATAGAAGTCTCACAAGGGATACATCGCTTCACAACAATCGGAAGGCAGAATACAAAGACACACATCTGATTCAATTGTCATCTTAAGAATATAATACACTATTGATGTTATTTTTACATTCTACATTTTGATATTGTTCTTGTAATATTTTGCTATTTTTTTTAATTATTAAATCAATTTTTTTTTTTTTTTATAAAAGAATTGAACGGACTTCATTGGAACTTTTCTCATCAATATGAATTATTCAATATATCGATATTAATATCATAGAAACGGCATTTAACAACTGTCTTATTGCAAACCCCAATCCTCTTCTTCCTCCTCCTGCAGCACTGCCAGCTTCTCCTCTCCTTTCTCCCTCCAGCTGCACAGCAGGGTGGTTGGTTCTAGCACATGTGCCCCTTCCATCTGCTGTCCGCCTCCCTCCCTCCCCCCTCTTGTGTGCACCTCCCCCCCCTCCCGCAGAGCTTCCAGCTTCTCTCCTCTTCTGCCGCCAGCTGCTGCAGGCACACGGGGGAGATGTTTCAGGATGGAGAGCAGAGAAGGGAGCGGTAAATATGTAATTTACTGGCTCCTTCCATTTCCTGAATGAACACAGTGAGTCGATCAGTACCAATCACTCATTGTGTCTTTTCGTGACTGAAGCCTAGTAAACTGTGTTTACTAGGCTTCAGTTTGTGAATGCGCAGGAAGCCTCGGAGCACTTCCTATTCAATCATCTGTGCAGCTGAGGCTACAGAGAAAAGGACTGATAAATCAATGTCTTTTGCCTTGGGGGGAGTCAGGTAGGCTGTATGGGGACCCCCGTGATTTGTAACAGCAGAACTGCCCACCAGGGGTTCTAGTTCTTCCTGGCTCTCTCCAAAGTTAATGAAGAATGATGCTTTTGGTTATAGATTTGCTTCACATTAGCCTGTAGCCATGCAGGACTATCCCGTAAGTGTTGGGTGGAGTTGTCCTCCTGGGTCCTCACGTAGAGTCTCTTCCCTTGGTGCGGAGATGAGATGGGATCTGTCTGCTGGTCCGGTGACAACGCCATAAAAGAGGAGATGATGTATATATTAATGGATGACATTCCTCATCCGCCACTAATGGCTGGAGGTGACCGGCTGACACGTCTGGCGGACACGCTCAATCTCCCGCGGCCGCAACTGAAGGACTTTTTCTCGGCGTTCCCGTTCAACTCTCTCCAGCTTTGTCTTCTGATCTTTCCTTTAGGCTGGGTTCACACCGCTGCGGGGGGAGATCCGGATGTGATTCGCACCGCAAATCACATCCGATCTCCGTAGCGATGCGAGTTCAGCCATACAGATAGTATGGCTGAATTCGCAGCGCTCCCGCAGCAAACTCGCACGGGACCCTTTTTTTGGTCCGCAACAGAATCGGATCGCATGGGGGTTCACACCATGCGATCCAATTCCTGTGCGAGTCGGCAGATCGCACTGCGATATGCCGACGGATCTGGGGGTGTCATTAACATAACATTGACACTCCCAGCCGTCCGCATAGGGCAGTGTGAACTGCCGGCGGGAGGTGTGCGATGCGGGAAAACGCCGCAGATTCGCGGCGTTCCCGCATCGCAGCGGTGTGAACCCGGCCTTATGCAGCATGGAAACCGAACTGATTTATCCGGGTTTGGATGATATTTTCATTTTTTTTAACCCTTTTGGTAGAGCACATTTTGAGTCACGCTAACACATTGAAAATTGTGGACTTTAAAGGGTTAATTACATTCTGTGAATGATCTGATTGGTGAACCCGCTCGTCAGTGCCCGAATGTTTAAATTGTGTGCGAGAGAGAACGTCCAGAATTATTATTTCTAATAAAGTTTTTTTTTTTTTTTTTTTTTCCAAAACTAATATTGAGGCTCAAAATAGACAAAAATTAAAATAAAAAATCCTGGTTCAAAGATTTTTATTTAAAGATCAGCAGAAAATTACATTTGTAACAGATCGATTAAGAATTATATAACAATTTCATGTGAAATAAAAAATACAACTTGAAACATTGTAATGAAGAAATGACACATAGTGGAGAGAATTCATAAATTTATCCCCTATTTTGTAGACGCCGTAACGTTTGCGCAAACCAATCAATATACGCTTTATTAGCATTTATTTTTTTATTTTTTTTACATAAATTACGTAGCAGAATATTGGCCTACTTGTTTATAGTGCAAAAAATAAAAACCGCTGAGGTGATCAAATACCACCAAAAGAAAGGAAAAAAGGACGGTGATTTTGTTTTGGGAGCAACGTCGCACGACCGCGCAATTGTCAGTTAAAGCGACGCAGTGCCGAATCGCAAAAAGTGCTCTGGTCAGGAAGGGGGCAAATTCTTCCGGGGCTGAAGTGGTTAAGCATCATTAAATTACCGCTCCTCTAAAAACAATATATTTTTAACTTTTTTTTTTTTTTTTGCATTGATACATGTCCCCCAGGGCAGTACCCGGGCCCCATACCCTTTTTATGGTCAGTAACTTGCATATAAGCCTTCAAAGTGGGCACGTTTTATTTTTCTAGTTCGGTCCCACAGACTTCAATGGGGTTCGGGTCTGAACTTGGGCACGTTTTATTTTTCAATAACGTGCCTACGTGAACTGGGCATGTTTTATTTTTCAAGTTCAGTCCCACAGACTTCAATGGGGTCCGGCACTTCACGTGGGCACGTTTTATTTTTCAAGTTTGGCCCCATAGACTTCCATGGGGTTTGGGTCTGAACTTGGGCACGTTTTATTTTTCAATAACGTGCCTACGCGAACTGGGCATGTTTTATTTTTCTAGTTCGGTCCCACAGACTTCAATGGGGTTCGGGTCTGAACTTGGGCACGTTTTATTTTTCAATAACGTGCCTACGCGAACTGGGCATGTTTTATTTTTCAAGTTCGGTCCCATAGACTTCCATGGGGTTTCTGTCTGAACTTGGGCATGTTTTATTTTTCAATAACGTGCCTACGTGAACTGGGCATGTTTTATTTTTCAAGATCGGTCCCATAGACTTCAATGGGGTTCGGGTCTGAACTTGGGCACCTTTTATTTTTCAATAACATGCCTACGTGAACTGGGCATGTTTTATTTTTCAAGTTCAGTCCCACAGACTTCAATGGAGTTCGGGTCTGAACTTGGGCACGTTTTATTTTTCAATAACGTGCCTACGCAAACTGGGCATGTTTTATTTTTCAAGTTCGGTCCCACAGACTTCAATGGGGTCCGGCACTTCACGTGGGCACGTTTTATTTTTCAAGTTTGGCCCCATAGACTTTTATGGGGTTTGGGTCTGAACTTGGGCACGTTTTATTTTTCAATAACGTGCCCACGTGAAATGGGCACGTTTTATTTTTCAAGATCGGTCCCATAGACTTCAATAGGGTTCGGGTCTGAATTTTTTGCAATGTTTGAGAGTTCTGGCAAGAACCGGACTGGGGGGGGGGGGGGGGGGTGTTCAGCTCAACTCTATGAGGGAGGCAGACGGCTTACAAAAAATTGGACCTTGTGCTTGCCATGCCGTCTTGCAGCTGCCAACCCACATTCCGCTTGTCCTTGGATGCCAAGCCTTCCCCAGTCTGTCCAAAATGAAATAAAAATAATTTGGCCTTAAATGAGAAAATGTAACAATTTATAAATGTTACTCATTTCTCCTTTAGAAGGGAAGTTCTCCTTCCTCTGTAAACGTCTTTATAATAAGTGTAAAGTGAATATATAAACTCTAATAACACGCTACAGCTGCGCACATCATTCTTCTTATAAACAAATGCATAAATACATAACTAATGGGATGGAATCCCGGCCGGTGAAGGGGAATCATTTCTTCCCCGGATCTATCATGTACAGTAGACTTTCATTGATTCCCCGTCTTCCTCCTAATCCTTTCATTGTGAATCCAGTTTACTTGTCACTCCTTTTTGAAGTGCGATAATCCTCTTACCATACAAAGCCGGGTGTATCTGGGATGGCGGCGGGGACACCGCTGCTTCTCTTCTTCAAGCAGGCTGTGCCTTGAAATGAATAGTAATAGTACCCACCTTACGCCATTGTCAGCCTGCCAAAGTCACACTCACCTGTGCCCGGGCCTAGGTCATCACCTCTGAGCAAGGCCACTGGCACTCAACTAAGTAGAGGCCGCTGGTACTACAGCCGGGTAGACCTGTGTGCTTTCTTCAAGGGCCGGGCAGCAGGACACTCAGGCACACAGCTTCCAGCGTCCCTCCACCTGTGTGCCTGTGTATAACTAATCAGCTCTCAGCATTTCTACACTCTGTGCTCCCAGAGACTCTTACACTCCAGTATTCCTTTGCTCCCTGCGCTCCATTGTTCCTGTGCTCCCTGCACTCCAGTGTTGCTGTGCTCCCTGCGCTCCATTGTTCCTGTGCTCCCTGCGCTCCATTGTTCCTGTGCTCCCTGCACTCCATTGTTCCTGTGCTCCCTGCACTCCAGTGTTCCTGTGCTCCCTGCGCTCCATTGTTCCTGTGCTCCCTGCACTCCATTGTTCCTGTGCTCCCTGCGCTCCATTGTTCCTGTGCTCCCTGCGCTCCATTGTTCCTGTGCTCCCTGCGCTCCAGTGTTCCTGTGCTCCCTGCGCTCCATTGTTCCTGTGCTCCCTGCGCTCCATTGTTCCTGTGCTCCCTGCACTCCATTGTTCCTGTGCTCCCTGCACTCCAGTGTTCCTGTGATCCCTGCACTCCAGTGTTCCTGTGCTCCCTGCACTCCATTGTTCCTGTGCTCCCTGCACTCCAGTGTTCCTGTGCTCCCTGCGCTCCAGTGTTCCTGTGCTCCCTGCGCTCCAGTGTTCCTGTGCTCCCTGCACTCCAGTGTTCCTGTGCTCCCTGCACTCCATTGTTCCTGTGCTCCCTGCACTCCATTGTTCCTGTGCTCCCTGCGCTCCATTGTTGCTGTGCTCCCTGCACTCCATGGTTCCTGTGCTCCCTGCGCTCCATTGTTCCTTTGCTCCCTGCACTCCATTGTTCCTGTGCTCCCTGCGCTACATTGTTACTGTGCTCCCTGCGCTCCAGTGTTCCTGTGCTCCCTGCGCTCCAGTGTTCCTGTGCTCCCTGCACTACATTGTTCCTGTGCTCCCTGCACTCCATTGTTCCTGTGCTCCCTGCACTCCATTGTTCCTGTGCTCCCTGCACTACATTGTTACTGTGCTCCCTGCGCTCCAGTGTTCCTGTGCTCCCTGCACTACATTGTTCCTGTGCTCCCTGCACTCCATTGTTCCTGTGCTCCCTGCACTCCATTGTTCCTGTGCTCCCTGCGCTACATTGTTCCTGTGCTCCCTGCGCTACATTGTTACTGTGCTCCCTGCGCTCCAGTGTTCCTGTGCTCCCTGCACTCCAGTGTTCCTGTGCTCCCTGCACTACATTGTTCCTGTGCTCCCTGCACTCCATTGTTCCTGTGCTCCCTGCACTCCATTGTTCCTGTGCTCCCTGCACTCCAGTGTTTCTGTGCTCCCTGGACTACATTGTTCCTGAGCTCCCTGCACTTTATTGTTCCTGTGCTCCCTGCACTACATTGTTCCTGTGCTCCCTGCACTCCAGTGTTCCTGTGCTCCCTGCACTCCATTGTTCCTGTGCTCCTTTCTTTCAATTGTTCCTGTTTTCCCTGCACTCCATTGTTCCTGTTTTCCCTGCACTCCATTGTTCCTGTGCTCCCTGCACTCCAGTGTTGCTGTGCTCCCTGCACTCCAGTGTTGCTGTGCTCCCTGCACTCCAGTGTTGCTGTGCTCCCTGCACTCCAGTGTTGCTGTGCTCCCTGCACTCCAGTGTTGCTGTGCTCCCTGCGCTCCATTGTTCCTGTGCTCCCTGCGCTCCATTGTTCCTGTGCTCCCTGCACTCCATTGTTCCTGTGCTCCCTGCACTCCACTGTGCCTCTGCTCCCTGCACTCCACTGTGCCTGTGCTCCCTGCTATCCATTGTTCCTGGGCTGCCTGACGTTAGCAGAGAGAGGACTTCAGCCCGCTCTCTGCTGAAAACAGGTCGCAGGAGTGCAAAACGAATTGCACTGCTGTGATCCATAGGAGAAGTACAGCCAAACAAGCTTTGGCCATACCACTGACACTAATACAGTGATCAATGCTAAAAATATTCACTGTCACTGTACTAATGACACCGACAGGGTAAGGATTAATTAGGATGATCAAAGGGTTAAATGTGTGCCTAACCAGTGTTTATGTGTGTGCTGCTTTTACTAAGGGATGTGCTTTGCAGGGAAACAAAATCCAGCACATCCCCACTGACAGGACAGAGCTCTGCGTTGTTTACATAAGCAGAGCCCCGTCCTGTCTTCTCCTCGTCAATCAGCAGGTGCCAGCGGACGTTCATTGGCCGGCACTCGCTGATCGGCTGATATATATATGTATACTGTGTATATATATATATATATATATATATACACATATACAGTGCCTACAAGTAGTATTCAACTCCCTGCAGATTTAGCAGGTTTACACATTCGGAATTAACTTGGCATTGTGACATTTGGACTGTAGATCAGCCTGGAAGTGTGAAATGCACTGCAGCAAAAAAGAATGTTATTTTTGTTTAATTTTTTTTTAAATAGTGAAAAGTTTATTCAGAGGGTCAATTATTATTCAACCCCTCAATTCAACAGAATTCTGTTTGGTTCCCCTAAAGTATTAAGAAGTAGTTCAGGCACAAAGAACAATGAGCTTCACATGTTTGGATTAATTATCTGTTTTTCCAGCCTTTTCTGACTATTTAAGACCCTCCCCAAACTTGTGAACAGCACTCATACATGGTCAACATGGGAAAGACAAAGGAGCATTCCAAGGCCATCAGAGACAAGATCGTGGAGGGTCACAAGGCTGGCAAGGGGTACAAAACCCTTTCCAAGGAGTTGGGCCTACCTGTCTCCACTGTTGGGAGCATCATCCGGAAGTGGAAGGCTTATGGAACTACTGTTAGCCTTCCACGGGCTGGACAGCCTTTGAAAGTTTCCTCCCGTGCCGAGGCCAGGCTTGTCCGAAGAGTCAAGGCTAACCCAAGGACAACAAGGAAGGAGCTCCGGGAAGATCTCATGGCAGTGGGGACATTGGTTTCAGTCAATACCATAAGTAACGTACTCCACCGCAATGGTCTCCGTTCCAGACGAGCCCGTAAGGTACCTTTACTTTCAAAGCGTCATGTCAAGGCTCGTCTACAGTTTGCTCGTGATCACTTGGAGGACTCTGAGACAGACTGGTTCAAGGTTCTCTGGTCTGATGAGACCAAGATCGAGATCTTTGGTGCCAACCACACACGTGACGTTTGGAGACTGGATGGCACTGCATACGACCCAAAGAATACCATCCCTACAGTCCAGCATGGTGGTGGCAGCATCATGCTGTGGGGCTGCTTCTCAGCCAAGGGGCCTGGCCATCTGGTCCGCATCCATGGGAAGATGGATAGCACGGCCTACCTGGAGATTTTGGCCAAGAACCTCCGCTCCTCCATCAAGGACCTTAAGATGGGTCGTCATTTCATCTTCCAACAAGACAACGACCCAAAGCACACAGCCAAGAAAACCAAGGCCTGGTTCAAGAGGGAAAAAATCAAGGTGTTGCAGTGGCCTAGTCAGTCTCCTGACCTTAACCCAATTGAAAACTTGTGGAAGGAGCTCAAGATTAAAGTCCACATGAGACACCCAAAGAACCTAGATAACTTGGAGAAGATCTGCATGGAGGAGTGGGCCAAGATAACTCCAGAGACCTGTGCCGGCCTGATCAGGTCTTATAAAAGACGATTATTAGCTGTAATTGCAAACAAGGGTTATTCCACAAAATATTAAACCTAGGGGTTGAATAATAATTGACCCACACTTTTATGTTTAAAATTTATTAAAATTTAACTGAGCAACATAACTTTTTGGTTTGTAAGATTTATGCATCTGTTAATAAATCCTGCTCTTGTTTAAAGTTTGAAGGCTCTAACTTATTTGCATCTTATCAAACCTGCTAAATCTGCAGGGGGTTGAATACTACTTGTAGTCACTGTATATATATATATATATATGTGATTCTGCACAGAGCGGCCACCGTGTAGCAGCAAAACTACTATGGGGTGGTTGTTAATTGGATCATTACATGGCTTTTGTTTATAAACAAAGCCATGTGACACAGTGCCAGGGTGCGACATACCCAAAAGGAGCCAAGTGATCACAAACAACGCCGGAGCTGTCATTTTGTTTCATAATCAAATTGGAAAAGATACGTTTGCCCTCATTTCACATCATGTTCTATGGTGGCACAATTTATGCAAAACAAAATTAGCGTACCTTTCTATTGCATTATGGGAGCTGTAGTTGTTTGCATTATAAATGACATGCGGGGGAGGGGTGGGCAGTTCTTTTTTTTATTTTTTTATTTGCTATTTCTCCACGTATAATCGCTGGAACATTCTGAACCGCATAACCAAACCAACTTGTTTATTTCTCGTTGTTTTCCTTGAAAATAAGCGAACGATGCCAGGAGCGCCCCCATTGAATCGCATTTGATGAGGTTCAGCGATTCCTTCGGAAATTAATAAATCACACTCATAGAGAAAAAAGAAATCGCCATTCCAGATAAACAATGAACAGCGGCGGGAAATAAATGGTTGTCACCGTGCGTAGAATTACCGGAACAATGTGTTATTAAATGCGGACATAAAGGCCTCCGACCGTGCGTAACGCGTGCGTCCAACGCTACAGACCTGTCATAGGAAAGGAAGAGATCCTGCTACTTTGTAATACCAGAAATTGTAAAAAGGGCAAAAAAGGGTTACAGAGAGGGAAAAAGACATAGAATATTACGTCGATCGGTTTTAGTGGTGATGGCGCCGCTCTGCGGGAAAATTCGTTTTAAAATCTGTGATGGTGACTAATCAATAAAGGGCCAAGTGCTAACCATCTGTGGTGCTTATGTAGCTGACATGTGCAAAGCGGAAAACAATTATAAATAAATAAAATAAAAATCAATCAATCAATCAATCAATCAATCAATCTGTATACAGTGAGTAAGACGAACAGTCTCAGGGGAGATAATCACTAATTAGTAGAAAAAAATCACAGTATATATGCAATCAATGCTCTCATGTGAGTGAATACTAGCAATAAATCTTAATAATGCTAAATTATATATATATATATATATATATATATATATATATATATATATATATATATAAAATGACTCGGTACATAAATAAAAATTGATCGATGAATTGATCAGATCATGTTTTAAATAGTCCTCTGTTTTAAGGTGATTTTCAAACGTGAAACCCAAGAGTCGTGGTTAAAAGAGATAAAGACCTCCACCTCCGCACACACACTGCCGCTTACCAACTCCAAACGATCTCCTATTACAGGAGATCACACTCGCTTGTGGCTTAATACCCCACCCCGGGCCTTTTGAGAGATGGAACGGCGATCCCAGCGTCTTCACAGAATGTAATCTTTCAGGGGCACATGTTGCTGATTGATTCCCCAAAAAGACATAAAAGCTTCCATGGTGTAAAATCCTAGGTTACCTTATTTAAATAAGAAATTACAGTATAAACGAGCCAGCTGGCTCTTGATAGCAACCCCCCGCTCCCTGCGCGTTTCGTCACACCTGACGCACGCGGCGATACCTCACATGTGTGGTTTGAACGGCATTTACATATGTGGGCTGGACTTACATGTGTATTTGCTTCTGTGCGCGAGCACACAGGGGCGCTTTACTTTTTTTGTAATTGTTTATTTTATTTTAGTTTTTTATTTTTACACTTTCTTTTTCAGTTTTTTTTTTAGCACTTTTATTTCTATTAAACATCCCTTGTAATAGGAGTAGTGCATGACAGGTCCTCTTTAATGTAAAGATAGGGTCTATAAGACCCCCACATCTCTCCTCCAGGCTGGAAAGCATCAGATCAAAAAAAAAATAAAAAATTAACGATCCCATGCTTTGTTACAACTGCTGCCCGTCACGCCTGGGCCTCCCACAGTGATAGAGATGACTGGTGACCATCTGGTCACCGGAAATCTCTATGCTCATCATCCGGCGGCAGCACATGCTTTCTCTGGGTCCCCGATGGCACAGATCTTAGCAAGGCATTGGTGGTCTTGGAGGTGTGTTTGGGGTGGTTATCATGGTGGAATACTGGCCCTGCGGCCAGTCTCTGAAGGGGAGGGATCATGCTCTGCTTCAGTATGGTCACAGTACATGTTGGCATTCATGGTCCCCTCAATGATCTGTAGCCCCCCAGTGCCGGCAGCACTCATGCAGCCCCAGACCATGACACTCCCACCACCATGCCTGACTGTAGACAAGATACACTTGGTCTTTGTCCTCCTCACCTGGTTGCCCCACACACGCTTGTCACCATCTGACACCAAATAGTTATATTGGTCTCATCAGACCACAGGACATGGTTCCAGTAATCCATCTCCTTAGTCTGCTTGTCTTCAGCAAACTGTTTGCGGGTTTTCTTGTGCATCATCTTTAGAAGAGGCTTCCTTCTGGGATGACATCCATGCAGACCAGTTTGATGCAGTGTGCGGCGTATGGTCTGAGCACTGGACAGGCTGACCCCCCACCCCTACAACCTCTGCAGCAATGCTGGCAGCACTCATACGTCTATTTCCCAAAGACAACCTCTGGATATGACGCTGAGCACGTGACCTCAACTTCTTTGGTGGACCATGGCGAGGCCTGTTCTGAGGGGAACCTGTCCTGTTATACCGCTGTATGGTCTTGGCCACCGTGCTGCAGCTCAGTTTCAGGGTCTTGGCAATCTTCTTATGAGCTTCCCCACTGACAGCTAAATATAAAAAAAAAATTGCAAGTAAAAAAAAAAAAGACGGTGTGGGGTCCTCCGAAAATCCATACCAGACCTTTATCCGAGCCTGCAGCTTGGCAGGTCAGAAAAGGGGGGGGCAAGCTGGAGTGGAACGTCGGTCCAATGTTGGAATGTGTTCTATCACAGGAGTGGGGTTAGGAAGAGGTGGGGCTGTGTATGACGGCGAGCAGAGGCAATTGTAACGTAAGCTGTTTCGGTGTGCTATCCTGCTCTGTGATCCCGCTGCTTTCCTCTTCCTCCAGTCATCATAAGGCCACCCTCTCTCTTCCTCTGCCCAGGCGAGGCTGCAATGGTGGGCACAGTGAGATTGCAATGGTGGGCACAGTGAGCCTACAATGGTGGGCATAGGTGAGGCTGCAATGGTGGGCACAGTTGAGGCTGCATTGATGGGCACAGGTGAGGCTGCATTGATGGGCACTGACGGGGCAGCTTTGTGGGGCACTGACACTGCTGCATTGATAGGCACAGTGAGCCTGCATTGATGGGCACAGGTGAGGCTGTGAAGAGGTGCACTGATAAAGTTGTTGTTAATATTTATTTTTGTAACTTAATTCTGCATAAAACATTTAAGTCATTTCATGAGATAATTTATGAGGGCGAAATTAGGGGCGGGGCAGGGTATGGGTTGGGTGAGGCCAACTGGTGGCGAGTAACCCTTGAGGCCTGGCTATTAGCTCAAGACTTGAATTTTGAGCCTGCTATACATGCTACAGATGCACCACTTTATAGGCAGACTAAAGGGGGCCCCTGTGATGTACAAAGTACATTGTATACACCTGTCTAAACTTGTGACCACTGTTTTTCCAAAAATTGGCAAAAAAAAGGTATAAAAAGGTAATCATTTTTTTTTTTGGGGGGGGGGGGGGTGTGTCCCTGTGAATGACAGTTTGGGAATGTGTACAAACATAGAGCAAGATTGGGTGGGACTTTACATGTGCCCTGTAGGGTTTAATGAATACACAAATCAAGGAGTTAAAAAAAAACAAAAAAAGTTTTTATTTTGGCATGTATACATATTTAGTAAAACATTTTGTGGTTAATGGTTAAAAAAACAAAAACTATAACAGTAGTGTTGCCCAGGTTGTTGTTATTCCTGGCTAAAGAATCCGATGAGTTGGCCTATGCATTTCGCAGGATGACCCTCTTCATCAGGGCCTCCAATTCTACGTGGGTATTATACCGCATGGGTATTAGAACCAGAAGGAAAACATATATGTTGGTAATGAATGTTAAAGTGGTTGTAAACCTTACAATCCACTTTTGACTACAGGTAAGCCTGGGGTAGCTACCCCAGAATATCTCCTAAACCTGCACGGTTTAGGAGATATCCGCTGTATCTGCATGTGCCAACATCATCGACACATGAGCATTGAAGCATGGCACGTTTGTGCCGTATGCTTCAGTTAGTGTGCTGTTACGGCGGCTCCCGGCCAATCACAGCCTACGGAGCCCACGATACCGGAAAGTAAATGCGGGAGTGTGACGTCATTGCGGCTCCGGCCATTCACAGCCTATGAAGCCCACGATACCCGGAAGAAATCCGGGAGTGTGACGTCATTGCGGCTCCGGCCAATCACAACACCGGAGCCCACGATACCTGAAAGTAACTCCGGGAGTGTGACGTCAACACGGCTCCGGCCAATCACAGCACCAGAGCCCACGATACCTGGAAGTAACTCCAGCAGTGTGACGTCATCACGGGATCCGGCAAATCTCTCCGGCATGTGACGTCATCGCGGCTCCGGCCAATCACAGCACCGGAGCCCGTGATACCTGGAAGTAACTCAGGCTTTGTGACATCATCACGGCTCCGGCCAATCACTCGGGGGGGGGGGGGGGGGGTGACGTCATCGCGGCTCCGGCCAATCACAGCACCGGATCCCGCGATACCTGGAAGTAACTCCGGGAGTGTGACGTCATCGCGGCTCCGGCCAATCACTCCGGGAGTGTGACGTCATCGTGGCTCTGGCCAATCACAGCACCGGAGCCTGCGATACCCGAAAGTAACTCCAGGGAGCGATGTCGCCAGCTAAAGCGGGTGTGCGGGGACCACTGCAGGGGCTTCGATTAAAGGTGAATATTTCTAGCTCGTTATGCCTTTGTCTTGCAGTCTTTTTATTTTTGGGGGGGGTTTGCAACCACTTTAATATCACATTTTAATTACAGTTGCAATTTTAAAAACATTTCATCAATCTATCTAATGTATCATAGTGTAACCTACTTTAGAAATGGGGTCACCCTAGGGGGGGCACCTCTCCCGCCGCCTGCAAAAGTGATCCTGTCGCGGGAATCCGCCATCGGGGCGACGTTTTTATTGGATGCAGAAATCGCCCCAGTAAAAAAAAATAAAAATAAGGGTATGTAACGTCAAAGTAATGACGTAGATGTACTGTGGGTGGTCCTGAGGTGGTTAAAATAAATAAATATATATATATATATATTATATATATATATATATATATGTATGTATGTATATATATATATATATATATATATATATATATATATATATATGTATGTATGTATATATATATATATATATATATATATATATATATATATGTATATGTATGTATATATATATATATATATATATATAAAATGTTTGGGGGGTTCTAAGTAGTTTCCTAGCAAATAAATGAAACTTTTTTAGGAGAAAAATGTCAGAATTTGCCCGGCAGCAGGTGATTAAATAACCGATGGGAAAGAAGATACGAGTTTGATAAGTTTGCAAAAATTTTAGATAAAATTTTTTTTTTTTTTTTTTTTTATTGCCACTTTCCGGTATTATATGTTGCTATATGTCTCCAGCAAGATTCATCCTTAGAAAAGATTCCCTTTCTGCCCCCAGCGGCGGTCATTGGACACCCTTCCCTTAGAGCTGATCCTCGGAGGGCGCCGCACACTGTGAACAATGCTAATGGATTCACACTTCCAGCTGCCAACCGCTCCGATAACAACAGCCGGCAGAAATCTTCCCGAAGATGCCGCATCCCCCCCCCCCCCACCATATTTCACCGTCTCTTCACACCTCAGACACCTCAGCCAAGAGCCCATAAATGATCCGGTCCCGCCAGCCGCGCACCCTCAGCTATTTTTAGACTCCCCGGGCAGTTTATGAAAGTAATAAAGTGTAAATAATTGGAGCAGAAAGTAATGCCGTTGTCGGAAAATGGGATTATTAGTTTTGGACAATCAACGAATGAGCTGTAAAAATGATTGGTGGGCACTGGGGACGGAGGACAAAATCCCAATGTCTCAATATGCCGGGGACATCAATATTAATGGTCGGAGGGCGGAGGGGACCACGGAGAGGGCGTCCTGCAAATGGAGATGCAGAGAGCAGCTTCTCCCTGGAACGAGGCTCCAATGAACAACAGACCCTCGTTATGTGAATGGATAAGTGTAATACTACATGGCCAAAAAAATGGGACATTTATTAAAGCGGAGCTCCACCCTAAAGTGGAGCTTCCGCTCATTGGAATCCTCCCCCCCCATCCGGCGCCACAATTGGCCTCTTTCAGGGGGAGGGGGGTGCAGGTACCTGTACAGTACAGGTATCTGCACCCACTTCCGGCATAGATATCTGCAGAAGGTACGCCCCTTTCCGCAGAATCTACGCCCCTTTCCGAAGGTCCCCCGCTGTCTGCTGGGAAACACACGGATCCCAGAGGCAGCGGGGACCATCCTTATTGCTCAGCGCGACTCGCGTATGCTGCAGTAGGGAACCGGGGAAATGAAGCCGCAAGGCTCCACTTCCTGATTCCCATACCCAAGATGGCGGCGGCAGCACCCGAGAGACGGTCGAGAGATCGGCTTCGGGTGCCGACATCGCGGGCGCGCTGGGCGGGTAAGTGTCATTATTTTAAAAGTCAGCAGCTGCAATATTTTTAGCTGTTGGCTTTAAAAAGAAACGGCGGACTCCCGCTTTAAGAAAGGAAAGTATCTGATGACCAACTTCCAAATTTCTGGATCTGCTTCCTACAGCAATATATATATATATAGTGAGAGTGAGAGCCCCTGTCTCTGTGAAAATGAGTGTAAAATGGAACACGGGACTCTCTAAGCCCTTGTACACACAGTCAGACATTCCGACAACAAAATCCGTCGGATTTTGTCCGACGGATTTTGTCCGAAACTGTTGCATACACACGGTCGGACAAAGTTGTCGGAAAATCCGATCATTCAGAACGTAGGTGACGTTATTTCATTACGACGGGACTACGTTCAGGCTGGTAGCCAATAGCTTTGGTCTAGGAATTTGATCTGAGCGTGCGTGGCACTTTGTCCGATCGGAATTCTCTACAAATGATCGGGAAAAAGTCCGATCGGATTTTTTTACCGGAAACATTTTAGATCCTGCTCTCAAATTTTTCGGACCATGTTGTTGGAAAATTTTATAGCCCTGCTCCAAGCCCTTGTACACACGGTCGGACATTCCGACGGAAAATGTCCGATCGGACCGTGTTGTCGGATAATCCCACTGTGTATGGGCTCCATCAGACTGTTTCCGTCTGAATATCCGACCGACAAAGTTTTAGAGCTGGGCTATAAAATTTTCCGACAACATGGTCCGATGGGACTTTGTCCGATCGTTTGTAGAGAATTCCGATCGGACAAAGTGCCACGCATGCTCAGATCAAACTACTAGACCAAAGCAATTGGCTACTAGCCTGAACGTAGTCCTGTCATAACGAAATAACGTCCGTCACGTTCTGAATGATCGGATTTTCCGACAACTTTGTCCCACCGTGTGTATGCAACAGTTTCGGACAAAATCCGACGGATTTTGTTGTCGGAATGTCCGACCGTGTGTACAAGAGCTAAAACTTTGTCGGTCGGATATTCCGACGGAAACAGTCCGATGGAGCCACCACACATGGTCGGATTATCCAACAACGCGGTCCGAACTGACATTTTCCGTCGGAATGTCAGACCGTGTGTACAAGGGCTTAGAGGCAGTTTGAGAAGTTCCATCAGAAGATGGGTGAGCAGAGAAAACTATGCTTTAGGTCTTCTCTGGATTTTGTAAGTCTGGATTGGGGCTGGAAACTTGAAGACTTCAAAGAGCATTGGGAGGGATGGAGTCTTCAGTCTTGTGCCTGGGCTTTTCAGAAGTTCTGCAGCTTGTGTGTGTGTCCAGGTGCCCACACTCATTATAAGCCAGATCTGAGCATAGCTTAGGGGAGTTGGTCTGAGAGCTGTTGCTGCAGCCAGGAGGAAGGTGGTCTACAGTATAAGAACCCGGGCAATATCTTTGAGACGGCACTCCATGTGGGAGAGGTTCCAGGTCAGTGGACTGAGATAGTTGGGTCAGCTGAGAGAGTCAGGGAGACCACAGCTGAGACAACTGGAACAGAGAGTCCTCTGGAACCAGAGGGGACCATGAGTCTTGGAGGAGTGTGGAAGCCTGAAGTGTCAGGAGAACTCCTTCCTGGAGGCCAGGAGTGGGCCTGCACAGCTTTGCACTGCGGCCAAGGCTGAGTGAGCCTTGAGAGCCAGTTGGCTTGGCACTTTCGTTTTTTGGTGGAGTTTTTGGCAGAAGAACCCCTCTGATGGGGGCCCTGTTGTAAGCGGGGCCTCTGGTGTAAGTAGGAACTCTAAAGGGATCCCTTATTTAAGGAGGGACTGGGGGTCTCTGATGGAGACCCTGATTTAAGGAGAACTGTGATGTAGGGGGGACTCTAATGGGGACAGTGATGTTAGGGGGTACTCTGATGTAAAGGGGGAATCTGATGTAAGGGGGGAGGCTGATACAGAACTCTGATATAAGGGGGACTCTGATGAGGGGCATGATGTAAGAGGGGCATGATGGGGACTCTGATGTAATGGGGAACTCTGTTGGGGACATTGATGTAAGGGGGATTGTGATTGAAACTCTGATGAAAGAAAGGACTCTGATGGGGGCCCTGATTTAAAGAATATGTTACCCCAACATTTTATATTCCTGATATGTGGCTGCTGTATCATGTACTTGTGTTAAAAAGTCTCCTGTTCTCTTTGTATTGCTTCCTTTATGTGAAATATCTGGTGATAGCACCAGTTCACCTGCTGTCCTATGTCAAACTGACCACGCTAGGCATGAAAGCACATCTAGGCATGAGAGCACATCCATCCCAGTGTGGGCAGTTTTCTGGCTGTGCTGAGAGAATGACTAATGCCGCGTACACATAGGTCGGATTTTCATGTCGGAAAAATCTTGGATGGTTTTTCCGACGGAATTCCGCTCAAGCTTGCCTTGCATACACACGGGTCACACAAAAGTTCTCTGAACTTTCGACCGTCAAGAACGCGGTGAGATGTGCAACACTACGTCGAGCCGAGAAAATGAAGTTCAATGCTTCCGAGCATGCGTAGGAATTTTGCGCGTTGGAATTTGTACAGATGATACGAATTTCCAATTGGAACTTTTTTCCGACCGTAAAAATTGAGAACCTGCTCTCAATCTTTTGCTGGCCGAAATTCCACCAGCAAAAGTCAGATGGAGCGTACACACGATCCCATTTTCCGACCAAAAGCTCTCATCGGACTTTTGCTGGGGGAATTTCCGATCGCGTGTACGCGACATTAGGCTATGACTAAGGCTCTTTGCCGAAACGCGTCAACGCTACTATTTTATTGTCACTCCAATGTAACCAATAAAGTACTCTTGAAATGATTACAGTGTTACCGGCTCTCTTTACGTTTTTATGCTGAGAGAACAGCCTGCCTGTCCTCCAATGATCAGACTTGTGTGCTGACACACCCTTCACTGGAAGATCAGTGTAATGCTGTTTCTTCACCCCTACCTCTCTAAGCTCCTTATGTAGCTGAGATCAGAGATTATATATAATCACAATGAACCAAAAAATACACAGAAATGTTTTGGATTGAATTTCTATTTTAAATTCTAATGGATTGTTTTACAAAGTGAGGGTTTACATATACTTTAAGAATGGACTGTAATATAACGGGGGACTGTGATGAGTTCTAAATCATATCATGCTGATTACAAAAAGGATACAAGTAAAACGTGTGCCATGACACTCAGGATCAGAGTCGGCTTCAGACGGACGCTTCCATAATACACTAAAGCCTTCATTGATGGGGGGGACCACATTGAGCGTCATCACCTCCCTCCCCCATACAGAGAACGTTAACTATTAAATTACAGGTTCTCTTTAAGTGGATTACACTTTTACTCTTGCCCCCCTATGGTGACCTCCATTCCCGCAGTCTCACCGTTTCTAAAGGCCAAGAAATGAGATTTGGTGCTGAACTATACATTTCATGTTATCAGATTGAAGAACACTCCATTATCCATTCATTGGGATTGATCCGCGGGGCTCCACGGGGAATACAGAACATTCCACAACACCGGAGAAAGGTCAGCTAATATATATCTGATCCAACGCCAAGATGGCTCCACGCCGGAACCTTGCGCCACTTTGTATATAAGATCGCCCTGGGGGGGGGGGGGGGGTAAATGATCCATCGATGAAACCATAAAAGTGTTTTATATTTGTTAACCCCGGAAGGTGTCCGTTCTTCTATAATATATGGAAGGAAATTAAAGAGAGAAGGCGTGGACAAGTTATTGGGGAGAGAGAGGAAAGACCAGAGAGGAGAGAAGAGAGGAAAGACAGAGAGAGAGAGAGAGAGAGAGAGAGAGAAGGAAAGACACAGAGAGAGAGAGAGAGAGAGAAGGAAAGAGAGAGAGAGAAGGAAAGAGAGAGAGAGAAGGAAAGAGAGAGAGAGAGAGAAGGAAAGAGAGAGAGAGAGAGAAGGAAAGACAGAGAGAGAGAGAGAAGAGAGGAAAGACAGAGAGAGAGAGAGAAGAGAGGAAAGACAGAGAGAGAGGGGGGCAGAGAGAGAGAGAGAGAGAAAGACACAGAGAGAGAGAGAGAGAGACGGAAAGAGAGAGAGAGAGGAGAGAGAGAGAGAGAGAAGGAAAGAGAGAGAGAAGGAAAGAGAGAGCGAGAGAGAGAAGGAAAGACAGAGAGAGAGAGAGAGAGAGAGAGAGAGAGAGGGAGAGAGAGAGAGAGAGAAGAGAGGAAAGACAGAGAGAGAGAGAAGAGAGGAAAGATAGAGAGAGGGAGAGAGAGAGGGGGGGACAGAGAGAGAGAGAGAGAGAGAGAGAAAGAGATAGAAAAGGAAAGACAGAGAGAGAGAGAGAGAGAAAAGGAAAGACAGAGAGAGAGAGAGAGAGAAGGAAAGACAGAGAGAGAGAGAGAGAAGGAAAGACAGAGAGAGGAAAGACAGAGAGAGAGAGAGATGGGGGGGGGGGGACAGAGAGAGAGAGAGAGGAAAAAAAGAGAGAGAAAAAGAAAGACAGAAAGAGAGAGAGAAAAGGAAAGACAGAGAGAGGGAAGAGAGGAAAGACAGAGAGAAGAGAGGAAAGACAGAGAGAGAGAGAGAGAGAGAAAGACAGAGAGAGGGAGAGAGAGAGAGAGAGAGAGAGAGGAGAGAGAGAGAGAGAGAGACAGAGAGAGAGAGAGACACAGAGAGAGAGACAGAGGAAAGAGCAGAGAGAGAGAGAGGAAAGACAGAGAGAGAGAGAGAGAGAGAGAGAGAGGAAAGACAGAGAGAGAGAGAGAGAGAGAGAGAGGAAAGACAGAGAGAGAGAGAGAGAGGAAAGACAGAGAGAGAGAAAAGACAGAGAGAGAGAGAGAGAAAAGGAAAGGCAGAGAGAGAGAGAGAGAGAAGAGAGGAAAGACAGAGAGAGAGAAAAGACAGAGAGAGAGAGAAAAGGAAAGACAGAGAGAGAGAGAGAGAGAGAGGGAAGACAGAGAGAGAGAGAGAGAGAGAGAGAGAGAGAGGAAAGACAGAGAGAGAGAGAGAGAGAAAGACAGAGAGAGAGAAAAGACAGAGAGAGAGAGAGAAAAGGAAAGACAGAGAGAGAGAGAGAGAAGAGAGGAAAGACAGAGAGAGAGAAAAGACAGAGAGAGAGAGAAAAGGAAAGACAGAGAGAGAGAAGAGAGGAAAGACAGAGAGAAGAGAGGAAAGACAGAGAGAGAGAGAGATACAGAGAGAAAGAGAGGAAAAAGAAAGGAAAAATACAGAAAGAAAGGGGGGGGGGGAATACAGAAAGAAAGAGGGAAAGAGAGAGATACAGAAAGAAAGAGAGACAAAGAGAGAGGGGGAAAAGAAAAATACAGAAAGAGGGGGGGGAAAGGAAAAAAGAGAGTGAAAAGGAAAGACAGAGAGAGAGAGATACAGAGAGAAAGAGAGAGAGAGAGGGATACACAGGGCCGTCTTTAAATATTGATTGGACCCTGGTCAAAACTTTTCTTGGGGCCCCCCTTCCATGCAGTTTCACTCTCCACCTGCTCTCACATACAATAAATAGCAGCTAGACTCAAAATCAGTTTACTGAATCAGATCAGGCAGTTATTGTGATTGATTGCCAGAGGTTACAGTGTATCATACCGCTCACTGACTGGTTGCCAGAGGTTACAGAACACATTACAGCTCACTGGTTAGTTGCTTGTTGATTGCTTGCTAGAGATTACAGTGGATATGACCTCAGGGGGGCATGATATACATATCAATGCTGCCAGCCGCCTCTATTTACATATGAATGCCTGTAATTTACATGTAAACACAGGGTCTGCAGGTGAGTAATCTGTACAGAACAATAGGGCAGAGCTGGGCAGCATTAGTAGCAGCATTTCACACTGAGATATTGGGACACATCACAGGACTAAAACCTCAAGGGGCGAGGAAATTTAAACCAGTATAGTTGGCTAGTATGAAGCAGCTGCTTTGGGCACCACAACAACGACAGGGCCCAGGGCAGCTGCCCCTTTTGCCCTGCCTTAAAAACGGCCCTGGGGATACAGAAAGATAGAGAGGGAAAAAGAAAAATACAGAAAGAAAGAGGGAGAAAAAGAGAGAAAGATATACAAAGATAAAGAAAGAGGGGAGGGGGAAGAGAGAGAGAGAGAGAGATGGAAATTAAAGAAAGAGGAGGAAAGAGAGAGAGAGATATACAGGAAGATAGAGGATGGAGAGGGAAAAATAAAGAGAGAGAAAAATACAGAAATAAAGAGGGGAAAAAGAGAGACACAGAGAGAAACAACGAGACGAAGGATAAAGAGGGGGGGGGGGGGAAGAGGAACAAAGAGAGAGAAATAGAGGGGGGGGGGGGGGGAGATAAGAACAAAGAGAGATAAGAAAAAAAAAAGAGAGAAGTAAAGAGGAAGAAAGATACAGAGGGGGAAGAAATAAAAGGTGAATGGAAGAGAGGGGAGGGAAGAAAGAAGAAAAGATGGAATGCATGAATAGATAAGAGGAGAAAAGACTGATCAAGAGGTAAAGAAGTAGTAAAGGAAGGAAAGAAGGAATGAGGGAATAGAGGAGAAAAGAAGGAAAGAAAGAGGAAAGAAAGAATGAAAGAGGAAAAAAAAGAGAGAGAGAGAGTGAAAGAGTGAAGGAGTGAGCTACAGAGAGAAGGAAAGAGTGGAGGGGGGAATGAAAGAGAGAAATGGGGAGGGAGAAAGAGGAGAAAGAAAGTGAGAGAGATCCAAAGATAAAGAAAGAGGGAGACAGAAGAAAAGAAAAGAACAATAACATTTTCTGGATCATATCCTGACAGTGATGATGGTGGACTTTACTTTACAATGAGGAGGTTACTAACCGGAGCAGCCAGAAATATGGAACAACTGTGCATAGTAACCAATCAGCTTCTAGCTTTCATCTTCACAGCTTGTTTTCACTGAACAAGCGGCAGGTAAAAGCCGATTGGTTGCCAGGCACGGCTGCTTCAGATTCTATCTGCTCCAGGTTGCTCCAGGTTGGTAAATTTGTCCCCACTGTGTTTTTCTTACTTCACAAGGCCAACACACTTTGGTTCAGCTTCCGTATGTTGTCAGATTGTCTGTAAAATGACCCCTCCCCCTCTATTTTGTATAAGTGACGGGTCCTCTTTAAAGAGACACTGCTACTAAATATGGGCGCCGTCAAAAAAATTTGTTTGGTTTTGTTCCATTTTGTATTAAAAAAAAAAAAATAGTATTTAGTAATTTAATACGAATTTTCGTTAAAATAACGAAAGTTCGTTGTGATGAATTTATCATCATGAGGGGCTCCCACCATCCCTGTGCTGTGCCCATTATGAGGGGCTCCCACCATCCCTGTGCTGTGCCCATTATGAGGGGCTCCCACCATCCCTGTGCTGTGCCCATTATGAGGGGCTCCCACCATCCCTGTGCTGTGCCCATTATGAGGGGCTCCCACCATCCCTGTGCTATGCCCATTATGAGGGGCTCCCACCATCCCTGTGCTGTGCTCATTATGAGGGGCTCCCACCATCCCTGTGCTGTGCTCATTATGAGGGGCTCCCACCATCCCTGTGCTGTGCCCATTATGAGGGGCTCCCACCATCCCTGTGCCCATTATGAGGGGCTCCCACCATCCCTGTGCATCCCTGTGCTGTGATGACTTCCTGGGGTTTTAACTTTTTAGTTTTGTTAACAATTCCGAATTTTCATTATGAATTTGGATCCGAAATTCGTAAATTAAATTTCGTATTTTATACAGAATTCGTATGCATAAAAATGATTGCGGATTCGTAGGAATGTACAAATTTCTGATTCGTATGAAACTAATCGCACATGTCTAACTGCTACCATGCCCACCCAACGACCACTTTATACTCCCCTCTATAGTTCCATCCCCTGCCCCCCCCCGATATTTCAAGTGTTCCCCCGGTATATGTGGAGAATTTCGATTTTTTTTTTTTTATTCAACATTTATTGGCCGTTTAATGATCTGTATTGTTCTCATTTCAGGTTTCCATTATGTGAAGACCTCGTCCAGCAATCCTCTGAACTTCTACACCTGGAATATATCATGGATTATGAGGGAAGTGTTTTCATACATCGGACCCAGACCCAAACATGGTGAGTGTTCCCCCCCCCGAAATCTCTGTCCTGGTACCCTTGGCTGGTCAGTGGTGATTGGTAGACTGAGTTGTGTTTCAGGTTCCCTTGTGGTCCTTCCAGTACTGGGACAAGGTCATCCAGAGCCCAGGGCAAACATGCCAAACTCCACCCCCCCACCCCCAAGGTGTATGAGCATTATGTATCATCAAAATCCCCCCCCCCCCCAAAAAAAAAAACTGAGCACTAATCTTTTTCACCCCCCTAAGCATAAATCCCCCCTCCTCCCAGTGCAAATCTGTTCTCCTGCTGAAATCCCCCCATCCCAGAAAAAATCCCCCCCCCCCAAAAAAAAATCACTCCTCCTAGCACAAATTATCTACCCCTAAGATTACCCCTCCCAATAACCCCACTGCAAATCCCCCCTTCCAGCACAAAGCGCCCCAATCATCCTTCCTAGCACAAATCTTCTTCCCCCATTTCTTCTCCCCTAAATTTTAGCATACCCCCCAAATTTCTCCTCCTAGAACAATACTTACTCCCTGCTGCCCCCCAAATCCCCCTTTCCAACACAAATCTCCCCCCCCCCATTTCCTTGTGGTGCCACCGCCCATGATACCACAGTACCCAGGGCAGCCGTCCCCTCCTGCCCACCCCTTGTCCCGGCCCTGAGTCCCTCTCCATGGTGGACACATGTCGGGGTCTCTCCACAGTTGGGTAAATGTTGGATTTCTCCTACATGAGCTCCTCATATGTTATTATTACTATGATTTCCTGAATTTATGAGAGGGAGGTCAACAGAAAGGTTTACTATAGCTCCAGTATTCAGTTCTGCACTCTTTAGAGGTCATTATTGGTGTCCTAAATATTTATCTGACCCTCCAAAAAATGGTTGGCCGGCAGCACCCCCCCTCCCCCCCAACGCTGTTGTGGGTTACACGAGAGATCAGTCAGTCTGTCAGTTGTTCATCCAGCCCCACACTTACCCCATCTAAGTCTCAGACTGCTAGCGATGCGACAGGCAGGTTCTTCCGTTGCATCTCCTTCTCCTCTGCATCACGGCGGCTTCCGTCGTGCATCTCCTCCCTACTCCTCCTTGGTGTCCAATAGGATCGCCTGTCCTTTCAGACAATTGGGTGACAGGTCTCAGGACCCGCTGGGAGGAGGATCAGTGTGACAATATTGAATATTAATTGGCTATTGTCGCACAACTGGGTGGGCTCGGGGCGTAATGCTCTGGTCCCCGAGCCCACCCTTTTTGAAGCCTATTAGGGACTCAGGCTCTAATCACGTGCTTCAAAAAAAAAGAAAAACCCTGATTGGAATCCGTGCGTCCGGTGCCCTCCAAGTAGATTAGGGCGGGTGGCACCCCTGCACCCCTAAGGGACGGACCGCCACTGGTGCATTGCATTAAAGTGGATTTAAACCCACACCACATGAATACTGTAGCCAGGATGATAAAGTGTGGTATAAATATAAAATATAAAGTACATGGCTTCTAATTCTAAACCTACCTTCCACAACTTACCCTCTTTCCTACACCGAGCCCCACAAAACTCCGGAATCCATGGGCGGGTCTATGCTGCGGTGCTCGGTGGGCAGAGCCGTGACGTCACTAGGCTCCCGCCCACCTCTACGCTCCCCTTGTGCTGGCGGCGGCGTGATTACGAACCTCGTGCTTGTTATACTAGAATTATACTAGAGAGAGCCAACAGTTTATACAGCGCTTTACAATGTATAGGTGGGGGGGGGGGGGCAACACAATTACAGTACAATACAAAAGGTACAGGGGGGCCCGGCTCGTAGAGCTTACATTCTAAAGGGAGGGGGTGGTGGTACAAAAGGTAATAGCTGCAGAGAATGATTTGATGGGGGTGGCTCGGGGACAATTAGGTGGGTGTGGGATAGGCTTCCCTGAATAAATGAGTTTTTAGGGATCTCCTAAAGGTGGACAGGTTAGGGGCTGATCGGACATACTGGGGCAGGGAGTTACAGAGGATGGGAGAGGCTCTGGAGAAGTCCTGAAGGCGGGCATGGGAGGAGGTAACAACTGAGCTAGAGAGCAGGAGGTCCTGGGAGGAGCGGAGGGGACGATTTGGGCGATATCTGCTGATGAGGTTGGTGATGTAGATGGGGTTGATGTTGTGGATGGCTTTGTATATTATGGTTAGCATTTTGAATTTTACACGGTGGGGTGGGGCAGGGGCATCAGGAGGGGGTGGCTAGGGCGGGCTGAAGCCCCGAATGTGACCCCCTAAAGCCCCGAGTGTCAGCTCTGCAGGGTCTCCATTGCTAGCCCCAAGCGAGCGACGGGACCAATCTGATCCCAAGCACCGCCGAGTGCGGCCGAGTGCCAGAACAGGTGCCGCCTTCTGGAGCCTGCACGCCTATGATGGACGTCCCACTGGTCCAATGCCGGGACCGCGGAACATGTGACGTCCATCATAGGCGATGTTGGCTCCAGAAAGCGAGAATTACAAAGCGGCTGCCGCGCCACATCCCCGCATGGCACTCGGGCGAGCCGCTCTCCTCTCCTCTTCTCCTCCTCTGAGGACTGGTTGCTGTGACACCGCACACCACGGCTGAGACATGTCATTGTGTGTTAATGTCAGTGTAGGTAGGTCAGTGTGTTAATGTCAGTGTAGGTAGGTCAGTGTATGTTAATGTCAGTGTATGTAAATGTCAGTGTAGGTAGGTCAGTGTATGTTAATGTCAGTGTATGTTAATGTCAGTGTATTTTAATGTCAGTGTATGTTAATGTCAGTGTAGGTAGGTCAGTGTATGTAAATGTCAGTGTATGTAAATGTCAGTGTAGGTAGGTCAGTGTATGTTAATGTCAGTGCATTTTAATGTCAGTGTATGTTAATGTCAGTGTGTGTTAATGTCAGTGTAGGTAGGTCAGTGTATGTTAATGTCAGTGTAGGTAGGTCAGTGTGTGTTAATGTCAGTGTAGGTAGGTCAGTGTATGTTAATGTCAGTGTAGGTAGGTCAGTGTGTGTTAATGTCAGTGTAGGTAGGTCAGTGTATGTAAATGTCAGGCAAGTCAGTGTAGGTAGGTCACTACCGTTAGTGTATGTAGGTCAGGCAGGTCAGTGTAGGTAGGTAGGCCACTACCGTCAGTGTAGGTAGGTTAGTGTATGTAAGTCACTACCGTCAGTGTCACAGCCCAGCCAAAAAACCTGCGTCGCGTACAACAACCCCCCCCCCCCCCCCCCCGTTTCCGGTCTTGGACTTCGGGCTGAAGCCCCTGGTCCTTTTACCACCTAGCAACGCCCCTGAGTAGGTGGAGCCAGTGAAGGGATTGGCAGAGGGGGGCGGCACGGATCGTTTTTATGAATACCTCTACTCTACACGGTACAAGTGTTGATTTAAAAAAAAATTGGGTTTACATCCACTTTAGGCTAGGCGGCCCATTCAAAATGAATGGGTTCTGGAGCACCTCAATGCAAAAAAATATTGGTCCTGCTGCATTGTTTGCACAATACACACTGAAGAAGTTGGAGAACCCCCAGCTTTGTGTCACATCTCCAACAGATGAGCAGACAGACCGAAACAATAGGTGACTCAGTTAGCAATGGGAATTCACACCTAGGAGACACACAATGGGGGAATTATACCATGGGAGAAAGACACCTTAGCAAACAGATTATAGCAGGAGACTCCAGCCCAGTTCAGACTATCCGGCACCAGTATATAAGAAGACCCAGGACATCTTCCTAAATGCTTAAATGCAAAAGTTATAGCTTCTACAAAATAGGGGATATATTTATGGCATTTTAATTTTTTTTATTTTTTTACTAGTAATAGCAATGATCTGTGATTTTTAGCGGGGCTGTGATATTGCGGCGGACAAATCGGACACGTAACTGACATTTTTGACACTGTTTCGGGAACCAGTGACATTATTACAGTGATCACTGCTAAAAATATGCACTGTTATTGTACTTATGACACTGGCAGGGAAGGGGTTAACAACATCAGGGGGCGATCAAAGAGTTAAATGTGTTCCCTGTTTGTGATTACTAACTGTATGGGGGACAGTGTGACTGGGGAAACACACAGATCACACGTGTCATCCCCTGACAGAATGGGGATCTGCCTTCTTTACTTCAGCAGATCCCCGTTCCGTATCTGTGTGAAACGATCGTGGGCGGCCAGCGGACATCGAGTTCGCCGGACCCGCTGATTGGCTCCCCCCACCCGCCGGGCAGTCGGCGCACGCGTGCCCACGAATGCTAGTGCACGAATCGCCGAACCGGTACAGCCCAGCCACCTTGCTGCAGTGGATGGTCGGCAAGTAGTTAATTATATTCCTATTTACAGGAATATACGACCCCCTTACTGAAGAAGTCAACGTCTCGACGACGCGCGTTTAGGGGGCGGAGCTTGCGGACTGACGTCACACCATGGCCATCTTGTGATTTCAATGCTTCGTAGCTTGCACAAGGTCATTGTGCTATTCTTGCGAGCGTACCCATTACTTTTTTTTTAACCATTAAATTAGTTTCATCAAACGGAGAGCACTATACGTTGCCTTTTTTCTTGCATATATAAACCTGATGAGCAAGATGATCGTGGTCTTTGAAACCCATTAAGAAGTCTTTTGCCTAAGGAGATCTTTGCACCCAGAGTGTGCCAGGTGTCTTGATTATCCCCAAAGGGGACAACTGCTGAATGTGCTTGTTCACAAGGTGAGCGGTTTTGTGATACCGGTGGTGGAGAGCACTTACCTCTATCTGCACTTGGGGCGGAATACGGCTGGATTTTCTTCAATGAGCCACTATATGCATGAAATTTTGAGATACATATATATTTTTTTTTGGAATATACACATTTTTATTGTATTATACATAGTATGACACTTGTTGATTATATTTTTTTGAGGATTAAGTAGCGCAGCACTTTATATATATATATATATATATATATATATATATATATATATATTCCTATTTACAGCTTGCATTTGATACAATAATGTGATCAGGCTCACCTGAGCTTGTATTCTATATAACTTCTGTGTGGGTTTTCAATAAAGTGAGTTCCAGTTTGCACCTCAGCTAGTGTCGTCTAGTATCTTGGGTGCAACATTCAGCTATAATACCTGATTCCTGGTTCCAGACTAAAGGAAGCTATATCTTGACGGGGGGGGCACCCAAGCTGTGTGCTGGACGGTTCCGTCACAGTCCTAGTAAAATAAGAGGAAGGCTGAGGTCTCTACTTTAATTCCTGCCCTGAAGTGCAGCCAAAAGGACAAGGATATTCCGATAGAATGAAATTTAAAAAAAGACGACACACGAAAGGTGATGAGAAAAAGATGAAATCGGGTTTTATGGGGAATGTAGTTTTATTTTTAAGACTTTTGGCAACGAGAAGCAACAAGGAATAAGAAGGCTGAGTGCGAAGCCAAGGGCTATAAATGCAAAAACTCCCAGGGGGGTGGGGAGCAGATGATCTCATTCGTTGCTGGTTCCTCCAGTCTGTGGGGTCACCTAATCCCAAGGACACCCCCCCCCCCTTACCTGCCCTGCTCCTGGAAAGACCACTCTAGTGATGGAGGTGGAAAGCCTTGATTTACCGATCACAAAGTAAAGCCATAGGACCCACACCCAGTGAATTATATAGTAGTACTAAAGGCTAAGGGGTCTATTAATAAAAATTTGAGGAGAATTCACACAGTCGCCATGAATAATCCCTGTATTGTGTCTAATTTCTTTATTTCCTATAAATGTGAGCTCAATCTATTGGTCACAATGCAGTATTTTTCTTGATTGAGGCATTTCAGGAAAATACCACACTATGGCCATTTGTCAGAAACCATGAAATCAGCCCGAGGCAGAAGTACAGTTAAATTGTTTGATAATAAAAGTAAAAAGAGCAAATGTACTCAAAACACAGCCAAAAGTTCAGTAACTGGAATGGATAGTCAGCCAAGCCAGAAGTCAGGGATCAATTTAGTGGAACAGCAAGCAGGATCTGGAGCCAGAAGGGATGTCAGCAAAGCAAGTCTTGAACGGGATCGCAGGAGATAGTCTCTTGTGATGTTGACCAAGGCAAAGGCAGAGCTCCTCCTGGACTGGACGGCTTAAGTAGGCAGGACTGACGAGCAGGATATCATCAATAGGCGAGTCACTGTGGAGTAGGGATGAGCCGAACACCCCCCCGGTTCGGTTCGCACCAGAACTTGCGAACGACCCCCGCGTTCGGTACGAACGTTAGAACCCCATTGAAGTCTATGGGACTCGAACGTTCGAATTGGAAAGTGCTAATTTTAACGGCTAATATGCAAGATAGTGTCCTAAAAAGGGTTTGGCGATCTGCCTCCTGCCTCAGGGGACATGGGTCACTGCAAAAAAAAGTTTTAAAAACTGCTGTTTTGGCGGGAGCACTGATTTTAATGACGATTAAAGTGAAAAAAAAAAGTGAAATATTCCTTTAAATATGGTGCCTGCGGGGTGTCTGTAGTATGCCTGTGAAGTGCCACGTGTTTCCCGTGTTTAGAACAGTCCCTGCACAAAATGACATTAAACGGAAATAACACCATTTAAAACTGCTTGAGGTTTTAATGTTATATCTGGTTCCTGCAATATGGTTGAAAATCATTGAGAAAAATGGCATGGGTAGCCCTCCCTGCCCATTACCAGCCCCTTTGGGTCTTCTACGCATATTAAGGGGAACCCCGTACCCATATTAAAAAAAGGAAATGCGTGTGGCCCCCAGGCCCTATATACTCAGAACAGCAGTATACAGGCGGTGCAAACAAGACAGGGACTGTGTAGGTTTGTTGTGTTAAGTTGAATCTGTTTGTAATTTTCAACTGGTACATTTTTAAAGTGTAGCTCCAGTCAAAAAAACTATTTTTAAGCTTTTTGGAAAACATAGGGAAGGGTTATCACCCCTGTATAATTTGTTTTGTCGTCCATCTTTTTTCATCTCACTTGCTGCTGTCTCCTTGGGGCCTGCCCTATATTATAGCGGTATGTACTGGGTACAGAGCACGCAGACAGCACGCACTATCTCCTAACACTACTGACTGCAAGCTCTATTATTAGCCACTTGTTAGCCCAATGTTTGCATAAAGTGAAAGATGAAGTTATGCTGAGTAAATAGATATCAAACATGTCACTCTTCAAAATTGCACATGCCCGTGGAATGGCGCCAAACGTCGCTACTTAAAAAATCCCCATAGGCGACGCTTTAATTTTTTTTTTACTGGTTACATGTTTTGAGTTGCAGAGGAGGTCTAGGACTAGAATTATTGCTCTCGCTCTAACATTCTTGGCGATACCTCACATGTGTGGCACATGCGAGCACATGGGGACATGGGCGCTTTAATTTTTATTTTATTTTTTTATTGTTCATTTTACTTTATGTTAGTTTGACATTTTTTTCCCCAAAAATATATTTTTGATCACTTTTATTCCTATTACAAGGAATGTAAACATCCCTTGTAATAGGAATATGGGGTGACAGGTCCTCTTTACAGTGAAATTTGGGGGGTCAATATGACCCCACATCTCACCTCTAGGCTGGGAAGCCTGAAATAAAAAATAAAAAAAAGATTCTGGCTTTGATCGTACTGGCGAGTTGGTAGAAGCACCGGAGGGCGGTGAGGGGTGGGGGGCGTCTATGGCTGGGTATTTCAGGGTATCACCGAGTATGGCTGGGTATCTCTGAGTATGGCTGGGTATGGCAATTTATGGCAGGGTATTACAGAGTATTGGCGGGGTACTACAGAGTATTGGGGGGTACTACAGAGTAATGGCAGGGTACTGCAGAGTATTGGGGGTACTGCAGAGTAATGGCGGGTACTGCAGAGTATTGGGGGGTACTGCAGAGTATTGGGGGGTACTGCAGAGTAATGGGGGTTACTACAGAGTAATGGGGGTACTGCAGAGTAATGGCAGGGTACTGCACTGCAGAGTAATGGCAGGGTACTGCAGAGTATTGGGGGTACTGCAGAGTAATGGCGGGTACTGCAGAGTAATGGCGGGTACTGCAGAGTATTGGGGGGTACTGCAGAGTAATGGGGGTTACTGCAGAGTAATGGGGGGTACTGCAGAGTAATGGCAGGGTACTGCACTGCAGAGTAATGGCAGGGTACTGCAGAGTATTGGGGTACTGCAGAGTAATGGCGGGTACTGCAGAGTAATGGCGGGTACTGCAGAGTATTGGGGGGTACTGCAGAGTATTGGGGGTTACTGCAGAGTAATGGGGGTTACTGCAGAGTAATGGGGGTTACTGCAGAGTAATGGGGGGTACTACAGAGTAATGGCAGGGTACTGCACTGCAGAGTAATGGCAGGGTACTGCACTGCAGAGTAATGGCGGGGTACTGCAGAGTAATGGCGGGGTACTGCAGAGTAATGGCAGGGTACTGCAGAGTATGCACTGGTATTGCAGAGTATTGGCAGGGAATTGAGGGGTTAAATTCGGTGAGCAGCGATGTGGGCACTGCAGATGCAGCCCACATCGCTGCTGACACCGATCTCTTTCCCCTCCGCTGTACCGATCGGTACAGAGAGGGGAGGGAGGAACAGGCGTCATAACATGACGCCGGTTTGTTTCCAAGTGATCACTCCGTCATTTGACGGAGCAATCACGTGGTAAACGGCCGCTATGAGCGGCCGTTTATCGTGATCTGTGATGCGACCCGGCGGTCACGGATGCTCTCGAGTGCGCACACCTCGGGGCACGCGAGAGCAGAATTCTGGGAGGCCGTTAATTAACGGCCTCTCAGAGTTAAACAACCCCCCTGAAGCCGTTAATCGGCAATGGGCGGTTGTTAAGTGGTTAAAGCTAGATCACTAGCTATATAGGTGAGGTGAATATAGTGGTGTATACTGCAGTCAGGGCACAGACAACAACCACTACACAGCAGCAAGATAGGAAATCAGCCAAAAACGATTGGTGTGTACTGTGTTGAAGGTACACAGAACACCCACTGCTTCAGATGCAAAGTAACACACTACACGAGGCTGCCTCAAAGGCGGCCTTATATAGTGTGGGGCGTGCACTACACAGCCTGAGCTATGATTGGCCACAGGCAGGATGCCTGTGGCCAATCATGGCTCTCCTCGCTGCCGGCGCTGCGATTGGCCAAGCATGCGGGGTCACAGTGGATGCTTGGCCAATCATGGGGCAGCAATGCACTGCGCCACCGCAGTGCATTGTGGTCCGCGCGCGCGTCACTCGAATTTTGACGCGAACGGCCCAAACGTTCGGAATTCGCCGAACGGCCGAACAGCCAATGTTCGAGTCGAACGTACGTTCGACTCGAACACGAAGCTCATCCCTACTGTGGAGAGAGAAGAGAGCTGGCAATTATCCGACAGCTGAGCAGCCAGCTCAGAGAAGGAAGGGCTGAGCCCAGCCCTGACACCACTAGATGGAACTGACGATCATAGGAAATACAGAGATTGTTCATGACAGCTGTGTGATTGCTTAAATATTTGCACAGCAAACATTTATAAAAAGCCCCCCCCCCTCTCCTCCTGGTGTTTTTACCTTAATTCTTTCACAGCATAAAAGTTAAAAATGCCCCAGTACATTCACAAATCCACCCCCCCATCTCCAAAAATGTACATACTGTTCCATGTCGCAAATGGGCGCAGTAGCGAATGCATACGTAGGCCACGCCCACATATGTAAACTGTGTTTGAACCCCACATGAGGTATCGCCGCAAACGTCTGAGCGAGAGTAATAATTCTAGCACTAGACCTTCTCTGTAACTCTGAACTGGTAACCTATAGAAATGTTTAAAACATCAACTATAGAGATTTTAAAGTACCGTAGTTTGACGCCATTCCAGGACCGCGTGCAATTTCAAAGCATGACATGTTGGGTAGCTATTTACATCATCTTTTATATTATACCAAAAAATTGGGGTATATATTATGTGTTTTTTTTTTCTTTTCTTTTTATTCATTAAAGTGTATTTTTTCCCAAAAAATTGCGTTTAAAAAAACCACTGCGCAGAAACCGCGTGACATAAAAAAGCACACGCTCACAATTTTAAAGCATGACATGTTGGTTATCTATTTACTCGGCGTAACATCACCTTTTTTCTTATACAAAAAAAGTTTTTGTTTTTTTTTACATTCATTAAAGTGTATTTTTTCCCCAAAAAGTTGCGTTTTAAAAACAGCTGTGCAAAAACCGCATGACTTAAAAAAGCGTGTACAAGCAATTTTAAAGCATGAAATGTTAGGCATCTATTTACTCAGTGTAACATTATCTTTGATACGATACAAAAAGATTGGGGTATATATTATGTGTTTTTTGTTTTTTTTATTCGTTAGTGTATCCCCCCCCCCCCCCCCCAAAAAAAAATGGTTGCGGAAGAATCGCATGACAAAAAAAATTCAACAACTGCCATTTCATTCTCTAGGGTCTCTGCTAAAAAAAAAAAAATGTGTGTGTGTGTGTGTGTGTGTGTGAGTGTGTGTGTGTGGTGGCTCCTGAAGAGCACGCGGTATGCGTTTTTTCTAAAGTTAAAGTTGCCTAAACTGCAGTTTGGTTTGGTTGCAATTATCTAAATTGGGCTTCAGCATCAGTCTGACTGGACTGTGAGATGTTCAGTTTGGCCACAGGGGGCACTGTCTCTCCTGGCAGGCATGGAACTATGGTCCGGTTGGGTGCTTAAATTACTCTCTCTCGGAGCCCGCCCAGTGGGAGGTGCTCTCTCGCTGTGCTTTCTGGGAGAGGGTATTTAAGATGTGGACGTCACGTGTTTTTCGGGGTTCCGGTCCAGAATGATGTGCTGACTTCATGGTCCTGGTCCTCCTAACCAGCCCCCAGGAAGGCTATGGCCTGGAGTGCGGATCCACCCGACTTTAATGTCTCGGGGCTGGCTAGCCCAAGGCAAGGAAACTAAAGGAAGGATTCTGAGGTGGTTGGGTGCCGTCTCCGGTTCGGGAGAGACGCAGTGTACTTCAAGCATTCCAGGGGAGGACTCTTCAGAAGAAGACCACGTACAGGTTGGCTTTCTTAGCAAGAGCCTGGAAGGGTTGAAGTAACCGAGAGAATCCGGTCTTGTAGATATCGCCAAGCAGGCTGAGAGATCCAGGTATCTCACAAGTGTTCTCAAGCTTAGTTTTCCTATGGGTCCTACAACAACATCTGTGGCAGAGACATTATCTTGTATGTTTCTATAAACAACGTCTGTGGTAGAGACTTGTTCCTCATTAAGCACCATGTTGGCTGCTAGGCCTTGTGAGAGACGGACTGTCCAACCTGAGTGATCATCCAGTTGCGAATGGCTATTCTCTTGATTCAGTCAAAGTAAGCAAGTTCTTCAACGTTTTTTTGACTTTGACACTAATGGCAATCAGACTATCCGGCGGACTTAGTCTGGTGGACTGTCCGCCGGACTGTCCGAACGAGCGTACCTGCCCACACACGGTACTTTTGTGGCGGACTTAGTCCGCCGGACTATACGCCGTACTTTTGAAATGAACGGACTTGCCCACACACACGGAGGAAAGTCCACTCATTTTGAGGGTTGCTCCAGGTAGCCAGGACTAGCGAAGGAAGCGTCGCTGGCCCCGTCACCTGGTATGGAGTTAAAGGGGAAGCCCTACGCCAAAAAAAATGGCGTGGGGGTCCCCCCTAGGTCCATATTAGACCCTTATCTGAGCACGCTACCCGGCCAGTCAGGAAAGGGGGTGGGGACGAGCGAGCGCCCCCCCCCCCTCCTGAGCCATACCAGGTCGCGTGCCCTCAACATGGGGGGGTGGACAAGGACAAGGGCCTCTTCCTGAGAACCCTGGCCATTGGTTGTCGGGGTCTGCGGGCGGGGGGCTTATCGGAATCCGGGAGCCCCCTTTAAGAAGGGGCCCCCGGATCCCGGCCCCCCACCCTATGTGAATGAGTATGGGGTACAATGTACCCCTACCCATTCACCTGTGAAAAAAAATGTAAAAAAAAACACAGCACACAAGGTTTAAAAATAATTTTGACGAAGAAAAAAGCTGGGCTCCTCCGCTAGTAAAAGAGCTTGTAAAAGAGCAGAAGATAGCGGAGGAGTCCGGCGAGAAGACCCCCCAAGACGGAAGACCCCCGGAGCAGTGCAATAAATTATTTTTAAACCTTGTGTGTTGTGTTTTTTTTTTTTACATTTTTTTTTTTTCACAGGTGAATGGGTAGGGGTACATTGTACCCCATACTCATTCACATAGGGAGGGGGGCCGGGATCCGGGGCCCCCTTCTGAAAGGGGGCTCCCGGATTACGATAAGCCCCCCGCCCACAGACCCCGACAACCAAAGGCCAGGGTTGTCAGGAAGAGGCCCTTGTCCTCATCAACATGGGGACAAGGTGTTTTGGGGTGGGGGGGGCCGCGCGGCCCCATGTTGAGGGCACGCGGCCTGGTACGGCTCAGGAGGGGGGGGGGGGTGCTCGCTTGTCCCCACCCCCTTTCCTGACCGGCCGGGTAGCGTGCTCGGATAAGGGTCTAATATGGACCCGGGGGGGGGCCCACACTGTTTTTTCGGCGTAGGGCTTCCCCTTTTAACTCCATACCAGGTGACGGGGCCAGCGACGCTTCCTTCGCTAGTCCCCGCTACCTGGAGCCACGCTCAAAATGAGCGGACTTTTCTCCAGGCGGGAAATATCCATTCATTTCAAAAGTGCGGCAGACTAGCACACACCCGGCCGTATTGTCCGCCGAACTGCAAGTCCGGCGGACATATTTTGGTGCAAGACTTATGCCGCGTACACACGATCGAATTGTATGACGTACTTAGTCCGTTGAAACACATTTCAACGGACAATCTGCTCGTGTGTGGGCTTCAGCGGACTTTTTCAGCGTGAAGTCCGGAGTACTAAGAAGTTCGGTTTGCACAACAATCTTTCCGTCGCACTTTGGTTTCAGCGGACAATATGGTCATCAGTATGCTAGTCGGACGGACTAAGAATGGCGCATGCCCAGAAAGGATTTACAGGGCGGAAGCGCTCTGTCTTGTAAAACTAGTGTTCGTATTGAAGCTAGCATATTCGTCATGCTGCTACCGTATATACTCGAGTATAGGTCGATCCGAATATAAGCCGAGGCCCCCAATTTACCACAAAAAAAATGGGAAAACTTATTGACTCGTGTATAAGCCGAGGGTGAGACATGCCTGTCCATCCCTGTGTGTCCGTCCATCCCTGTGTGTCCGTCCATCCCTGTGTGTCCGTCCATCCCTGTGTGTCCAGCCGCCCTGTGTGTCCAGCCGCCCTGTGTGTCCAGCCGCCCTGTGTGTCCAGCCTACCTGTGTCCTGAGCCTGTGTCCTTCTGCACATACGGCGGCCATGCCAGGATGGCCGCACCTCTTCTCGTCTGTGAATGAATGAATGAATGAAATACTTGTATAGCGCACAATGCGAACTGAATCGCCTCTAGGCGCAAGTCCGGCGGACATATTTTGGTGCAAAACTACTTTCTTAGTCCGCCGGACTTTTGGGTAAAAAAAGTCAGCCGGAGCCCACACACGGATTGTTTGATCGTGTGTACGGGGCATGAGAGTACCTGAACTTCCTTTCCAACCCTCTGATTCCAAGTTGAAAGACTGTTCAATTATCTGAGTTTTGCAAATAAAATCCATTCAAGTGGATCTATTGTCAGTCTCAAGTTACTGGGCCACCTACCACGGGACATCCCCTAGACGTGCAGCAAGTAGAACGGAAGGTAACGGTAAGCCCAAAAATAACCAGCAGCTCCTTCGGGGGTTAGTGATAGATAGATAGATAGATAGATTTTTATAGGCGTGTTCCGGGTCTAATTTCCGCCATTAAACAGATCTAATGGCCTTATTACAGTGAGATGAGAGAACATTCTACGAGCCCATAAATTGCGGAGATACCTGGGAGTGTAAGTGGCGCCATCTATAAACCGGAGCAGCGCCTGGCCATACACTGCGCTCATTTATAACGCACTTTACTGGGGCGGAAATGAAGACATAACGCGTTATCTCGCTAACGTCGCGTTTCATTCATGCCGGCACATTTCCATAATAATGAGCGCCCCTCCCTCCTCTGTTCATTATGGCTGACAAACTTTGCCTCCATATTGGAGTTTTTAAATCAAACATTTTTATTTGCCGCGGGGAGCGGGGTTATCAAAATACTCCATAAAAACGAGTGGATTTAATTTTCGCCTGGCTGGGAGACGATGACTTCCAGACGCGATGAATACCACGCCGTAATGGCAAAAAAAAAAAACGAAATAGCAATAGCGAGCTGCTGGCTTCGTGTCATGGAGAAATAAGTACGGCGTGCCTGGAAGGAGCGCCCGAGACTTCCGCCTGGCGCTCTCATTTAATGAAATGACAATTCCGACACCGAGATCCGGGTCCGCCAGACATCATTATGACGGAGCGCTGGAACTCAAAATTAGAATTTTTAATGGGACTTCATGTAACGTCGGGGGAAATGAAAATTGGATTCTATTAATTGCCCCCCCCCCCCCAAGGTTTTAATCTGCACGCTGTAATAGTTTGTACAACACCTTTTGTAGTATTAAATAGCATTAAATAGACTGAGGCTGGTTGCTGGGGGGATTTATTGCCACGGGGGGGGGGGGGGGGGGGGGAGGTTGTGTTGCTGGGGAGATCTACTGTTGCTGGTGGTTGGTCTACTGTTGCTCTGGGAGTCTTATGTTGGGAGTGATTTATGGTTAATGGTTGGGGATCTATTGTTTCTGGGGAGGGGGGGGGGGCTTGTTACTGGGAGGGTGTCTATTGTTGCTGGTGGGTTTATTGTTGTAGGGGAAGGTCTCTTGTTGCTGGGTAGGATCCATTTGGACTGAGCGATGCCCCAATATGTTCCAGGGCTTGATGGAGAGATACTTGGGAGGATTTCAACTTCGAGACTGTGTTTGTCTACCTGGACAATATCATCATTTTCTCCAAAACATTGAAGGACCAATGTCCAACATCTGGACCGGGTGCTGGTGAAGAACACTTAAGGCAAAAGAGACAGTAAGCTGTATCCCAAGCGGGAGCGCACCCCCTATTGGGTAGAGAAGCAGCCCTTCCCTCCAACTCCAGTGTACAATGTGGTCTCAGAGGGTCTTAACCCCATTAAGAGATGATTCTGCTGCAGCCTTTTGCGACTCTTCCTGTTGAGAAGTGAATGTTCCGCCAAACCAGCCAGAATAGAGAAGAGCAAGACTCTGTGGATGTTCCACCACTACAAGGAGCCCCCGATGAATAGTATCTGCCCCCTTTCCTGATAGAACCTCCGGCTCCCTCAGATTTTGGAAGAATGAAGCTACAGCACAGTGCCTGTGGACAGTCCAGAAGCCTCTGCAGGCCCTGCTAATTGTCTAGACTCTTTCAAGGGTTCAACCTCAGCTGTCCCTGTCAACCCACAACCACCTGAGGTTTTGGAGTCACAGATAGATGTCTACCTAAACAGTGATCCCACAGAGTTGTGGGGAGTTGTATTTCTGGGGAGATCTACTTTTGCTGGTGAGGTTGTATTGTTGCTGGTGTTTGGTCTACTGTTGCTCTGGGAGTCTTATGTTGTTGGGAGTGATTTATGGTTACAGGTTGGGGATCTATTGTTTCTGTGGGGGTGATATTGTTACTGGGAGGGTGTCTATTGTTGCTGGTGGGGTTATTGTTGTAGGGGAGGGTCTATTGTTGCTGGGTAGGACCCCTTTGGACTGAACAATGCCCCTAGTAGGTTCCAAGTCTTGATGGAGTGATGCTTGTGAGGTTTCCATTTTGACACTACGTTTGTCTACCCGGACGATATAAATTTTCTCCAAAACATTCAAGGACCAATGTCCCACACCTGGACCGGGTGATGGTGAAGAAACACTAAAAGCGAAAGAGGCAGTAAGCTGTATCCCAAGCGGGAGTGCAGCCCCTATTGAGTAGAGAAGCAGCCTTTCCCTCCAACTCCAGTGTACGATGTGGTCTCAGGGGGTCTTAACCCCATTAAGAGGTGACTCCACTGCAACCTTTCACGACTCTTCCTCTTGAGAGGTGAATGTTCTGCCAAACCAGCCAAAGATAGAGAGGAGCAAGACTCTGTAGATGTTCCACCACTACAAGAAGTCCCCGATGAATGGTATCTGCCCCCTTTCCTGATAGATCCTCCGGCTCCCACAGATTCAGAAGAATGAAGATAGAGAGGAGCAAGACTCAGTGGATGTTCCACCAGTACAAGAAGTCCTCTATGAATGGTATCTGCCCCCTCTTCTGATAGAACCTCCGGCTCCCACAAATGCAGAAGAATGAAGATAGAACGGAGCAAGACTCCTTGGATGTTCCACCACTATAAGAAGTCCTTGATGAATGGTATCTGCCCCCTCTCCTGATAGGACCTCTGGCTCCCACAAATTCGGAAGAATGAAGATAGAGAGGAGCAAGACTCTGTGTATGTTCCACCACTACAAGTAGTCCCCGATTGATGGTATCTGCCCCCTCTCCTGATAGAACCTCTGGCTTCCATAGATTCGGAAGAATCAAGATAGAGAGGAGCAAGACTCTGTGGATGTTCCACCACTACAAGAAGTCCTCGATGAATGGTATCTGCCCCCTCTTCTGATAGAACCTCCGGCTCCCACAAATTCAGAAGAATGAAGATAGAGAGGAACAAGACTCTGTGGATGTTCCACCACTACAAGTGGTCCCCGATGAATGGTATATGCTCCCTCTCCTGATAGAACCTCCTATCATGAGAAGGGGCAGATAGGGACACACAATCTTTCCTAGAAGCCTCCCTATTTGGGTACGGACCGAGCAATCCGCATTCTACTCCTCAAGACAGATGCTGTTGGCACCTCTGAAGCCCCATACACACTATCAGTTTTTCTGTTGTGTTTTTCCTTCAGGTTTACCAAAACCATGTAGTAGAAGGGCCTGCCTGATTGCATATGAATTGAAACTTCTAAGGTTTGACCTCATATTATATGGTTTTGGTAAATCTGATGGAAAAACTCAGCAGAAAAACTGATAGTGTGTATGGGGCTTGAGTCTTCAATCTGTTTCATCGCTGTTACAACTTGTGAGTGTTGCCGGTCAGATTGCCTTCCCGAGGGGTCTGTTGTGTAGTGTTGGACCTCTGTTACAATATATTCCTATTGCTGCACTTAGGCTCCATGCGTTTTCTGCCCGGCGTCCTGCACCTTCCCACATACAAGCTGTGACGGTCCAGGAATGACAAATCAGATGTCTCTGCTATAACCTCATATCCCGCGACTGCCGCTGTGAATATATAAGGAGAGCGATTCCCCGTGTTATCCGGGATTAACATGGGATATGGCCCACTTAGAGCCGACATGTTCCCATTATCTCTTCCCTGATGGGATCTCCAAACGATGAAATATAGAGCACTGAAAGTAACGAATTAAAAATAGTAAAAAGATAACAAAAAAAGCGTTGGCAAGGTATATGGAGGGTGGCGTTTCCACATTCTTACGAGGCTCTCGGGAGGACATCAGATGGCTCAGTAATAGAGACAAACGGCTTTATATAAGAAAAAAATATAATCGTGTGAAGTCTGAACCGCCGATTAATTCCAGGTAATGAAACATCTGCATGGATCACGCCATGTTAACTATAAAGGAGGATGGGGGGGGGGGACGTATTTTATGTATGAGAGACCTTGTGTATAGGGGGATGGGGGGGACATATTTTATGTATGAGAGACCTCATGTATAGGGGGGATGGAGGGACACACACTATATTACCAAAGGTATTGGGACGTCTGCCTTTACACACCCATGAACTTGACTGACATCGAAGTCTTAGCCCTTGTACACACGATCGGAGATTCCGACGGAATGTGTCCGATCGGAGAGTTTTGTCGGATATTCCGACTGTGTGTGGTCTGCATCTGACTGTTTCCGTCGGAATATCCGTCGGAACCAAATTTTCCAACTTGCCGGAAATATTTTCCGACAAAATGCTCCGATCGGACATACTCCGATCATGTGTAGAGAATTCCGATCGGACAAAGTGCCCACGCATGCTCAGATCAAATTCCTACATCAAAGCTATTGGCTACCAGCCTGAACGTAGTCCCGTCTTAACGAAATTACGTCATCACGTTCTGAACGATCGGATTTTCCGACAACTTCGTCCGACCGTGTGTATGCAACAGTTTCGAACAAAATCCGACGGACAAAATCCGACGGATTTGGTTGTCGGAATCTCCGACCGTGTGTACAAGGGCTAAGTCTGTAGAGTTCAATATTGAGTTGGCCCGCCCTCTGCAGCTATAGCAGCTTCAACTCTTCTGGGAAGGCCGTCCACAAGGTTTAGGAGATGTGTCTATGTCACGTACCTTACAGCGGAGTCAGACTGCTGAGGGTGGCCTCTCGCACGCTTCCGGTCTCCACGCCCCTGGAGATGGGAACAGGGAGCGTGAGGACAACGAAAGGGTGCAGGTGCCTGCAGGTGGAAGTAGAAGTCTTTGGAGACGCTGGGTCCTCACGGTAGAAGAGGTGTTGACTGGTCACGGAGGTAGGCAGCGGAAGTCCAGCAGGTGTGCAGGAAGCACTACGTGTCTGCAACAGGCAAGGTCGGCAACTGGCGGGCAATGCGGTACAATAACAGGAGGCAGGTGTGTAGTCAAGGACGAGCAGGGGTCTGGTAACGTGTAAGCAAATGAGGTACCGAATCAGGAGACAAGCCAAAGTCGAAAGTCCAAGACGAGGTCAAAGGTAGTCCGGAAGATAGTACACGGGGGATCCAAGGAGAGGGTATCAGGAACGGGTCACAGGAGCAAGGTCACGGAACAAGGTTCACAGGATCAAGGTCACAGGAGCAACGATCAGGTCTTGCAGGAATAGCTGAAGACGATCCAGCACTGGTGTCAGGCCAGGATCCTGTTTATATAGAGGGAAGTGAGCCAGGATTGGTGGAAGTGGCCGTCCGTGCGTGAATACGTACATCCGTTCAATTTGCGCGGGTGTCTCCGTGTGTTCGGATTGGCGTACGTCCATTCGTCCTGGAACTCGTACGCCTCTGACGGGGACACCGCGCATGGCGCCTGGAACGAAGGGGAACTGCTGGCAAGGGGGACGGGCATACGTACGGTGAGTTCCCTGACAGTCTATGGGAATGTTTGACCATTCTTCCAGAAGAGCATTTGTGAGGTCAGGCATTAATGTTGAAGGAGAAGGCCTGGCTCACAGTCTCCACTCTAATTCATCACCAAAGGTGTTCTATCAGGTTGAGGTCAGAACTCTGTGCAGGCCAGTCAAGTTCCTCCATCTCTAACTCGCTCATCCATGTCTTTATGGACCTTGCTTTGTGCACTGGTCCAAATCATTTGGTGGAGGGGGGGATTATGGTGTGGGGGGTTGTTTTTTGGGAGGTTGGGCTTGGCTCGTTATCTCCAGTGAAGGGAACTCTTAGCCCCTGTACACACGGTCGGAGATTTCGACAACCAAATCCGTCGGATCTTGTCCGAAACTGTTGCATACACACAGTCGGACTAAGTTGTCGAAAAATCCGATCATTCAGAACGTGATGACGTAATTTCGTTACGATGGGACTACATTCAGGCTAGTAGCCAATAGCTTTGATGTAGGAATTTGATCTGAGCATGCGTGGCACTTGGTCCGATCAAAATTCTCTACACGTGATCGGAGTATGTCCGATCGAACCAGTTGGTCGGGAAATATTTCCAACAAGTTGGAAAATTGGGTCTGACGCATATTCCGACGGAATCAGTCCGATGCATACCACACACAGTCGGATTATCCGACGACACGGTCCGATAGGACACATTCCGACGGATTCTCCGACCGTGTGTACAAGGGCTTAAAGGCGTCAGCATACCAAAACATTTTGGACAATTTCATGCTCCCAACTTTGTGGGAACAGTTTGGGGACGGCCCCTTCCTGTTCCAACATGACTGCGCACCGGTGCGCAAAGCAAGGTCCATAAAGACATGGATGAGTGAGTTTGGGGTGGAGGAACCTAACTGGCCTGCACAGAGTCCTGACCTCAACCCGATAGAACACCTTTGGTGATGAATTAGAGTGGAGACTGTGAGCCAGGTACTTCTCATCCAACATCAGTGCCTGACCTCACAAATGCGCTAATGGAAGAATGGCCAAACTTTCCCATAGACACATCTCCTAAACCTTGTGGACGGCCTTCCCAGAAGAGTTAAAACTCTTATAGCTGTAAAGGGCGGGGCCAACTCAATATTGAACCCTACGGACTAAGACTGGGGTGTCATTAAAGTTCATGTGCGTGTAAAGGCAGGCGTCCTAATACTTTCGGTAATATAGTGTATATTATTAACATGTTGATGAGAGGGGGAGGGGGGAAGCCAGGGAAGACAAACTATAAGCAGATAAAACTTCATCTTTATTAAGGTTTCTTGGGAAGAATAGAAAGTTTTTAGTTCAGTTCTTCTTTCCTAACAACCATTATCTGGTAATGAAGAACTTTCCCCGATTGCTGAGTTAGACAATCTTCAGCCTATTATCGCTAAATTCATTAGATTGTCAATATAATTAAAGGCAAACCTCGGCCCGGCCTAATAGCACCCGACAGATATGAATCATTAATCGGCCTATTAATGGGCTGGTTTTTATTTAGAAAGTGCCGTGATTTCAGGCGCCGCTGGTTGCTGATGAATATGGGGGTTAAAAGCTTGCAGATATAATTAAGAAAGAGCCATTTAGAGATAATGGATTTCCATCCCTGGTTCCTCTGTGACACGCTCAGTCCGGTGACCTTCTGATGGCACACCGCCGCCTACCGCGCTCTTCAATGTAAAGTTTACTAAACAAAATCCTTCCATCCATTCCTGTGAAGTAGAGTTAACCAAATTCGCTAAAATCTCAGATAAGATTTAACATGTTAACGCCATTCCAAAGGTTTTAAAAATAAATAAATGTGTATTCTAGGAGGGCAGGGCCCCCCCCCTCCGAGCGGACAAAGACGCACAGGCCATCAGCACTAGGGAGGAGCCAAATTGCCTAGGGTTCAGTTTGAGCATTGTTCAGTGAACTTCAAAGACATTCTGATGCCAAAAAGGCCAGGAAAAGGGTGGAATGAGTATGTATCCCCCACCCAATACATACCAGGGTACATGCCCTCAACATGGGGGGGATATCCTGGCAAAGCACCCTTTCCCTATCTTGATGAGGACTAGGGCCTCTTTCCCACAACCCTGGCTGGTGGTTGTGGGGGTCTATCGGAATCTGAAGGCCCCCTTAAATCATAAGAGGGCCCCCAGATACCCCCCCCCCTCCATTAATGGTCATGCAGAAAAAAATAAGTGTGTGCAACCTTCGCCCCCTGAAGATGTTCAGTGGTCTTTTATGGAGCTGGCTTTGTACACAGCAGCATAGTCATGCTGGGACAGAAAAGGTGTTCAGTGGTCTTTTATGGAGCTGGCTTTGTACACAGCAGCATAGTCATGCTGGGACAGAAAAGGTGTTCAGTGGTCTTTTATGGAGCTGGCTTTGTACACAGGAGCATAGTCATGCTGGGACAGAAAAGGTGTTCAGTGGTCTTTTATGGAGCTGGCTTTGTACACAGGAGCATAGTCATGCTGGGACAGAAAAGGGTCTACACCAACCTGTTACCAGAAGGTTGGAAGAGCACATTGGTCTACATTTGTCTTTGTATGATGGAATATTAACAGGAACCTTCACTGGAGGTGGGTTCAAAGACCTGAGAACTCAGTCCTGAACTCTACCATTAATAGAAATGGGGTCATCAAACTACAAACACTATATAACACAAAAAAAAAAAACAGTGTGTACAACCTACCACAAGGTTGGAAGAGCACAGTGGTCTAAATTGTCTTTGTATGATGGAATATTAACAGGATCCTTCACTGGAGGTGGGTTCAAAGAGCTGAGAACTCAGTCCTGAACTCTACCATTAATAGAAATGGGCTCATCAAACTACAAACACTATAAAAAAACAAAACAAAAAAAAAACAGTGTGTACAAACTTCGTCCAAAAGGTGTTCAGTGGTCTTTATGGAGCTGGCTTTGTACACAGGAGCACAGTCATGCTGGGACAGAAAAGGGTCTTCACCAACCTGTTGCCACAAGGTTGGAAGAGCACAGTGGACTACCTTGTCTTTGTATGATGGAATATAAACAGGATCCTTCACTGGAGGTGGGCTCAAAGACCTGAGAACTCAGTCCTGAACTCTACCATTAATAGAAATGGGGTCATCAAATTGCAAACACTATATGGTACAAAGTCTGTGAACCCACCGCCATACAATATGATGGAGTTCAGGTTTCTCCAGTAGGGATGGGCTGTGTCGGAACAAACGGGGCGCTGGGCGGGAATTTTGCCCACTGATGAGCGCCCCCATAATTCACTGCTCTCTTGCAGTTCATTGATTGCTGATGAGTGGCCAAAGCATGCAAGTGACCTGCATGATTTGGCCAATCGCAGCACAATGTGCTGTGAGAGCCATGATTGGCCAAAGGCAGAGTGTCTTGGCTTTGGCCAATCATGGTTCAGGGGAAAAGTCCACGCCCCACACTATATAAGGCTGCTGCTTACACGGCAGCCGTGTATAGTGTGTGATAATGGAGATTAGGCAGGTAGTTTGCAGATAGTGTGTTTAGTCAGTGTAGCGTACAGGCATACCCCACTTTTAGGTACACAATGGGACCTGAGCATGTATCTAAAATGAAAATGTACTTAAAGTGAAGCAATCATTTTTTTCACTTCTCAATGCATGTACTCCATTGTATTAACAGGCATAACTGATTACCTGTTCAAGCTGGCTGCCCCAAAATCGGATATGTTGTAGTCCTGGGTCCCGTCTTGGTGTCCCCGGCACTTATGGTTAGGGAGCAATGCCATGCCAAGTTGACACGATTTCCCATAGACGCCAATATTCAATGTTAAACACCGGGAGCAATGCCATGTCAAGCTAACCGAGATTTCCCATAGACACCAATGAGCACTCAAAGCTGAAAATTGTCCCTACTGCATTTGTAGATCAGCTTAAGGGTTACTTTCCGTTTAGCTGGACATCAAACGCCATCCCATATCTGGAAATCAAATTGCCTGCTAAAATGTAAAACTTATTCTCAGCTAACTACCCCCCAATGTTGCGAAAAGTAGTAGAAGAGGAATTAAAAGCATGGTCGAAGTGTGATCTGTCCTGATTAGGCAGGAGTAATGTTATCAAGATGACCTTACTACCACGTTAGTTATACCTGTTTCGTGCCCTCCCCATATTGCTGCAGAAAAAGTCATTCTGGAAAGTGCAATCCAAAATAATTGAAATTTGACTGGGGGAAAAAAGGGTCATTGATGTAATAAAGAAACTCATTTTTGCCTTAAAAAAAAAGGTGGCCTGGGACTACCCAACTTATGGTGGTACTACAAGGCCGCACAATTGACCCAAATCTCCATAGCATACTCCAAAGGCCCTAAGCCGGATTGGGTCACTATCAGGGGCGTAACTAGAAATCACAGGGCCCCATAGCAAAATGTTGTATGGGCCCCCCCCCCCCCCCACAAAAAAATAATTAACTAATGCCATTGAACAACAGACTACCACATCCATGTGGCACAGTACCCAGGCAACAGCTTATATTAATTTTTAACAACAAAGTATGCAGTATACTGTATGCAGCCCCTGAAGGGAACACATTGCTGACCTCCAGGCCTTCTAACCAATTTCTGTTCTGTTATATAAAACAAAATAGTTCAACTCACCATAATGCAAAATCAGTGGGATCCCTGAGCGTGTCACTTGCCATCATCGCCTGCCACCAGATGCAGATTTTAACTTGTCACACGTTGCAGAATGTCACCTGCCACATGTTGCGGATTGTCCTCTTGCCACATCCCAGATTGTCACTTGCCACGCATTATGCATTGTCACTTGCCACGTCCTGGATTGTCACTTGCCACACATTAAGGATTGTCCCTTGTCACATCACCTGCCACACGTTGCGGATTGTCCACTTGCCACGTCGCCTGCCACCAGGTGCAGATTGTCACACGTTGCAGAATGTCACCTGCCACATGTTGCGGATTATCCACTTGCCACGTCCCGGATTGTCACTCGCCACACATTACGGATTGTCCCTTGCCACGTCCTAGATTGCCACTCGCCACACATTATGGATTGTCCCTTGCCACGTCCTAGATTGTCACTTGCCACACATTATGGATTGTCACTTGCCACGTCCTAGATTGTCACTTGCCACACATTATGGATTGTCACTTGCCACATCCCGGGTTGTCACTTGCCACGTCACCTGCCACACATTACGGATTGTCACTTGCCACGTCACCTGCCACACATTACGGATTGTTACTTGCCATGTCACGGATTATCCACTTGCCACGTCCCGGATTGTCACTCGCCACACATTACGGATTGTCCCTTGCCACGTCCTAGATTGCCACTTGCCACACATTACAGATTGTCACTTGCCACGTCCTAGATTGCCATTTGCCACACATTATGGATTGTCACTTGCCGCGTCCTAGATTGTCACTTGCCACACATTATGGATTGTCACTTGCCACGTCCTAGATTGTCACTTGCCACACATTATGGATTGTCACTTGCCACATCCCGGGTTGTCACTTGCCACGTCACCTGCCACACATTACGGATTGTCACTTGCCACGTCACCTGCCACACATTACGGATTGTTACTTGCCATGTCACGGATTATCCACTTGCCACGTCCCGGATTGTCACTCGCCACACATTATGGATTGTCCCTTGCCACGTCCTAGATTGTCACTTGCCACACATTACAGATTGTCACTTGCCACGTCCTAGATTGCCACTCGCCACACATTATGGATTGTCACTTGCCACGTCCTAGATTGTCACTTGCCACACATTATGGATTGTCACTTGCCACGTCCCGGGTTGTCACTTGCCACGTCACCTGCCACACATTACAGATTGTCACTTGCCACGTCACCTGCCACACATTACGGATTGTTACTTGCCATGTCACGGATTATCCACTTGCCACGTCCCGGATTGTCACTCGCCACACATTACGGATTGTCCCTTGCCACGTCCTAGATTGCCACTTGCCACACATTACAGATTGTCACTTGCCACGTCCTAGATTGCCACTCGCCACACATTATGGATTGTCATTTGCCACGTCCTAGATTGTCACTTGCCACACATTATGGATTGTCACTTGCCACATCCCGGGTTGTCACTTGCCACACATTACGGATTGTCACTTGCCACGTCACCTGCCACACATTACGGATTGTCACTTGCCACGTCACCTGCCACACCTTACGGATTGTTACTTGCCATGTCGCGGATTTTCACTTGCCACGTCACCTGCCGCATATTACGGATTGTCACTTGCCACATCCAGGTTGTCACTTACCACATCACCTGCCACACATTACGGATTGTCACTTGCCATGTCCCAGGTTGTCACTTGCCACGTCACCTGCCACACATTATGGATTGTCACTTGCCACGTCACCTGCCACACATTACGGATTGTCACTTGCCACGTCACGGATTTTCACTTGCCACATCACCTGCCACACGTTACGGATTGTCACTTGCCATGTCATGGATTTTCACTTGCCATGTCACCTGCCACATATTACGGATTGTCACTTGCCACATCCAGGTTGTCACTTACCACATCACCTGCCACACATTACGGATTGTCACTTGCCACGTCACGGATTTTCACTTGCCACATTACCTGCCACACATTACAGATTGTCACTTGCCATGTCCCGGTTGTCACTTGCCACGTCGCCTCCCACACATTATGGATTGTCACTTGCTCTGTCACTTTCCTGCTGTGTCACAGAGTCAGGCAGCAGATAGTCAGGCAGCAGAGAGATAATGTCATCTCTCTGCTTCCTGGCTGCCTGCACAGTGAGGGGGAAACTGCACTGCAGGGATGCAGGGCGGGCGCCGGGCAGTGAGAGATGATGTCATCTCTATGGTCCCCCGCCCGTCAGCTCCCTGATTGGCCAGCCCGCTCACGCCCACTCTCTCACCCGCGGAGCCGCGGGCCGCCCGCTATCACCCACGGAGCCGCCCGCGGACCACCCGCAGAGCTGCGGGCCGCCCGCTATCACCCACGGAGCTGCGCCGCCTGTCCTCACCGGGCCCCATAGCGCCCGCATGTGTTGCTATGGCGGTAGTTCCGCCACTGGTCACTATGGAGCGACAGCCAATACTTTCCCACACAACTGACTAACTGACTATCTCCTCTGGCGTCCTCCCAAACTAAGACCCACAGTTTTGGCCCCCACACTATCTCATTCCCTAGCCCTTGAAATAAAAAAAATAAAAAAATTATAATCTTGACCTAGGAGGACAAGGTCCATATGGAGTAGGAGGTTGAGGTGGCGGTGGATGTGGCGGTGTAGGTGGAAGCGGCGGTGGAGGAGGACGAAAAATGCTATGCAAAAAAAATGTTTTTGCCCTAAATATTTTTTGTAGAATAGCACAATAGAAGAAAAATATATAAATTGTGTAACACACACCTCCACATATGCAGAAAACACTGCAAAGTTTTATTTTTTTGCACTAAATGGGTGTTTTTGGAAGAGCAGAATACACCCAGAGTATGTACAGGGTGTATCTCACAGTAACATATGCAGTGCTGGTGCACTGAGCTTGCAGATAAAAGTTAGATTTTCTCTGGCACTGGGCTCATGGCAGTGTAAAAAGACTGGGCACTGCAACCCAACCAGGTAAATCTATGGAGATCGCTGAGTTATTAGAATAGTTTTCTGAATCTGGACTCCTAGATAATTCTCTCTCCCTCAAAGCACCAACAGGAACCTTGCCCTACACTGTCTATCTTTTCTCTCAGTGCAGTGTAAAATCGCTGACTACTAATTAGAATAGATTTCAGAATCAGGACTCCTATGTTATTCTCTCATTAACAGCAGCCGGGAACCTTTCCCTACACTGTCTAAAGCAGAGTGACGTGCTGTGCTGTTTGCCTCTAGCTTAAATAGAGGCTGGGTCACATGCTGCACTGGCCAATCACAGCCATGCCATTAGTAGGCATGGCTGTGATGGCTTCTAAGGGCACACCAGCTAAACGAATGTTAATTGGCTGCCCTGCAGCTGTTAAAAAAGCGCCATTACATTACCGAACAACGAACCCGAACATATAGTCAATTGTTCGGGTTCGGGACCAAAAAAAACCAAAAGTTCGGGTTCGCTCAACACTAGTGGCTAAATAAAGGACTATTTAGAATTGGTCATTTCCTCACCTCACTGGGCTCTTTAACATTAGGGTATTGTACTAGTAAACTCAAAATGCCGGATTTGGAGAGGTTCAGATGACTAATTTTTTGCATTCGATGAAGACTGACCCCCCAAAACACACTAATTACGAATTATGGGGTACTAACATGATGGATCAGAGGGGGAGGTATCTCAATTATAGATGCCTCCTTAGCAGACAATACCTCCAAGCCTTCCTACGCTCAATCCTGGGAGTCGGATTTAGAAATCCACATAGGCCCGGAGAAATGGTTCCGTTCACTCCAAAGATCCTACAAGGGTATTATGAATATCTCCCTGATCGAAGCTAGTATCAAAATCCTCACAAGGTGGTACTATATTCCAGCTAGATTGGCCAGGTTTTACCCAGACGCTTCCCCCCCTGTGCGTCAGAGGGTGCAATCTTATTGGCTCCATGCACCATACCTGGTGGACATGTCCATGTGTCAGTTCATACTGGAACAAGGTGTTCCACTTAATACGTTCCGTAAGGGTTAGAGGTCCCTCAGGTCCTGCAATCGCGCCTCTGAACCACAGAATGGAGCACCTAAAAGTACTCAGACCTTAATCTTTTTCATTCTCTTGGGTGCTAAAATTACCATTGCAGGTGCTTGGAAGTAATCATCAGTGTCACTTCTGGCAGCAAAAAAAGTAAAAATTTCCTGGATCATGTCCCAGGAAAAAATAGTGGCCAAACTTCAAGATAAAGTTCAACTCTTTGAATCAACCTGGGAACCCTGGGCAGGATCCATCAAAGTACCACTTTATCCTGGACACAATCCCCTCTAAAGGGAACCCCCTATTACCTCTTCTTCTTTCTACCCTCTCTTCTCTGGGAATCCTTTCCCGACTGTCCCTGATTCTAACCCTTTATCTTCTAATCAATAATAAAACCATTGAAAAGAGTCAGATTTCAAAGTCTTACATTCGGTAATTATTTCCTGGCAAGATGACTAACGGGTAACAATTAGGTCCCGATTTTATGTTCTTTGGATTATCGAAATAAAAAAAGAGATTTAGCCGGGTGGTGCATGCTGGAATGCTCTTTGTATGTAAAGGGGATCTGTATATAATCCACAAGGAGAATCTATGTATTTACCTTTCTCTACTCCTCTTACATATATTTATGATTTTCAGTGCTGGGAGAAGGTCATCCAGTGCCCAGGGCAAAGACACCAAATTGCGCCGCCCTTTCCCTTAGGGTCAGGGTCAGGGTGCCCCCTACCCCTGCAATAAACCATTGCGCCAGGGGCAGCCGTCCCTCCTGCCCACCCCTTGTCCCGGCCCTGATGATTGTTACTGTTAGCCATTTGAAATGTTTGACAATGATAAGCTAAAATGTATCTACCATAACGCATACATTTTGCCCGATATGTACTTTTATTGTTCTAAGCTAGGCCTTGCAGGCCATGATTGCGGTACGTTCTAATGTTACTTTTCTGTTTTTTGTTGATGGAAATCAATAAACGTATTGAAGTAGAAAGCTGCAAATTGGTCTGGGCAGGAAGGGGGTGAAAATGCCTTGTATTGAAGTGGTTAAGTGAAACCCTATGATAGAATTAATAAAAAAAAAAGGGCGTGGGGTCCCCCCAAAATCCATACCTGGTCCTTTGGGTCTGGTATAGATTTTAAGGGGAACTCCCCGGCAAAAATAAAAGCGAGGGGTCCACCCCAAAATCCATACCAGGCCCTTCGGGTCTGGTATAGATTTTAAGGGGAACTCCACGCCAAAAAAAAAAAAAAAGAAAACGACATGAGGTCCTCCCCAAAATCCATACAAGGCCCTTTGTGTCTGGTATTGATTTTAAGGGGAACTCTACGCCATTTAAAAAAAAAAAATGGTGTGGGGCCCCCTTCCAAAATCCATGCCAGACCCTTATACGAGCATGCAGCCTGGCAAGCCATAAAAGGGGGGGTGAGCAAGCGCCCCCCGTCCCTCCTGAACTATACCAGGCCACTTGCTCTCAACATGGGGAGGGTGCTTTGGGGTGCCCCCAAAGCACCTTGTCCCCATGTTGATGGGGACAAAGGCCTCTTCCCAACAACCCTGGACTGTGGTTGTCGGGGTCTGCAGGCAGGGGGCTTTTCAGAATCAGGAAGCCCCCTTTAATAAGGGGGCCCCTAGGTCCCGCCCCCCCATGTGAATGGGTATTGGATACATTGTACCCCTACCCATTCACCAAAAAAGTGTGAAAAATAATAACCACAGGAAACAGTTTTTGACAAGTCCTTTATTAAAAAAGAAAAAAAAAATGTGCCCCTATGTAATCCATCGCCAATCACACTGCCCGATGGACCAGAAAAATAGAAACAAAAAAGCCCGCTGTCATCTCTTGGGAGGCCTCCGGCCATCTGCCTCCTCTCTGCTTCGACAGCTCTTATATAGGCAAGGGGCAGGGCCACCCAGCTACGTCACTCAGTGAGGAACAGGGGTGGTAGGTTGCGCTATGGAGCTTATATGTAAATATAAAATAAAATGAGATGAAATAGGTAGGAGCTGCCTCTATTAGTATCCACCTGGTAGGGTGGGTAATGTTAAATTGGGGGTTGCTATGAATAGATCTGGCGCTCCAGATGACCTCCCAGTGACGAAACGCGTAGGGCGTGGCCTATTGAACACACACTTTCAACACAGACGGCGTGGAAGCCGAACGGAACGCTCGCAGCAGCTTCCTTACTTCTTATACAGCAACCCTTTATGCCATTACCTATATCTAAAATTGTGAGTAGTTTTAAGTATTTGTTTAATAAATTGATTTATACGGTATCACACTATGGATGGTCCTCTCTTTTAACATATACATACTGTGGCACACTCCACCTGGAAATAACGAGGGATCCCCAGCAGCCCACCAGAAGCAAGCCAGAGAGCGACACAGTAGCTCATACTGTGAAGGCTGATCCTCCCCGGATGGGGTTATTTTTCTGGTGAGAGTACAACCTAGAAGTGTCCACAATGCATAAAGAATAGATTTGGATCTATCACATCCCCTCCTTTTATCCACGGAAAAAACCCCATTAATTGCACTGCACTAAAGACTTCTTGCTCTTTTGTACATTTTTTCTTTTATATTTTTATATATTTTTATATTTCTTGGACAAATATTTAACATTTTTATTTTTTATTTTTACCCTTTTTCTTGGTTTTTTCCCCCTTTTTTTCACTCCCAATTTTTTGGCATGTTCCACTTGATGTACTGACATCTATCACATATTTATTGTGTATTTTATTATTGCATGCATATATTTTACCGTCACATTTGTGCACTTTAAACTTTATAGTTTGGTTAATTCTGTGTTTACATTTCATATTTGTCACCAATATATTAAGTAGAACTAGCACTAGCACCTTACATGTTCTGGATATTTATATGTTTTTAGACATTAAGTAGTGATCACTAATTTAAGTCTTACATTGCACATAATTTTATTCTATAGCCAGCACGCTGGCAAATATCTACTGTGGCAAATATTTCTATTTATACATTTTCCAATCTTTACTTATATATATTTCATACTAGAACAGCACATTGCACATTGTCACTTATATATCAGGTTGAAGTAACACTTTTAATTTATTACACCATTAAGTCCCTGGAGACATACTTTCACATATAGGTATAGCGCCAGATCTATTCATAGCAACCCCCAATTTAACGTCACTCAGTGACACCGCCCTCTTCTGACGTTTCTTGATGTCATAAGGGGGCGGTGCCTCCGGGGAGATGTAGGCAGACAGCCGATGGCCTCCCAGGAGATGGGGCGTTGTTTTTTTTTTCTTCTATTTTTCAGGTCCGGCGGGTGTCATGATGGACGATGGATTACATCGAGAGACACTTTAAAAAAAAAATCTTTTCAAAAACTGTTTCCCGTGTTTCTTACTTTTTGACATTTTTTGGGTAAATGGGTAGGGAATGGGATACGATATACCCAATACCCATTCACATGGGGGAAGGAAGGGATCTGGGGCCCCCTTGTTAAAGGGGGCTTCCAGATTCCAATTAGCTCCCCACCCACGGACCCCAACAACCACAGCCCAGGGTTGTCGGGAAGAGGCCCTTGTTTCCATCAATATGAGCCCCCTGCCCCAAAGCTCCCACCCCCCCATGTAGAGGGCATGTGGCCTAATATGGTTTAGCACCTGCCAGGCTGCATGCTCATAAAGGGTCTGGTATGGATTTCGTAAAAAATTTTTGGCGAGTGGTTCCCCTACAAATCCATACTAGACCCGAAGGGCATGGTATGGAGGGGATCCTACATAATTCATTAAATTTTTTAAAAATCTGTATTGCCGAGGGCCGGCAATAAATTACAGCTGCAAGCAAGTTTGAATTACATTTTTTTCCTTTAGAGATTTCATTATTGTTGCAGCATGTTCTATACATCGTACAGATGTGCCACTTTATAGGCAGGGGACCCCTCCAGACAAGATATTTAAAGGAATTTTTAATTTTTTTGCATGTTCACCAGAACTTTTTCCCTGTTCAAGATGTTTTGGTGCGAACCAAACAGGGAGGTGTTCGGCCAATCCCTAGTCTCCAGTGAAGGAACCTGTTAATATTATATCATACAAAGATATTGCTCCATAAAGACATGGGTCAACCAGTATGGACCAAATCCATATTGACATGGTTTGACCAGAGTGGGTCAGCTCCATAAAGATCTGGGTTGAGCAGTTTGGACCTGATCCATATAGACATGGTTTGACCAGAGTGGGCCAGCTCCATAAAGACATGGGTTGAGCAGTTTGGACCTGATCCATATAGACATGGTTTGACCAGAGTGGGTCAGCTCCATAAAGACATCGGTTGAGCAGTTTGGACCTGATCCATAGAGACATGGTTTGACCAGAGTGGGCCAGCTCCATAAAGACATGGGTTGAGCAGTTTGGACCTGATCCATATAGACATGGTTTGACCAGAGTGGGCCAGCTCAATAAAGACATGGGTTGAGCAGTTTGGACCTGATCCATATAGACATGGTTTGACCAGAGTGGGTCAGCTCCATAAAGACATGGGTTGAGCAGTTTGGACCTGATCCATATAGACATGGTTTGACCAGATTGGGTCAGCTCCATAAAGACATGGGTTGAGCAGTTTGGACCTGATCCATATAGACATGGTTTGACCAAAGTGGGTCAGCTCCATAAAGACATGGGTTGAGCAGTTTGGACCTGATCCATATAGACATGGTTTGACCAGAGTGGGTCAGCTCCATAAAGACATGGGTTGAGCAGTTTGGACCTGATCCATATAGACATGGTTTGACCAGAGTGGGCCAAACTCCATAAAGACATGGGTTGAGCAGTTTGGACCTGATCCATATAGACATGGTTTGACCAGAGTGGGTCAGCTCCATAAAGACATGGGTTGAGCAGTTTGGACCTGATCCATAGAGACATGGTTTGACCAGAGTGGGCCAGCTCAATAAAGACATGGGTTGAGCAGTTTGGATCTGATCCATATAGACATGGTTTGACCAGAGTGGGCCAGCTCCATAAAGACATGGGTTGAGCAGTTTGGACCTGATCCATATAGACATGGTTTGACCAGAGTGGGTCAGCTCCATAAAGACATGGGTTGAGCAGTTTGGACCTGATCCATATAGACATGGTTTGACCAGAGTGGGCCAAACTCCATAAAGACATGGGTTGAGCAGTTTGGACCTGATCCATATAGACATGGTTTGACCAGAGTGGATCAGCTCCATAAAGACATGGGTTGAGCAGTTTGGACCTGATCCATATAGACATGGTTTGACCAGAGTGGGCCAGTTCCATAAAGACATGGGTTGAGCAGTTTGGACCTGATCCATATAGACATGGTTTGACCAGAGTGGGTCAGCTCCATAAAGACATGGGTTGAGCAGTTTGGATCTGATCCATAGAGACATGGTTTGACCAGAGTGGGCCAGCTCAATAAAGACATGGGTTGAGCAGTTTGGATCTGATCCATATAGACATGGTTTGACCAGAGTGGGCCAGCTCCATAAAGACATGGGTTGAGCAGTTTGGACCTGATCCATATAGACATGGTTTGACCAGAGTGGGTCAGCTCCATAAAGACATGGGTTGAGCAGTTTGGACCTGATCCATATAGACATGGTTTGACCAGAGTGGATCAGCTCCATAAAGACATGGGTTGAGCAGTTTGGACCTGATCCATATAGACATGGTTTGACCAGAGTGGGCCAGTTCCATAAAGACATGGGTTGAGCAGTTTGGACCTGATCCATATAGACATGGTTTGACCAGAGTGGGTCAGCTCCATAAAGACATGGGTTGAGCAGTTTGGACCTGATCCATAGAGACATGGTTTGACCAGAGTGGGCCAGCTCCATAAAGACATGGGTTGAGCAGTTTGGACCTGATCCATATAGACATGGTTTGACCAGAGTGGGCCAGCTCAATAAAGACATGGGTTGAGCAGTTTGGACCTGATCCATATAGACATGGTTTGACCAGATTGGGTCAGCTCCATAAAGACATGGGTTGAGCAGTTTGGACCTGATCCATATAGACATGGTTTGACCAGAGTGGGCCAGCTCAATAAAGACATGGGTTGAGCAGTTTGGACCTGATCCATATAGACATGGTTTGACCAGAGTGGGCCAGCTCAATAAAGACATGGGTTGAGCAGTTTGGACCTGATCCATATAGACATGGTTTGACCAGAGTGGGCCAGCTCAATAAAGACATGGGTTGAGCAGTTTGGACCTGATGCATATAGACATGGTTTGACCAGAGTGGGTCAGCTCCATAAAGACATGGGTTGAGCAGTTTGGACCTGATCCATATAGACATGGTTTGACCAGATTGGGTCAGCTCCATAAAGACATGGGTTGAGCAGTTTGGACCTGATCCATATAGACATGGTTTGACCAGAGTGGGTCAGCTCCATAAAGACATGGGTTGAGCAGTTTGGACCTGATCCATAGAGACATGGTTTGACCAGAGTGGGCCAGCTCAATAAAGACATGGGTTGAGCAGTTTGGATCTGATCCATATAGACATGGTTTGACCAGAGTGGGCCAGCTCCATAAAGACATGGGTTGAGCAGTTTGGACCTGATCCATATAGACATGGTTTGACCAGAGTGGGCCAGCTCAATAAAGACATGGGTTGAGCAGTTTGGACCTGATCCATATAGACATGGTTTGACCAGAGTGGGTCAGCTCCATAAAGACATGGGTTGAGCAGTTTGGACCTGATCCATATAGACATGGTTTGACCAGATTGGGTCAGCTCCATAAAGACATGGGTTGAGCAGTTTGGACCTGATCCATATAGACATGGTTTGACCAGAGTGGGCCAAACTCCATAAAGACATGGGTTGAGCAGTTTGGACCTGATCCATATAGACATGGTTTGACCAGAGTGGGTCAGCTCCATAAAGACATGGGTTGAGCAGTTTGGACCTGATCCATAGAGACATGGTTTGACCAGAGTGGGCCAGCTCAATAAAGACATGGGTTGAGCAGTTTGGATCTGATCCATATAGACATGGTTTGACCAGAGTGGGCCAGCTCCATAAAGACATGGGTTAAGCAGTTTGGACCTGATCCATATAGACATGGTTTGACCAGAGTGGGTCAGCTCCATAAAGACATGGGTTGAGCAGTTTGGACCTGATCCATATAGACATGGTTTGACCAGAGTGGGCCAAACTCCATAAAGACATGGGTTGAGCAGTTTGGACCTGATCCATATAGACATGGTTTGACCAGAGTGGATCAGCTCCATAAAGACATGGGTTGAGCAGTTTGGACCTGATCCATATAGACATGGTTTGACCAGAGTGGGCCAGTTCCATAAAGACATGGGTTGAGCAGTTTGGACCTGATCCATATAGACATGGTTTGACCAGAGTGGGTCAGCTCCATAAAGACATGGGTTGAGCAGTTTGGATCTGATCCATAGAGACATGGTTTGACCAGAGTGGGCCAGCTCAATAAAGACATGGGTTGAGCAGTTTGGATCTGATCCATATAGACATGGTTTGACCAGAGTGGGCCAGCTCCATAAAGACATGGGTTGAGCAGTTTGGACCTGATCCATATAGACATGGTTTGACCAGAGTGGGTCAGCTCCATAAAGACATGGGTTGAGCAGTTTGGACCTGATCCATATAGACATGGTTTGACCAGAGTGGATCAGCTCCATAAAGACATGGGTTGAGCAGTTTGGACCTGATCCATATAGACATGGTTTGACCAGAGTGGGCCAGTTCCATAAAGACATGGGTTGAGCAGTTTGGACCTGATCCATATAGACATGGTTTGACCAGAGTGGGCCAGCTCCATAAAGACATGGGTTGAGCAGTTTGGACCTGATCCATATAGACATGGTTTGACCAGAGTGGGTCAGCTCCATAAAGACATGGGTTGAGCAGTTTGGACCTGATCCATAGAGACATGGTTTGACCAGAGTGGGCCAGCTCAATAAAGACATGGGTTGAGCAGTTTGGACCTGATCCATATAGACATGGTTTGACCAGAGTGGGCCAGCTCCATAAAGACATGGGTTGAGCAGTTTGGACTTGATCCATAGAGACATGGTTTGACCAGGATGGCCAGCTCCATAAAGACATGGTTGTATCAGTTTGGACCAATTTGGTGTAGAGAAACCCAATATTCCTGCACAGAGCCCTGACCTCAATCCTCCTGAACACCTTTGCTATGAATTATCTAGGTCTTCTCATCCATCATCCGTACCTGACCTCACAAATACTCTTTTGGCTGAATGGTCACAGATTCCTATAGTTTTAATATTTTTTTTGCTAGACTGCACCTTTAAGATACTGGTATTCCGAACGTTACAATTTAGCTGAGCTTAATGTATGTCCCCATGGAGACGGAAACCCAGTTTTGTTGAACTTCAGCATTTTAAACAAATTGCACATTTTGTAAATTCTTCGTCTTTAGCTTATCGTTTAGCTGTGCGCCATATGGACTCCAACGCTGAAATTGTTCTCAATATTTGTGTTTTTTTTTTTTTTTTTCAGATTTTGATTGCAATTTTGAATCGCACTGCAGTATGGAATATTCTTCTGCCCAAAATAACAACACATGGAGAGTCACCAGTGCGGAGGAGTTACAGAGACACGGGACTGAGAACGGCCCCAAAGAAGATTATTCTGAAAACTCATCAACAGGTAGGACATCCTTTCTGATGGGAAGGTGACCATTTATGAGGGCTGTACTGAACGTAATGCAAAACCAACCATCATCATTATTATTTGTTTTTAAATTTAAAGTGGAAGTCCAGTAAAATGCTTACTATACCTAAACCTGCTCCGAGTCCCACCTCTGCTGAGGGCACTTCAGTCCGGGGTGCCCGCTTCAGTGTAGAGGAGGGGCAGCCAAGAACAAGCCTATGGGTGATGCCACTGCCCAGGCTCTAGAGCTTTTGTCGGCGATCTCTTATCTTTACCGATGCTGGCCACTGGAGAGATCATGTGACCACCCTACAGTGCCCTCAGCATACCCTGTGCCTGTGTTAAAATATATATGGAACTGTAGAGCCCCGTACACACGAGAGGACTTATGTCCGACAGACTTCCGACAGAGTTCTGACGGACTTTTCGACTGAGCGGACTTGGCCACACACAATCACACCAAACTCCGACGGATTCGAACGTGATGACGTACGACTGGACTCGAATAAGGAAGTTCATAGCCAGTAGCCAATAGCTGCCCTAGCGTCGGTTTTAGACCGTCGGAATAGCATACACACGAGCGAATTTTTCGGAGGGACCGGGTCCGGCGGAGTCCCGTCGGAAAAATTTGAAGCATGTTCCATTTTCTAAAGTCCGTCAGACTTTTGCGAATCAAAAATCCGTTGCAGCCCACACACGATCGAATAGTCTGACGGAATCATTCCGTCGGACTTTGGATGTTGAAAAGTCCGCTCGTGTGTACGCGGCATTAGCCCTATTACACGCGGTCGGAGAATCTGTCGGAATGAGTCTCATCGTCAGATAATCCGACTGTGTGTGGTATGCATTGGACTGATTCCGTCCGAATCTCCGTCCGATCCAAATTTCCAACATGTTGGAAATATTTCCCGACCAACTGGGCCGGTCGGACCTAATCCGATCATGAGTAGAGCATTTTGATCGGACCAAGTGCCACGCATGCTCAGATCAAATTCCTACATCAAAGCTATTGGCTACTAGCCTGAACGTAGTCCCATCGTAACGAAATTACGTCGTCACGTTCTGAAAGATCGGATTTTTCGCCAACTTGGCCCGACCGTGTGTATGCAACAGTTTCGGACTAAATCCGACGGGCAAAATCCGACGGATTTGGTTGGCGAAATCTCCGACCGTGTGTACAGGGGCTAAGTGGTGGAAAGGGAAGACCATATTGTCCGGTAGGTCTCAAAGTGGACATCAGCCATTTACTTTCCAAGCTGGCCGGCGTGTTTGGCTTCTCAGATTATGAATGAAGGATTTGGATGGGTGATTAGCCACCAGCAAAAAAAAAGTAAAAAAAAAAAAATGTATAATAAAAGTATGTTGCTGTGTTAGAAAGAATCTCTTGATTCTTCGGTTTAGAATCAAAAAATTATCGGCGCCTCAGATTTTTGGCTATTGTGGATTTTGAAGCAAATCAATTTCGGCGTTCCATTGATCGTTCTAATAGTGCGATGTGTGCGTGTGTGTGTGTGTGTGTGTGTGTGTGTGTGTGTGTGTGTGTGTGTGTGTAGTGACGGCATCTTTTGATTTAGATTTACAGCGGGCTGTACGGTAGGAGGTGATTGCCGAATAACGAGGCAATTCGGTTGCTTTGTCAGTTGGCTCGCAAACTGATCATTTTTGCGAATTGGAAGCTTTTTTCAAGTCCTATTTTGGCAGGAGACTGAAAGGAGGTTTAATCACCACCGAAAAAAGCAGTCGCTGTTTGTGAATATGTTTTGTCCATGTTCTGTTGAATTGATTCATTTACCACCCCAGAACCTCGTCCATTCAAAAATATGATTGCTTTCAGGAGCACCTGTGTAGGGATGGGGGGGGGGTGGGGGGGGTGGCGGTTGGCCGGAGGGATCATTGCATTGTGTAAACTTGAAGGTTAAAAGTTAAAACGAAACCCAAGAACGAAAAATATATTGGCGCTTATAGTCCTTAGATGTGGCGACTGTCTTTTGTTTTCTTTCTTTTTTTTTTCAAGCAGCTAAAATCACTTTCAGTAAGTACAAAAAAAAAAAAACACCTCTTGATCCTGCCAGAAATGCAGTGTCTATGTCACGTCCTTTGAAATGCACAGAAGAATATCTTCCTTTATGGCTATCTTCGAAAAAAACTACCAATTGCGCTGGCCGCGCATGTAATGGAGGTAAAGCGATGTAGACATATTTGGAGTCCATATCAGGAGATCAGTGTAGGGCTGCGGTCTCCAAACTGTGGTCTAGGGGCCAGAGGCAGCTCTTTGCTTTCCTTTATCTGGCCCTTGGTGTCCAGCTCCATCCACTGACACCAACAATGAGGCATAATTTCTCCCACTGAAACCATCAAAAGGGCACAATTCTTCCCACTGATACCAACGATGGGGCACAGTTCCTTCCATTGACACAGACAATGGGGCACAATTCCTTCCATTGATACCAACGAATGGCCATTTTCCTCCCATTGACACCAACAATGGGGTACAATTCCTTCCATTGATACCAACGAATGGCCATTTTCCTCCCATTGACACCAACAATGGGGTACAATTCCTTCCCTTAAAACCATTTGTGGGGTACAATCCTTCCATTGATACCAATGATGGGGCACCTTTCCTCCCATTGATACCAACAATGGGGCACTATTCTTTCCATTGATATCAATGATGGGGCACAGTTCCCCCCCATTGGCACTATTCCTTCCACTGATACCAATAACTGTCCATTTTCCTCCCATTGACACCAACAATGGGGTACAATTCCTTCCATTGACACCAACGATGGGGTACAATTCTCCCATTGACACCAACAATGAGGCATAATTTCTCCTACTGAAACCATCATAAGGGCACAATTCTTCCCACTGATACCAACGATGGGGCACAATTCCATCCATTGACACCAACAATGGGGCACAATTCCTTTCATTGATACCAATGATGGGCCATTTTTCTCCCATTGACACTGACAATGGGGTTCAATTCCATTAAAACCATTGATGGGGTACAATCCTTCCATTGACACCAATGATGGGGCAATTTTCCTTCCATTGGCACCAACAATGGGGCACTATTCCCTCCATTGGCACCAACGATGGGGCACAATTCCTTCCATTGACACCAGTGATGGGGCACAATTCCTTCCATTAATACCAATATAACGGGCTATTTTCCTCCCATTGACGCCAACAATGGGGTACAATTCCTTCCATTTATACAATTGATGGGGTGCCTTTCCTTCCATTGACACCAGCGATGGGGTACAATCCTCCCATTGACGCCAACAATGGGGCACTATTCCTTCCACTGACACCAGTGATGGGGCACTATTCCTCCAATGACGCCAAAGATAGGGCATTGTTAACTCTCACTGGATGCAGGTCCAGCCCCCCATCCATTGACACCAACAATGGGGCACAATTCCTTTTATTGATACCAATGATGGACCATTTTCCTCCCATTGACACTGACAATGCGATTCAATCCCATTAAAACCATTGATGGGGTACAATCCTTCCATTGACACCAATGATGGGGCACTTTTTCTTCCATTGACACCAACAATGGGGCACTATTCCCTCCATTGGCACCAACGATGGGGCACAATTCCTTCCATTGACACCAATGATGGGGCACAATTCCTTCCATTAATACCAATATAACTGGCTATTTTCCTCCCATTGACGCCAACAATGGGGTACAATTCCTTCCATTTATACAATTGATGGGGTGGCTTTCCTTCCATTGACACCAGCGACGGGGGAACAATCCTCCCATTGACGCCAACAATGGGGCACTATTCCTTCCACTGTCAGCAACAAAAGGGCACAGTTTCTCCCATTGACACCAATGATGGGGCCCAATTCCCTCCATTGATACCAATGATGGGACACTTTTCCTCCCATTGACACCAACAAAAGGGCAGAATTCCTTCCACTGACACCAACAAAGGGGCAGAATTCCTTCCACTGACACCAGTGATGGGGCACTATTCCCCCAATGGATAACATACTGCATATTCTTCATACAAAGTCTGGAATTATAAACTGTTACACTTGGTGACGTTCAAATGCTACAAAACACACGAGGCGTTTGCCTTGGAGGGCAATTATGATTTAAAAAAAAAAAAAGCAGATTATACTGTAGCACCGGAGACACAAGCAGTAATATATATTTGTAGCCCCCCTAGTCCTATAAAAAGGGCTACTATGTCAAATTTCGTTTTTTGGCTGGGCTGTAGCTAGCTCAGACTGATTGTATATTTTGTTCACCTGATTTTTCCCCTGTGCTTAAGTTGGCTTGCGATTTCTCACTGTCGCCAGTAGATGTCACTGGTCATAGTATGAGATTTCACAAACAAAACTAAGTTATGAATATTTATATTTCCTTCAGCCAATCCAGTAAGAGGTTTATGTCACTGGTGCATGCCGGGGGGAGGATATAAATATTCGGGACATATTATGTGCTCGCTCTCTTCTCCTGGGCTGTGGCCTAGGGAGGTGCTGCTGGATGGAGCTCCATAGCCTGATTTGGGGCCTAACCTGTGCTGAAGTGGTCCTGAAGTTGCATAGTTGCCAATAGTCCCTAGTTGCCTGGGGCACTCATGGAAAACTGACGAATGTTCCGGGTAGACTTTGTCCCAGGGCAGAATCACGAAAAATAAGCAATGTCACAGACAGCAGACAGCCTAGTAGGCTCTGCATTGTAAAACACCGCCGCAGTGCCGGGGTAACACACAGGTTAGTAGTAAAACTTTCCAAAATCCTCCCCTGCTTCCTCCTCTCCAATGAATTCAGCATGCAGGGAGGTCAGATGGCTCTTGACTCTCTGTGATTGGGTGGGACTGGGAGAGGGGGCGTGGCCAGCCTCAAAGAAATGAAGATGAATATGCCAGCCCGCTTTGAGCTCAACTGCAATGCGTGAGGTTGCAGCGCATCCAAGTAGAGTTATGATTCTACCCCGCAAAACTTTCTCTGTTTTTTAAGGGGGGAGGGGGGTGGGCGAGCAACAGTCGCCATTTAGGGACACACACACATCCCTGTCCAAGTCATCTCTATCCCACAAACATGCATCCCTGTCCCAATCATCCCTGTCCAAGTCATCTCTGTCCTATACACACACATCCCTGTCCCAGTCATCCTTGTCTTATACACACATATCCCTGTCCCATGCACACACATCCCTGTCCCAGTCATCCCTGCCCCAGTCATCCCTGCCCCACACACACTTCCCTTTCCTAGTCATCCCTGCCCCAGTCATCCCTGCCCCACACACACTTCCCTTTCCCATACACACACATCTCTGTCCCAGTCATCCCTGTCCCGGCCATCCCTGTCCCGGCCATCCCTGTCCCGGTCATCCCTGTCCCGGCCATCCCTGTCCCAGTCATCCCTGTCCCGGCCATCCCTGTCCCGGTCATCCCTGTCCCGGCCATCCCTGTCCCAGTCATCCCTGCCCCACACACACTTCCCTTTCCCATACACACACATCTCTGTCCCAGTCATCCCTGTCCCGGCCATCCCTGTCCCGGCCATCCCTGTCCCGGTCATCCCTGTCCCGGCCATCCCTGTCCCAGTCATCCCTGTCCCGGCCATCCCTGTCCCGGTCATCCCTGTCCCGGCCATCCCTGTCCCAGTCATCCCTGTCCCGGTCATCCCTGTCCCGGTCATCCCTGTCCCGGTCATCCCTGTCCCGGCCATCCCTGTCCCGGTCATCCCTGTCCCGGCCATCCCTGTCCCATACACACACATCCCTCTTTCTTTCCTTTTTCTTTCCTTTTTTTTCTCTTTGTCTCTCCCTCCATCTCTCCCTCCATCCCTCTCTTCCTTCTCCCTCCACGCCTCTTTAATCTCAAACTCTATTTAACCACACCCCCTTTAGGCCATGCCCAATCTTTAGCGTAGTTTAAACCAGACCCATTCCTCGCCGTGGCACACTGCATTTTTTTTCCCTCCAGCTCGACCACTCCTACAAAGATATGCCCCACCCCCAATTAAATGAATACTCCGCCTACAGACAAAAAGTGACCCTAAAAATGTTTTGAGAATATTGGCAGCTATGAAGTTGTCCTGCCTAGTATGGCGGAAGCTGTGCCAAGGAGCAGACCCAGGGGAGGCCCATTTCTAGAGAGAGCCAGGAATAAGGCTGGTCTCTCAGAAGGGCCTGGTGACTCTCTTTGCGGACGCACTGAAATATGGGAACGTGCTTACAGTGTTGACGGGTCGGCTTAAAGGTTCTGACACTGTAAAGCTGGACATTGATCTGAAGACTCTATAAGGGATCTGCTATGGTATCTGGGACCCCCAACCCTCACCTCCTTCACCGTTCTGCAATAAAACTTTAAAAAGACAAAAGCGACTGGTGCCCAATATCCTTTCTCCCCCTCCCCCATTTTAGCCATGCACTCAGCCCTGGGGTGAAATGCTAGCCCACCCCTGTCCTCTGGTGGAGTTATCCTGCCTTTGGGGTATCAGAGAGGTGCTACAGTATATATTATACCAGGTGACGGTGCCCCTTATGCATATAGCGAAAGGTATAGAAGGCTGAGTGTAGACCCCACTTTCTGTATTGTTGACCGTAGTCACCCGGACAAATAGAGGGGTAATTTTTCTCAGTGGGGACACGTAGGGCTAAACTGACCCATCCATTAGGGGCGCAGGCATGGGGGAAATATTACATTAAAGGGGCACCACCCCTCTAATTCTTGCTACTGGCCCCTAATCTGCATGGGCGCATGGGTTTCAATGGTTTTATTTTTTTTGTTTTTATCGAAGCACGTAATTAGAGCCTGAGTCTCTAATTGGCTTCAAAAAAAGGGTGGGCTCTTTCCCCCAAGCCCACCCACTTGTGTGACATTAGCAAATTAATATTTGCTAATGTCTTCCTGCTTCTCCTTCCGGCCAATCAGCAAGCGTGTCCTGGGAACCAATTGGCCCGAGAGTCTTGGGTTTCCCAGCCAATCGGGTCTCAGGACCCACTTCCTGTTTGGCCGGAAGGAAAAGCAATGGCCCCGCCTTTTCCCTCGGTAAGCTGGAGCAGGAACAGCATCGGCCTCCTAAGGTAAGGCCACTAATCGCTGCCGTTCCATCTCCTGCGGAGGGGGGGGGCCTGATCGTCCCTGTCCGTCTCCCGAGGAGGGGGCAGCTTTGTTTGCCCCCCCTAATATTGAGCACCAGCCACCACTGCAACTGACAGAGGCTCTAACCCCTCCCTACTTTATCCAAGACTAAAAAAAGCTTGCCTTTACAAACACTTTAATGTAATATTTCCCCCATGGCTGAGACAAGTCTTCTCCGGTGTTCAGGAAGTGTTCTCCGACAGAAACGTTCGCTGTATCATTTTGCTCCTCTTTATTGAAGGCAGCTGTTGATGTTGCCACTTCCCGGCAGTTATAGATCATAAAACTTTCCTTGCCGTATTTTCTTTCAGAACTCCGGTGCGCACTGGGGATCCCCCGAAAATGGAGTTAAATTAATATTTGAAGCTTAATTGCGCACTTTTCTGCCTTCGCTGAACCAGGCGCCGCCATGGGTAATGAAGACATATGTTTAAAGGGAAACTGTTCCTCACATATCTGATTTACTAGGAGTGAAGGGAAGCTGAACATCTGCTCCTTATAAAGTGTGATGTTCTGGATGTGAATTCTAAAGCAAACTTTTTTTTATTTTATTTTTTAGAACTGTCCTAACTTGAACTATACATTGATGATTTATATATTTACATAGTAACATAGTTAGTCAGGTTGAAAAAAGACTATTTACTCTCATTTCATGGAGTAATGACACCATGACCACACATGAGGAGCCAACTGTAGAACGGAATTAAGATACTGTTCAATGTATATCAGTACACTGCTACCCCCAGGGTTATGTTAAAGGATAACCCCCCCCTCCCCCCCCCCCCACGTGTCCAGGTAGGTGTACTCTCCGAATGACCCAGTCCACTTCTTTGAGTAAAAGCTGCTGGAGGCATCTGCTCTCAGGGCAGGATCCTCGGACTGCTGGGGGTTTAATCACAAAGTGTTGGGAAGGGGCCCAAAAAAGATAAGTATAGCTTGCATAGCACCATCTGGAGCAAGGCCCAGAGGAGGAAAGAAATCTCTAGCATAGCGCCATCTAGGACAAGGCCTAGAGGGGGGGGGGAAGAACTCTCTAGCATAGTACCATCTGGGGCAAGGCCAAGAGAAGAAAAGAACTTTCTGGCATAGCACCATCAGGGACAAGGCCCAGAGGAGGAAAGAACTCCATAGCATGACACCAACTCTCTAGCATAGCACCGCCTGGGGCAAGGCCCAGGGAGGAAAGAACTCCCTAGCATAGCGTAGCACCATACGGAGAAAGGCCTAGAGCAAGAAAGAACTCTCTAGCATGGCACCACCTGGCATGAACTCTAGGCCTTGCCCCAGACGGTGCTATGCTAGAGAGTTCATGCCAGGTGGTGCCATGCTAGAGAGTTCTTTCTTCCTCTAGGCCTTGCTCCGTATGGTGCTACGCTATGCTAGGGAGTTCTTTCCTCCCTGGGCCTTGCTCCAGATGGTGCTATGCTAGAGAGCTCTTTCTTCCTCTGGGCCTTGCCCCAGACGGTGCTATGCTAGAGAGGAAGAAATACCTTGCTTGCATAGCACCATCTGTGGCAAAGCCCAGAACAGGAAAGGACTCTCTAGCATAGCACCATCTGGGGCAAGGCCTGTAGGAGGAAAGAACTCTCTTGCATAGCACCAACTGGAGCAAGGCCCAGAGGAGGAAAGAACTCCTTTGCATAGCACAATCTGGGGCAAGGACCAGAGGAGGAAAGAACTCTCTGGCATAGCACAATCTGGGGCAAGGACCAGAGGAGGAAAGAACTCTCTGGCATAGCACCATCTGGGGCAATGCCAAGAGGAGGAAAGAACTCCATGGTATGGCATTATCTTTCACAAACTCCTTAGTACCATCTGGGGCAAGGCCCAGAGAAAGAAAGTACTTTCTAGCATAACACCATCTGGGGCAAGCCCTAGCAAAGCAAAGAACTCTCTAGCTAAGCACCATCTGGGGCAAGGCCCAGAGGAGAATAGAACTCTCTAGCTAAGCACCATCTGGGGCAAGGCCCAGAGGAGAATAGAACTCTCTAGCTAAGCACCATCTGGGGCAAGGCCCAGAGGAGGATAGAACTCTCTAGCTAAGCACCATCTGGGGCAAGGCCCAGAGGAGGATAGAACTCTCTATCATAGCACCATCTGGAGCAAGGCCAAGAGGAGGAAAACTCTCTAGCATAATAACATCTGGAGGAAGGATTAGATGAGGAAAGAACTCTCTAGCATAGCACCACCTGTGGCAAGGCCAAGAGGAGGAAAAAACTCTCTAGCATATCAACGTCTGGGGCAAGGTCTAGAAAAGGAGGGCACTTTCTAGCTTAGCACCATCTGGGGCAAGACCCAGAGGAGGAAAAATCTTTCTAGTTAAAAACTCTCTAGCATAGAACCATCTGGAGCATGGCCCAGGGGAGGAAAAAACTCTCTAGCATAGCACTATCCAGAGCAAGGCCCAGAGCATGAAAGAACTCTCTAGCATAGTAACATCTGGGACAAGGCCCAGAGGAGGAAAACACTCTCTAGCATAGCACCAACTGGAGCAAGGCCTAGGGGAGGAAAGAACTCTCTAGCATAGCACCATCTGGGGGAAGGCCTAGAGGAGGAAAGAATTCTCTAACAGCACCATCTAGGACAGAGCCCACAGGAAAAAAGAGCCCTTTGGAGTGTTACCCCAAGTATTTCACACCTTCTCCCAGCATGGAATTTCCCCAAAAAGTTTTTATTATACGTTTTCAAACAAAATACAAAATAAAATTGTACAGATAAAGCATAATAACATCATTCAACAGTGCACATGGCATGTAGCTGAGTAGATAGGTACAAATGCAGTCTGTACTGAGAAGAACGAACCATGTAAAATAAAGGACCTACATAGGTATGCATATTCAACAATATATAAAGAATGGGTAATTTCCCCTGGAATAACGTGGGAGTACACATCAGCTTTATTGCTAGGGAATGAGACCTATTCTATTTTCCTTTGTAATAAAGTGTTGGGTTGAAGGTCTACTGAGACTCACAATTATAACGATGTCTAATCCAGATATAGTTGTTTCGGGAGTCTTGGTCAACTACCAGTGTTAACAGATCCCTTCCTCTTTCTACTCAGTTGCTATATTGCCTTATAGCTCCCGGAGGGAAAGGAGAACAACAGAGACATATCAAGGGAGGAGGAAGGGATAAAGCAAAAAAAAAAAAAAGAAAAAGGGGGGTGTAGAATTAAATATTTGAGGAAAGTTGCATGGAGATAAGCTACTAGGCAGAGAGGGGGTCAAGAATTCCACCAGCTACCCTCTCCATCTACATGTAGCACAGAATTAAATTAAACCAGAGGTACCAGGTATACTAGATATGTGCCTGCAGACCAAGCGTCAGTCACGTTGACGGCACCTCAACGCCAGAAGTCAGTCGTTACTAGACATGTGCTTTCGTTTTCGTCCGAATGCATTTTCATCCGAATTTCGGGTATTTTCATTATCGTTTTAACAAACAAACAAACAAACGAATGTGCAGAATCCGACATAAACAAATGCTTTATTTTCATTTTGGTTGCAACAACAGTTGGATATAGATAGGAGATTCGACATGACGCTGACAATAGCGATCTGTGTCCATCGAACCTGTAGTTGAATGTGCCTAACCTTAGCTCTATTAGTCCAAGATTATTCGACATAGAGAGAAAAGATTCGACATAGAGAGGAAAGATTCGACATAGAGAGGAAAGATTCAACATAGAGAGAAAATATTCGACATAGAGAGAAAAGATTTGACATACAGAGAAAAGATTCGACATAGAGAGAAAAGATTCAACATAGAGAGAAAAGATTCGACACAGAGAGAAACATAGAGAGAAAAGATTCGACATAGAGAGAAAAGAATCGACATTATAGAGACAATAGCAAAAAAAGTAGAATGTGCCTAACCTAACTCTATTAGTCCAAGATTATTCGACATAGAGAGAAAAGTTTCGACATAGAGAGAAAAGATTCAACATAGAGAGAAAAGATTCAACATAGAGAGAAAAGATTCGACATAGAGAGAAAAGATTCAACATAGAGAGAAAAGATTCGACATGCCTAACCTAACTCTACTAGTCCAAGATTATTCAACATAGAGAGAACATGAAGATTCGACGAAGCAGTCGCCGCGAGCGAACATTTATGGTCAAATGCTCCGCCCATAGGCTATAGAAGAATTCGAATGTTGGTTGACTAGTAATAATAATTAATAAATATAAATATTACTAGTGTCATCCAACATTAGAATTCTACTATAGCTTGTAGGCGGAACATTCGACCGGAAATGTACGATTGCTCCGTCATACAGTTTAGCTGCTCCGTCGAATCTTCTTAGAACATTCGACAGACACCATAAGCCTTCAAAGACAGATCCGACCTTAATTATTTCAGATTTTTTGGACGAATGTATTTTTTAACGAAACAAAATAAATCAAAACTAATTTCGGGAGTAACTAAATAAATACATTTTTCGGAGGAAAATGAAATTCCGAAACGAAATATTTCAGTGCGCACGTGTCTAGTCGTTACTCTGTATCAGTGCCTGATATTGTGATTTCTGAAAGGGGAGTCATGGCTCCCAGATAAGCTAGATATTCTATCTTGAGAAGTATGAATCAGCTCCTCCATTGTCTCTATACGGTTAATACAATGTACCCAGTTTTTGTTGAGGGGGGGGGCAGTAATTTGGACCTCCAATGTACCGGAATGCACATTCTGGCAGCGTTAATCATATGCATGCCTGCCAACTTAAAGTATTTATTTTGGGGGATCTTAGATAGATGAAGGAGATATTGCGCTGGCGTAAATTCCAAGGGCAATGAAGAGATGGTAGTTGTCACCTCATGTACTTTCCTCCAGTATGGCTGGATCAATGTGCCTGTCCACCACACATGGCGGAAGGTGCCTGTTTCCTTTTCACACCTCCAACATTGATCTGATACTGTCGGAAACATCCTATGAAGCAGTTCCAGGGTTTTGTACTATCACGTTTTAAGTTCATATCCATTCCCCTGTGCGTTTACTTGGGAGACCCCTTGTGAATGAGTAGGTGAATGCAATCCCCAGTTCGCGCTTTTCAGTTCCTTTCTGAACGGCCGTTCGTCAAACCAGCCATATTGCAGAATCGGAGGAGAGAACGTGTTATTTGTTATTGGCCTTGGAGTTATTGCTTTGACCCAAGTCCAATCCGGGAACAGGATTTATTAATGGTGATCAATTATGTCATATGCCTTTGCTGCGGGAGTTCCAGGAGAATAATCCGGATGATTTTCGGAATTATCTCCTTGTGACGGACCCCTGTTTTCACCAACTGTTGGCATTGGTGACCCCCTATATTAAGAAGCAGGACACATGCATGAGGCTTTTATTTTATTTTTTGGTTGAATAATAATGATTTGATTTGTTATATTTTCTATATTTTTGGATACATAGAATGCACTTTTTGGTTAAGTTCTATTGGCAGATAGCATGTCTAATTTTATTTGTTTTCATTTTGTAATGCACAATAAAAAAAAATTGTATAGAATAATACTTGGCTGTGTGTTTTACTTCAAATGACAGTTTGGGAGTAGGCAGTTACTGTACATTTAAAAAAATACAATGTAACATTAACAAGAGACACCAACATAGTTGTAGCTTTGATCTTAAAAACTAAAGGGTAATGGTGTTGTGGTAACTTGCACCAAAAAAAAAAAATAATAATAATATTATTCTTGATATCACTGGAAAAAAAAAAAGCCTTTGAAAATTAGTTTGCAATAACTCCATCAGTGTCACATAGTAATGCACATCGATACACAGTAATGAACATCGATACACAGTAATGCACATCGATACACAGTAATGAATATCGATACACAGTAATGCACATCGATACACAGTAATGAATATCGATACACAGTAATGCACATCAATACACAGTAATGAACATCGATACACAGTAATGCACATCGATACACAGTAATGAATATCGATACACAGTAATGCACATCGATACACAGTAATGAATATCGATACACAGTAATGCACATCGATACACAGTAATGCACATCGATACACAGTAATGAATATCGATACACAGTAATGCACATCGATACACAGTAATGCACATCGATACACAGTAATGAATATCGATACACAGTAATGCACATCGATACACAGTAATGAACGTAGATACACAGTAATGAAGTAAGCTGTAGGTGATTCGGCTATTTTATGCTACTTGAACGTATTGCTCCAGGAAAGGGGCGCCCTCTAGTGGAATTGCACGTCAAGGAAAACAGGTGGTTGAATAAACAAGAACACTCGAAGGCACAACCGTTCAGTCGTTCGCTCTTAAGTCTTATCAATTCCCCAACGGTGTTCAATGAGAAGATCATGTGAAGTTATTTATATGTAAATTAGCTGAGAGCGCGGGGAATGAGACATCTGCCCAGGCAGGTCTTCCACCGACGCGTGGCAGGTTCTCACTTCCCCAAACAGCGCTTTTATTTATTTTTTTAGTTATTATTAACGGACGTGTGTCATTATTTACATATAATTATACGCGGCGGTGTTTCTAAACAAATCTGCATGATAACAGTAGAAAAAAAAAAGAGTGTTTTTTACAGAACTGTGCGTTTTCAATTACCAGACCGCCAGCCGCTGTACTTCAGCTTTAAGCGAGCGCAGATGGCGTGCCGTTCCTCTTTTTTTTTTTTTGCATTTTATTATTATGTTTTTTTCTTGGAAATACACATTGTGATGTAATGAAACCATTTTTCATGGCGTGTTTTGTAGGTGGCCAAGTCCGCAGTTTATGAGAATTCATCACCGTGGACTTGCTGTGGTAAATAACAAAATAACAAAGAGCGTTGCGTCCTGTACAGTACAGTGTGACTGTGGGGGGGGCGTGATTTGTCAGTGTCATTGTCAGTCTGCGTTGCCTCATAACGCCCAATCATATGTGAGTTTAAATCGGATTGCTTTTTAATAGAGATGAAAAGATGATATAAAATTAGAAGTCCAGTAATAATAGTAAAAACTGAAAAGCAGTTTTTGCAGCAATACTCGTCCTCAATCTGGAGCCGTCCCCTGTTGTAAATTCCAATGCCGCCACAAGGTGTCCTCGGTCTTTGGGGTTCGATGATGGTCAGTCTTATTCAAGCCACTTCCTCGAAGCCGGGGGGGTCCCAAAATCATTCGATACTGGGAGGGCGAGGGGGAGGGGGGAGCACATTGTGTATTTTACAGACATTCTCAGACTAAAAAAAAAAAAACAGCTCATATTAAAATCCCCCCCCCCACATCAGAATCCCCTATTAGATCAGATCTCCATCAGAGTCTCCATCTGAGTCCTCTCCCTCTTACATCATGATGCCCATCAGAGCCCCCTGCTACATCAGGTCCCCATCAGAGTCCTCCCTTACACAAGAGTCCCCCTCAGACTTCCCCCTTACATCACAGTTACCCCATTACATGAGAATCCTCATCAGAGCCCCCTTATGTAAGAGTTCCTATGAAAATCCCCCCCCCCACATCAGAGTCCCCTATTACATCATGGCCCATATAAGAGCCCCCCCCCCCATATCAGGGTTTCCATCAGAGCCCCACCTTACATCAGAATCCCCATCAGAGTCCTCCCTTACATCAGAGTCCCCTATTACATCATGGCCCACATCAGAGCCCCCTTATGTAAGAGTTCCTATGAAAATCCACCCCCCCCACATCAGAGTCCCCTATTACATCATGGCCCACATCAGAGCCCCCCCCCATATCAGGGTTTCCATCAGGGCCCCACCTTACATCAGGATCCCCATCAGAGTCCTCCCTTACATCAGAGTCCCCTATTACATCATGGCCCACATCAGAGCCCCCTTATGTAAGAGTTCCTATGAAAATCCACCCCCCCCACATCAGAGTCCCTTATTACATCATGGCCCACATCAGAGTCCCCCCCCCCCCGATATCAGGGTTTCCATCAGGGCTCACCTAATTTCAGGATCCCCGTCAGAGTCCTCCCTTACATCAGAGTTCCCTATTACATCATGGCCCACATCAGAGCCCCCTTATGTAAGAGTTCCTATGAAAATCCACCCCCCCCACATCAGAGTCCCTTATTACATCATGGCCCACATCAGAGCCCCCCCCCCCGATATCAAGGTTTCCATCAGGGCCCCACCTTACATCAGGATCCCCATCAGAGTCCTCCCTTACATCAGAGTCCCCTATTACATCATGGCCCACATCAGAGCCCCCTTATGTAAGAGTTCCTATGAAAATCCACCCCCCCCCCCACATCAGAGTCCCTTATTACATCATGGCCCACATCAGAGCCCCCCCCCCCCCCGATATCAGGGTTTCCATCAGGGCTCACCTAATTTCAGGATCCCCGTCAGAGTCCTCCCTTACATCAGAGTTCCCCATATATAATGTAGTGGTGGTAAACAGGATTCTAATGGGGGCACTGATGTGGGGGGGGGGGGACCTTAGATGTATAGAGGACGCTGAGGGGGACCTTAATGTAAGGACTCTGACGTAAGGAGGACTGTGATGGAGACTCTGAGGTAAGGAGGACTCAGATAAGGACACTGATGCAATAGTGGACTCTGATGGAGACCCTAGATATGAAAAGGGACTTTGATGGAGACTAGACATGTGCACTGCCGAAAAATGTGTTCGTTCTTGTTTCATTTGTTGTTGTTTTTTTTTGGGGGGGGGGGGGTTTGGGATCATTAATTTTTTCAAATTTCTGAATTATCGAATTGATGAACTTCCGAATTTTTGAATATTTGAATTTACGAATACAGTAATATCTCGGCTTGCGAGTAACTCAAAGTGTTTCGCAGTACGAGCTATTATTTTTTTTAAAATCCTGACTCGGTTTGCGAGCGTTGTCTCGCAAGACAAGCAGGATTCAAGCTTCTGGTGTGTGCAGTACCACACATGTGACCAGAGGTGGTGGGGGGGGGGGGGGGGGCCGCTGGTGACACTCTGAGCCACTCAGAGACACTCAGAAACATTCCATTCCTGAGTGTCTCTGACGGCATCCGAGTGATTCCGAGTGTCTCCAGCACCAGCGCCACCTCTGGCCACATGCATTACTGCATATGATAGCAGTCACTGTGGTAACTAATTATCTGAGTTTCCATTGACTTCTATGGGGAAACTCGCTTTGATATACGATAGATACGCTTTGGATTACAAGCATTCTCCTGGAATGGATTATGCTCGTAATCCAAGGTACCACTGTATTCTGAAAAATATGTTAAAGGGTTTTCGTTAATTCAGATATTTCCAAATTAACGAATTTGTCAAAATTTGTTAAAAAAAATAATAATTCGGAACAAAACAAATTGCACATGTCTAATGGAGACACTGATGTAATGGGGGTCTGTGATAAGGACCCTGGTGTAAGAAGGGTCCCTAATGTAAAGGGGCACTCTGATGTAAGTAGGAAGCTGATGTTGGGGGGACTCTGATGAGGTCCTTGTTGTAATGAGGGACTCTGACTGGTACCCTTGATGTAAGCAGGGACCCTGATGTAAAGAGGGACTCTGATTAGATGATCGATCGTTGCAGATATTCAGGAATAAGGCATGGGAAGTCCACTGCTGTTTGTCCCTGAGGACGTTGTGACCAAAGGAGGTTTTTCGGGGCTCGGCTCAGATGTCCCCTATCACAACTCTTCACTTTTTGAGATCCACTTCACTTAAAAAAAACTAAAGTCTTAGAGAAGAAATATTTAAAACTGAAATATTTGCTGATCGGCAGCAACCGAAAAATGCTTAAAAAGAAAGTGTCTGTGACAAGATATACAAAGAGAGAAGAAATAGAGTTTGGGGGGAAGGGGGGGGGGGGGCTGAGGAATTAAAGAGCATTGATTGATGGCGCCTCCATCCATAATGCATTGTGACTCCACACCTGGGAGACCCGCGCCGGGCGCAGCGCGTGCCGAGCGCACAGAATGTTCCTGCTGTGTATTGATTGGCTCAGTGAGAACATTCCTGAAAATTCAAAAAGCATTTGATTTATCGGGGGGCCTCTCCGCCAGAGACGGACGGATGTCTCTCCTGACATTGTCATGACACCGCCAAGGTACGCGCTCCATATAGTCCAGGAACAGTAAATATATTCACTATTCAAGGGACAGTAGTGCTTCCCAGTAAAGCCGGCTTGTGCACATTGACTGTGAGCAGCGCTCCATTGTTTCCAATTGGATTTCATTTTACTGTATTTTGTGTTCCATTGGGAGATTTACCTTCACTTCCTGTTTGGATTCCATTGGGGGGATTTATCTTCAGTTCCTGTTTGTGTTTCATCAGGGGGGTTTTCCTTCAGTTCCTGTTTGGGTTCCATCGAGGAAGGGATTTATCTTCAGTTCCTGTTTGAGTTTCATTGGGGGAGGGATTTATCTTCAGTTCCTGTTTGTGTTTCATCAGGGGAGGGATTTATCTTCAGTTCCTGTTTGTGTTTCATCGGGGGAGGGATTTATCTTCAGTTCCTGTTTGGGTTCTATCGGGGGGGATTGATCTTCAGTTCCTGTTTGGGTTCCATCGGGGAGGGATTTATCTTCAGTTCCTGTTTGTGTTTCATCGGGGGGAGGGATTTATCTTCAGTTCCTGTTTGTGTTTCATTGGGGGGGATTTATTTTCAGTTCCTGTTTCGGTTCCATCGGGGGCGATTTATCTTCACTTCCTGTTTGGGTTCCATCGAGGGGGGTATTTACCTTCACTTCCTGTTTGAGTTCCATTGGGGCGTTTATCTTCAGTTCCTGTTTGGGTTTCATTGGGGGAGAGGGATTTATCTTCAGTTCCTGTTTGGGTTCCATGGGGGGGATTTATCTTCAGTTCCTGTTTGTGTTTCATCGGGGGGAGGGATTTATCTTCAGTTCCTGTTTGTGTTTCATTGGGGGGGATTTATTTTCAGTTCCTGTTTCGGTTCCATCGGGGGCGATTTATCTTCACTTCCTGTTTGGGTTCCATCGAGGGGGGTATTTACCTTCACTTCCTGTTTGAGTTCCATTGGGGCGTTTATCTTCAGTTCCTGTTTGGGTTTCATTGGGGGGGAGGGATTTATCTTCAGTTCCTGTTTGGGATCCATGGGGGGGATTTATCTTCAGTTGTTTGATACATCAGATCCAGGCAGGTCGTGTCATGGTTGGGATTCGAACCAGCGATACTATTTATTGCTAGGTGAGAGTGCTAACCACTACACCACTGTGCCTCCTAAATCCTATCAGATGTATCGCCCTATCAGATGTATCGCTCTATCAGATGTATCGCTCTATCAGATGTATCCTCCTATCAGATGTATCGCCCTATCACATGTATCGCCCTATCACATGTATCGCCCTATCACATGTATCGCCCTATCAGATGTATCGCTCTATCAGATGTATCGCCCTATCAGATGTATCGCCCTATCAGATGTATCGCCCTATCAGATGTATCGCCCTATCAGATGTATCCTCCTATCAGATGTATCGCCCTATCAGATGTATCGCCCTATCAGATGTATTGCCCTATCAGATGTATCGCCCTATCAGATGTATCGCTCTATCAGATGTATCGCTCTATCAGATGTATCGCCCTATCAGATGTATCGCCCTATCAGATGTATCGCTCTATCAGATGTATCGCTCTATCAGATGTATCGCCCTATCAGATGTATCGCCCTATCAGATGTATCGCTCTATCAGATGTATCGCCCTATCAGATGTATCGCCCTATCAGATGTATCGCCCTATCAGATGTATCGCCCTATCAGATGTATCGCCCTATCAGATGTATCGCCCTATCAGATGTATCGCTCTATCAGATGTATCGCTCTATCAGATGTATCGCTCTATCAGATGTATCGCTCTATCAGATGTATCGCCCTATCAGATGTATCGCTCTATCAGATGTATCGCCCTATCAGATGTATCGCCCTATCAGATGTATCGCTCTATCAGATGTATCGCTCTATCAGATGTATCGCTCTATCAGATGTATCGCCCTATCAGATGTATCGCTCTATCAGATGTATCGCTCTATCAGATGTATCGCTCTATCAGATGTATCGCTCTATCAGATGTATCGCTCTATCAGATGTATCGCTCTATCAGATGTATCGCTCTATCAGATGTATCCTCCTATCAGATGTATCGCCCTATCAGATGTATCGCTCTATCAGATCTATCCTCCTATCAGATGTATCGCTCTATCAGATGTATCGCCCTATCAGATGTATCGCTCTATCAGATGTATCCTCCTATCAGATGTATCGCCCTATCAGATGTATCGCTCTATCAGATCTATCCTCCTATCAGATGTATCGCTCTATCAGATGTATCCTCCTATCAGATGTATCCTCCTATCAGATGTATCGCTCTATCAGTTGTATCCTCCTATCAGATGTATCCTCCTATCAGATGTATCGCTCTATCAGTTGTATCCTCCTATCAGATGTATCCTCCTATCAGATGTATCGCTCTATCAGTTGTATCCTCCTATCAGATGTATCCTCCTATCAGATGTATCGCTCTATCAGATGTATCCTCCTATCAGATGTATCGCTCTATCAGATGTATCGCTCTATCAGATGTATCGCCCTATCAGATGTATCGCCCTATCAGATGTATCGCCCTATCAGATGTATCGCCCTATCAGATGTATCGCCCTATCAGATGTATCCTCCTATCAGATGTATCGCCCTATCAGATGTATCGCCCTATCAGATGTATTGCCCTATCAGATGTATCGCCCTATCAGATGTATCGCTCTATCAGATGTATCGCTCTATCAGATGTATCGCCCTATCAGATGTATCGCCCTATCAGATGTATCGCTCTATCAGATGTATCGCTCTATCAGATGTATCGCCCTATCAGATGTATCGCCCTATCAGATGTATCGCTCTATCAGATGTATCGCCCTATCAGATGTATCGCCCTATCAGATGTATCGCCCTATCAGATGTATCGCCCTATCAGATGTATCGCCCTATCAGATGTATCGCCCTATCAGATGTATCGCTCTATCAGATGTATCGCTCTATCAGATGTATCGCTCTATCAGATGTATCGCCCTATCAGATGTATCGCTCTATCAGATGTATCGCCCTATCAGATGTATCGCCCTATCAGATGTATCGCTCTATCAGATGTATCGCTCTATCAGATGTATCGCTCTATCAGATGTATCGCTCTATCAGATGTATCGCCCTATCAGATGTATCGCTCTATCAGATCTATCCTCCTATCAGATGTATCGCTCTATCAGATGTATCGCCCTATCAGATGTATCGCTCTATCAGATGTATCCTCCTATCAGATGTATCGCCCTATCAGATGTATCGCTCTATCAGATCTATCCTCCTATCAGATGTATCGCTCTATCAGATGTATCCTCCTATCAGATGTATCCTCCTATCAGATGTATCGCTCTATCAGTTGTATCCTCCTATCAGATGTATCCTCCTATCAGATGTATCGCTCTATCAGTTGTATCCTCCTATCAGATGTATCCTCCTATCAGATGTATCGCTCTATCAGTTGTATCCTCCTATCAGATGTATCCTCCTATCAGATGTATCGCTCTATCAGATGTATCCTCCTATCAGATGTATCGCTCTATCAGATGTATCGCTCTATCAGATGTATCGCCCTATCAGATGTATCGCCCTATCAGATGTATCGCCCTATCAGATGTATCGCCCTATCAGATGTATCGCCCTATCAGATGTATCCTCCTATCAGATGTATCGCCCTATCAGATGTATCGCCCTATCAGATGTATTGCCCTATCAGATGTATCGCCCTATCAGATGTATCGCTCTATCAGATGTATCGCTCTATCAGATGTATCGCCCTATCAGATGTATCGCCCTATCAGATGTATCGCTCTATCAGATGTATCGCTCTATCAGATGTATCGCCCTATCAGATGTATCGCCCTATCAGATGTATCGCTCTATCAGATGTATCGCCCTATCAGATGTATCGCCCTATCAGATGTATCGCCCTATCAGATGTATCGCCCTATCAGATGTATCGCCCTATCAGATGTATCGCCCTATCAGATGTATCGCTCTATCAGATGTATCGCTCTATCAGATGTATCGCTCTATCAGATGTATCGCTCTATCAGATGTATCGCTCTATCAGATGTATCGCTCTATCAGATGTATCGCCCTATCAGATGTATCGCCCTATCAGATGTATCGCCCTATCAGATGTATCGCCCTATCAGATGTATCGCCCTATCAGATGTATCGCCCTATCAGATGTATCGCTCTATCAGATGTATCGCTCTATCAGATGTATCGCTCTATCAGATGTATCGCCCTATCAGATGTATCGCTCTATCAGATGTATCGCCCTATCAGATGTATCGCCCTATCAGATGTATCGCTCTATCAGATGTATCGCTCTATCAGATGTATCGCTCTATCAGATGTATCGCCCTATCAGATGTATCGCCCTATCAGATGTATCGCTCTATCAGATGTATCGCTCTATCAGATGTATCGCCCTATCAGATGTATCGCCCTATCAGATGTATCCTCCTATCAGATGTATCGCCCTATCAGATGTATCGCCCTATCAGATGTATTGCCCTATCAGATGTATCGCCCTATCAGATGTATCGCTCTATCAGATGTATCGCTCTATCAGATGTATCGCCCTATCAGATGTATCGCCCTATCAGATGTATCGCTCTATCAGATGTATCGCTCTATCAGATGTATCGCCCTATCAGATGTATCGCCCTATCAGATGTATCGCTCTATCAGATGTATCGCCCTATCAGATGTATCGCCCTATCAGATGTATCGCCCTATCAGATGTATCGCCCTATCAGATGTATCGCCCTATCAGATGTATCGCCCTATCAGATGTATCGCTCTATCAGATGTATCGCTCTATCAGATGTATCGCTCTATCAGATGTATCGCCCTATCAGATGTATCGCTCTATCAGATGTATCGCCCTATCAGATGTATCGCCCTATCAGATGTATCGCTCTATCAGATGTATCGCTCTATCAGATGTATCGCCCTATCAGATGTATCGCCCTATCAGATGTATCGCTCTATCAGATGTATCGCTCTATCAGATGTATCGCCCTATCAGATGTATCGCCCTATCAGATGTATCGCCCTATCAGATGTATCGCCCTATCAGATGTATCGCCCTATCAGATGTATCGCTCTATCAGATGTATCGCTCTATCAGATGTATCGCTCTATCAGATGTATCGCCCTATCAGATGTATCGCTCTATCAGATGTATCGCCCTATCAGATGTATCGCCCTATCAGATGTATCGCTCTATCAGATGTATCGCCCTATCAGATGTATCCTCCTATCAGATGTATCGCTCTATCAGATGTATCGCTCTATCAGATGTATCGCTCTATCAGATGTATCGCCCTATCAGATGTATCGCTCTATCAGATCTATCCTCCTATCAGATGTATCGCTCTATCAGATGTATCGCCCTATCAGATGTATCGCTCTATCAGATGTATCCTCCTATCAGATGTATCGCCCTATCAGATGTATCGCTCTATCAGATCTATCCTCCTATCAGATGTATCGCTCTATCAGATGTATCCTCCTATCAGATGTATCCTCCTATCAGATGTATCGCTCTATCAGTTGTATCCTCCTATCAGATGTATCCTCCTATCAGATGTATCGCTCTATCAGTTGTATCCTCCTATCAGATGTATCCTCCTATCAGATGTATCGCTCTATCAGTTGTATCCTCCTATCAGATGTATCCTCCTATCAGATGTATCGCTCTATCAGTTGTATCCTCCTATCAGATGTATCCTCCTATCAGATGTATCGCTCTATCAGATGTATCCTCCTATCAGATGTATCGCTCTATCAGATGTATCCTCCTATCAGATGTATCGCTCTATCAGATGTATCGCTCTATCAGATGTATCCTCCTATCAGATGTATCGCTCTATCAGATGTATCCTCCTATCAGATGTATCCTCCTATCAGATGTATCCTCCTATCAGATGTAGATATGTGCAATACATTTTGTTATGCGTTGAAATTCGGACATCATTTTCATTATCCGGATTTATTCTCTTTGGAATATCTAGTCAATGGTGGATCAGCCAGTCCGGGTCACAACATCTCTCATTCAGTTCACCTAACCCAGCGTTGGGTTTCCACGAACTATCACCTTGGCATGCTGGGAGTTGTAGTCCCTGGGAGGATGGCTGTTCATCCAGACCTTAGGGAGAACCTCGGCCCTCCGCCGCCACCCTTCGTCTTCGGCTCTCCGTCCTTTCCATTTGATTCTTCCACACTTCGTACAACCTATTCATCATAATCTGTGATTGCCACCGCAAAATGGGCTGTAAAATTGAATCTAATTTGACACAATAAAAATCTGTCATTGACACCATTAATCAGGGCCGGCGATGCCGCTGTACGGGGGCCGGGTGACGTGACCTTTCTTTTGGTCTTCTAGAATTCTCTGCAAATTGCTTGGCTGGAAAAAAAAGTTAACCGTTTTCGTCCGGGGGGGGGGGGGGGGGGAGGAAATTATTCAAGGCTTGTAATTCACTAACCATTCAGAATTCTGAGCTGAACCTCGATACTACACATGGGGGGAGGGGGTGGTGGGGGAGGGGTATTCATTGGTTACAACAGACCCTTTTTTACTTTTATCAGATGGATTAGTGAAGGTTCATCTTTTGAGTTTTTTCACCAGAATGGGGATAGAGGGGAAATCTTCCAATGGGACACCGGCCCAGCATGTTGCCCTCCTATAAGCGATGGCGATATTCCACCAAAACACAAGGCCGTGCGTGGATGTGCTTGCCTGATGTGTACAGGGCATATGCAGTATGTAGGCAGGTGCTTACAAGCAGTTAAAGTTTTTCTGTGTTCTGCAGCTACCAGTCTCGAGCTGCGCTGTTTCTCCAGTCTGTGGTCGTGTCTGAACGTTTACTGCGCCAGCCGGGTGCAACTTATTAACATGTAGATGTGTGGTGGATCTGAGGAATTGATTGGCTAGATTTTCCTGCCAATATCCATAGATCCACATATAACGGGCTCAGGGCCTGTTTTTAAGGCAGGGCAAAAGGGGGCAGCTGCCCTGGGCCCTGTCATTGTTGTGGGGGCCCAAAGCAGCTGCCTCATACTTGCCAACTATCCTGGTTTAAATTCCCTCGCCTCTTGAGGTTTTAGTCCTGTGCTGTGTCCTGATATCTCAGTGTGAAGTGCTGCTACTAATGCTACCCAGCTCTGCCCTATTGTTGTGTACAGATGACTCACCTGCAGACCCTGTGTTTACATGTAAATTACTGGCATTGATATGTTAATAGCGGCGACAGGTGGCATTGATATGTATATGATGCCCCCCTGAGGTCATATCCATAGTAATCTCTAGCAATCAATCAACAAACAGAAATCATGTGCTGTAACCTCTAACAACTAACCAGTGAGCTGTAATGTGTTCTGTAACCTCTAGCAACCAGTCAGTGAGCGGTAATGATACACTGTAACCTCTAGCAACCAGTCAGTGAGCGGTAATGATACACTGTAACCTCTAGCAACCAGTCAGTGAGCGGTAATGATACACTGTAACCTCTGGCAACCAATCGCAATAGCTGCCTAATCTGATTCAGTAAACTGATTTTGAGACTAGCTGCTATTTATTGTATGTCTCAGAGCAGGTGAGGAGCGAAACTGCATGGGGGGGGGGGGGGTCAAGAAAAGTTTTGCCCAGGGTCCAATCAATATTAAAGACGGCCCTGAATGGGCTCACTGAAATGCCCCTGGGGGAGCTGCTGGAAACAACTGCAAAGAGGTAGACTGTCGGTCTGTGCCCTCATCTGGGGGAGCCAGTCAGGGTTCCCTGGGGGGCCTTAAGACTTAATGGATTTACTGCCTTTGTGGATTATTTACCTTTAAAATGATATTAAAGGCTGATTTTTTTTTAAAAATAATGCATATGTCATACTTACCTGCTCTCTGCAGTGGTTTTGCACAGAGCGGCCTCTTCTTGGGTCCCCCTCCGGAGCTTCTGGCCCCTCCCTCCTGCCAGGTGCCCCCAAAGCAAGCAGCTTGCTAGGGGGGGGCACCAGAGATTCAAACACAGAGCATGGCCTGGCCCCACCCCACTCTCTTCTCATTGGCTCACTGGCTGTGATTGACAGTATGGGGAGCCAATGGCTCCTGCTGCTCTTTGAGCCAATGAGCAGGCAGAAATCCTTTAATTTTGACTGACACGTGACCGCAGCTCCCAATATGCGGTTCGGGCATTAGCAAGTGCAGTTCCATTTGCCCCCACATGGGTGCCTAAGCCCTGCCCACAAGTACATCGGAACGCATATGTTAAAAATAAAATGTACTCCAATCAGTAAGTACTTGGGAGCCGCAAGTGTTGGTGGGATCTCCGCCATTTATAAGGGAGCAACCTACATGGGCAGTTCTAATCCAGCCTCAAAAAGAATAGAACATCTTGAGGGGGGGGGGGGGGGTTTACACTTTCCCATATGGTCTACATACATTTCAGTGCGGGAGAGGAGCAAGACACCTGTGCAAGACTAAAGGGAAGGCCGGAGGGAGGATTTAAAGTATGTAGCCCCCTCATCCTAAACAGGGGCTACTACCCCGTTTCCCCGAAAATAAGACCCATCGTGATTGTCGGTGATGGCTGCAATATAATCCCTACCCCCCAAATAAGCCCTACCCTGTTTCCCCGAAAATAAGCCCTACCGTGAAAATAAGACCTACAAGGACTAGGGCTTATTTGGGCAGGGCTTACATTGCAGCCATCACCGACAATCACGCTAGGTCTTATTTTTGGGGAAACAAGGTATGTCACTTTAGTTTTGGCTGGGCTGTAGGTAGCTCAGACTGTATATTTTTTTTCCCCTTGGTTTTTCCCTAAGCTTTAGGTGATGTATCACTTTCACCAGTAGATGTCACTGGTCATAGTTTTTTCACAAACAAAACTAAGTTATCAATTATTATATTTCCTTAAGCCAATCAAATAGGAGGTTTGTGCCCCTGGTGCATGCTGGGGGGGTGATATATATATATATTTATTTGGGACAGGCCTGGTTAGGTGCTGCCGGATGGAGCTCTCCTGCTTGTTCGGGGCCTAACATGTGCTGAAGTGGTCTTGCAGCTGTCCTACCTGGTCTATAGAAAACTGTGTGGGGGGGGGGGGGCACTTTCTGGAGAGAGTGGGCCCCAATGGGCGTAGCAGGCAGATTATAGGTCTGTATCCTCTCTGCATATGCAGAGCAGACATGGACACAGCCCACTCTACTCTATGGGTCCTCCAGTCCTATCCGCCCAGACAGAAGGGGACGGATCCTCTTCTGTTTTTTTTTTTTAAGCTGCTCGGATTGGAGATAGGCGGGTGTAAACAGACACCTATCAGTCTACATCTGCCGATCTATAGAGGTGAATGGAGGGTCTGATTGAGTCCGCCCGAAAAAAAGGACAGGCGGACCCAATCTGACCAATTGTGTGAAGGGGGTCTGAGGCTGCTTTAACACTGATGCGCTGTGGTTTACCTGCACCTCAACTGACCTCAATAGTCACTTTATTCCTCAGGATTCCTGCAGGTATGGCTGCCTGCTGTTGTCCCCCAGGTGGGTATGACTGGTGGCTGCTGCTGGCTGTCCTCCAGGGCAGGTACTGATGGTGGTGTCTGCTGGCTGGTACTGCTGTGGGTTCTGTTGGTGGGTGCTGCTGCGGGTTCTGCTTGTGGGGACTGCTGCGAGTCCTGCTGGCTTTTACTGCTTCTGGGTACTACTGCGGCTCCTGCTGGTGGGTACCGCTGGCTGTTACTGCTGCAGGTCCTTCTGGCTGGTGCTCCTGTTGGCTGGTCCTGCTGGTGGGTACTGCTAGCTGGTACTGCTGTGGGTCCTGCTAGCTGGTACTGCTGCGGGTCCTGCTGGTGGGTATTACTTCGGCTTCTGCTGGCTGGTCCTGCTGGTGGGTTCTGCTGGCTGGTACTGCTGCGGGTCCTGCTGGTGGGTACTACTTCGGCTTCTGCTGGCTGGTTCTGCTGGTGGGTACTGTTGGTGGGTACTGCTGGCATTGTTGGTGGGTACTGCTGGCATTGTTGGTTGGTACTGCTGGCACTGGCGGTTGGTACTGCTGGCACTGTTGGTGGGTACTGCTGGCATTGTTGATGGGTACCGCTGGCATTGTTGGTTGGTACTGCTGGCACTGGTGGTTGGTACTGCTGGCACTGTTGGTGGGTACTGCTGGCACTGGCGATTGATACTGCTGGCACTGTTGTTGGGCATCCCTGATGGCTGCTGTCCTAGATCGCAGGTTCCCGACCCACCATTTAACGAGCATCAGTGTGACAGGAGCTCTGCAGGAAGCATGCGGCTGCCGTAGAGTCTATGCTTTCTGTATTGTTCCTGGCACAGGCGTTGGGCATTTGATGTCACTCCGCCTGTGACAGGAGCCGGTGATATACAGGAAGCATTGGCTCTGCTTCCTTTAGCCCCGGATCCATTCTTCACACTGATGCTCTGGGATGACGGGTGAGAAACCCGCGATCTGGGCTTTTTCCGACCCGCCATCCTAGAGCAGGAGATGGCGGGCCACATCAAAGGGCACCTGGCGTAAAGGTTCTGATACTGCGAAGCTGGACATTGATTGGGAGTCTGTTAGCGGTTCCGGGACAAGGTTATCTAGCGCCCAGGGCGAAGATGCCAAATTGTGCTCCCCTAATATGTATGAGCATTATATGTCAGTTAAAATCCTCTCCCCCTCCCAAAAAAACAAGCACTAACCCCTAAGCGTATACTTCCCTTGCAGGCCAAAATTCGGGTTTCCTTACTTGACCTTACCTCCTTTGTTTCTTGGAGGAGATGGGGCAGGTAAGGAAACCCTGCACAGTCCCAATCTGACAGTTCCAATGCAGTAGCATTGCAGCGGCAGGAGGAAGAAGCTGGGGGGGAGCGGGGGGTGGGGGGGGGTAGAGCACAGCCTGCACCTCCTCCCGGTTCTCTTCTTATCTCCTGATTCTGCTTGTCACTTCCCATGCGCACTGCGTGAGCCCCATAAAAGGGATCGGGTAGCTCTTGTCAGTAGACACTTCGGTGCCAAGTTTGCGCCGGCTGCAGCAGCAGTTCGATTTAACCACTTGCTACCATTGTGTGACACCAACAGTGGGGCATTATTCCTGCCACTGATACCAGCAATGGGGCACTATTCCTCCCACTGACACCAATAATGAGGCACTATTCATCCCACTGACACCAATGATGGGGTACTATTCCTCCCACTGACACCAATGATGGGGCACTATTCCTCCCACTGACACCAATGATGGGGCACTATTCCTCCTACTGACACCAATGATGGGGCACTATTCCTCCTACTGACACCAATGATGTGGCACTATTCCCCCCACTGACACCAATGATGGGGCACTATTCCTCCCACTGACACCAATGATGGGGCACTATTCCTCCCACTGACACCAATGATGTGGCACTATTCCCCCCACTGACACCAATGATGGGGCACTATTCCTCCCACTGATACCAATGATGAGGCACTATTCCTCCCACTGATACCAATGATGGGGCACTATTCCTCCCAGCTCCCACTGATACCAATGATGGGTCACTATTCCTCCCACTGACACCAATGATGGGGCACTATTCCTTCCACTGATACCAATGATGGGGCATTGTTTACTGTCCCTCTGTTTGAAAGTTTAGAGACCCCTGATCTAGAGAAACTTATTGCAATTTTCTAACCAAAACAAGGGATGAGAAATTTCCGGACTCTCCGGGGTTCCTGTGTTTCTTAGTCTCAGGACTTTCTATCAGAGGAGTGTCCCGGGCTGCACTTCTTCTCAGGTCTATCGGGTCACTTACTCTCCGTTTTTACCTCTCTCCCTTAAACCCAATCCTAGATAAAAAAAATGGAGGCAGCGGACCTCAGACGAGGCTTTTAGAGACCTCGGAGGTGAGCTGATCTCTTTTATCAGTCTCTCCTTTTCTACACGGCTGGTTGTGACACGACTGGAGGATTTAAAGTTGTGTAAAATGTGGTCTGAAAAATCCATTAGTATCTCTGCCAAATTGCCGGCTGCTTCTACCCGCAGCCCAGCGCTGAACGCCTGCCAGCGGGCTCTCCGCTCCGACCACCTCTGGATGAGCTGTAATCACAGACAGGATTTCATGCTTCAAAGATGTAAAAAAAAATATTAACTTCCATTTGGATGAAAATCTCCAGCGTAACGACCCAGACCGACCTACCTCTACGGCTGCCACATCGTCGCCAAAGAGACCGCACGCTGGTGGAGATAATATTTCATGTTTATACAGACGGAGGAAGATGTGCTGTGATAGTAGTATCAGGTCTATTCCCAGAACTCAGAATGAGAATACAATAGTTGAGGAAAGTGGAAAAATACTACTGGGCCCCGTAGGGATAGCTCAGTGCCGTTGGTGTTGATGACGGTGATCTGGTTCCAGGGCAGGCGGCTTCTACACACCCCAGAGGAGCTCCAAGGCCTCCTTGACTTGTAGTGCAATGTTGCAAAATTGAGTGGAAATTGAAGGACCACACCACTGCCAAGAGGTCCGGATACAACTTTATTCCAATATAAGTCAGGGGGAATTTTATTACGAATTTCGGATCAGTTGTCGTCGCATCAACGACCCAGTCATTATGCTTATTATGAGGGGCTCCCACCATCCCTGTGCTATGCTGACTTCCTCCTGGGGCTGTATCCCTGCTGTGCTCATTATGAAGGGCTCCCACCATCCCTGTGCTGTGCTGACATACTGAGCACAGCAGGGATACAGCCCCAGGAGGAAGTCAGCACAGCACAGGGATGGTGGGAGCCCCTCATAATGAGCACATGGCTGCCATGCACAGCTGCTCCAGTTTTGATCCCCCGCACTGTACGGGGTCACTGGAAATAGTTTGGTGTTACCAAGCATGTGCTCTCCGCACATCCCCGGTGACCCCAAACAGTGTGGGGGGGATCTATCGAAACTGGAGCAGGCGAAAACTGGACCAGCGGTGCATGGCAGACAATTTGCTTCTCTCTTCCATTTTCAAATCTTAACGGAACGAACTGAAGAGAAGCTGATTGGTTGCCATGGGCAACTGCTCCAGATTCTGTTCGCTCCAATTTTGATCAATCTCCCTAAATGTCTTTTTATCTGTTCTAGCAGTCATATGTGTAAATGAGAAGAATGGTGGGGGCACATGAGGGCACATTGGAGCACATCAGGATACATTGGGGCACATCAGGGCATATTGGAGCACATTGGGGAACATCAGGGCACATTGGAGCACATCAGGATACATTGGGGCACATCAGGGCATATTGGAGCACATTGGGGAACATCAGGGCACATTGGAGCACATCAGGATACATTGGGGCACATCAGGGCATATTGGAGCACATTGGGACACATTGGGGAAAATCAGGGCACATTGGGGCACATCAGGGCATATTGGAGCACATTGGGGCACATCGGGGGACATCAGGGCATATTGGAGCACATTGGGGAACATCAGGGCACATTGGAGCACATCAGGATACATTGGGGCACATCAGGGCATATTGGAGCACATTGGGACACATTGGGGAACATCAGGGCACATTGAGGCACATCAGGGCATATTAAAGCACATTGGGGCACATCAGGGCATATTGAAGCACATTGGGGCACATCAGGGCATATTGGAGCACATTGGGGCACATCAGGGCATATTGAAGCACATTGGGGCACATCAGGGCATATTGAAGCACATTGGGGCACATCAGGGCATATTGGGGCACATCAGGGCATATTGAAGCACATTGGGGCACATCAGGGCATATTGGAGCACATTGGGGCACATCAGGGCATATTGGAGCACATTGGGGCACATCAGGGCATATTGGGGCACATTGGGGAACATCAGGGCACATTAGGGCACATGAGGGCATATTGGAGCACATTGGGGCACATTGGGGAACATTAGGGCACAGCGTTTACCAGCCAGCATGCAGAGTAGCGCAGGAAGCGTGTGTAATAAGTTCTCTCTCCGCTCCTTCCTGATGGCACCTCCTCTCTTCTCGTCCACAAATTCATTGTAAAGAACGTTCGTACAAGTTAAGGAACCTAACGACAATTCGTATTTCGTACGAATTGAAATTGAATTTCGGACACGAAATACGAAGTACGAATTAATTCTAATACGAACCGGAACGGAACAGAACGAAACAAATTTATTGACGGCGCTTATGTCTAATGTGAACCAACTAAAAGTGAACTGAACCTTTAATGGTATTTCTACCTAAGCTAAGGTGACCGGATTTTTAAAATTAAATCAGGGGACATTTATTTTTTTTACTAGTAATGGCAGCAATCGGAGACTCATAGCGGGACCGAGATATTGCGGTGGACAAATCAGACACTAAGTGACACTTTTTGATGCTTTTGTGGAAAGCAGTGACATTGATACAGTGATCAGTGCTAAAAATATGTACTGTCACTGTAATGACACTGGCTGGGAAGGGGATAACATCTAGGGCAATCAATGGGTTAAATGTGTACGTAACAAGTGTTTTCTCATTGTGGGGGAGGTGCTTTTACTAAGGGAAGACATAGATCCCTGTACTTGCTTTGCAGGAACACAGGATCAATGTCTTCCATACTGACAGAATGGCGGACTGCCCTGTTTACAGATCACTAGGCGAGTCCGCCGGATCCGCTGATTGGCTCTGACACCCAGAAATGCAGGATCACTTATATAAGTGATCCTGCGCAGCGCGACCGCCCTGAAGCAGTAAATCTGCTATCAGGCGATTGGCAACTGGTTAAGATCATCAGCATTATGATAACTCACAGGCAGGGGGCGCTCTATCGTGGCTCTGGCTGACTCTGTCAGCATTATGATAACTCACAGGCAGGGGGCGCTCTATCGTGGCTCTGGCTGGCTCTGTCAGCATTATGATAACTCACAGGCAGGGGGCACTCTATTGTGGCTCTGGCTGGCTCTGTCAGCATTATGATAACTCACAGGCAGGGGGCACTCTATCGTGGCTCTGGCTGGCTCTGTCAGCATTATGATAACTCACAGGCAGGGGGCGCTCTATCATGGCTCTGGCTGGCTCTGTCACAGTGTGTCACATGACATGGCTGCTGGGTGCTGATTTTGTGAACTTCTGACCAATAAGTGCCCCCCGCTGCCTGTGAGTTCTGATACCATCCATTATGCCAGAGAGACGGGCACAGTGCAATGTAGTCTATTCACAGACACCCCCAAAGCTCACCTGTGTTGAAGCCTTGAAGGCACTGGCAGCCCCCCGATTGGATCCCCTCCCCCTCTATTCCTGCTGCTGGACATCATCAGCTGAGCTCAGCTTCCTCTCTCTGCCCGTCGCCTCCGCCACCGGCCTCACAGCCTCTCAGGTCTCACTCTCCGGGCTCCGCCTACTACTGGGTGGGGATTGGAGGAAAATGACTCTGCCGAGGAAGACAAGGAGATAATCAGGCAGACGGCTGGCCGGGATTTGAGCCAAGGCAGAAGAAGATGTGAGCGGAGCTGAATGGGCATGTGCCGGAAACGGAAGAAATAGTCCCTCCGCTCCGACCAGCACATCATCATCAGAGAGGGACACAGATAATGGAAATAATACACCCCCCCTAAGCTAGTAGGAGTGGGGGGGGGGGGTGTATTCTTTTTTTTTAAATCCTGCAGTCTTTGAAAATTGCCCCATCTCCTGTTGAAGTCAAATCCGGGGACAAAATCGGGGACAGAATTGGTCCGGGGACAGTGTCCTCAATACGGGGACTGTCCCCTGAAACTGGGGACATCTGGTCACCCTAACCTAAGACCCCTTTCACACCACACCTCACCTTGCGTTGGCGTTTTACCGCCGGATTTGCGGTGCATTTAGGCCGCTAGCGGGGCGCTTTTACCCCCCGCTAGCGGCCGCGAAAGGGTTAAAACCCACCGGTAATACGCCGCAATAGCGGCGTTTTGCCGGCGCCATTACAGCGCTGCCCCATTGATTTCAATGGGGGGCAGCGGTGGAGGAGCGGTAAACACACCGCTCCTTCACCGCTCCAAAGAAGCTGCTGGCAGGACTTTTTTCTGACGTCCTGCCAGCGCACCGCTGTAGTGTGAAAGCCCTCGGGGCTTTCACACTACACACAATGGTGCAGCTTCTTTAGGGCGTTTTGCAGGCGCTATTTTTAACGCTATAGAGCCTGCAAAACGCCCTGGTGTGAACAGGGCTGGACTGGGACAAAAATTTGGCCCTGGACTTCATCCAGACCGGCCCACTTTAATTTTGTAAACACGCAAAAAACAGTATATAAACTGTATGCAATTGCGCAAAAAAGCCCCTAGAGAACCCCCCTTACATCAGGGTCCCCAGAGAGCCCCCCACTTAAATCGGGGTCCCCAGAGAGCCTCCCCTTACATCAGGGTCCCCTGAGAGCCCCTTTTACATCAGAGTCCCCAGAGATCATCCGCCTTACATCAGAGAGCCAACCCCTTACATCCGGGTCCCCGCAGAGCCCCCCCTTACATCCGATTCCACAGAGAGCCTCTCTCTTATGTCAGGTTCCCCAGAGAGCCCCTGGCTTACATCAGGGTCCCCAGAGAGCCCCTCCTTACATCAGGGTCACCAGAAAGAGGGCAGGTAGTGGGCCAGGACCCTGTGGTTGGGGACTCCTGGACTGACTTGGGGGTATGGGCCCCAGATTGGGGGGCTATAGCCCCAAAAGTCCCCCCCAATGATGCCACTGGCTGTCACTGAAACCGGCCCACTGAGCCATCGGCCCACCGGGAAACTCCCTATAGTCCCTATGGCCAGTACATACCTGGGTGTGAAAGGGGTCTAAGTGAAGCAAGAACCTTGTCAGCAGCCGGTTTGGCCCTCAAACACATTTGGTACTTTTTGAATCATCACCGACCTTTAGTAGAATAAAGTTGTGACCTGGGACTCCTAGCAGTTGGAGTGGCAAAGACATTTCCGCCATTTTTTTTTTGGGTGGGGGGGGGGGGAGTGCGCCTTATGGAGCGAAAAATACAGTATGTAAAAATAATCAGACCTGGAATTCTTCTTTAAAAGTGCAAAAGGTAGCAAAAAGGCATAAAATGTGCTTCTTGATGGCAGAAATCTGGACATCGGTCCCATGGCTCAGTAGTGTTGCCTAAACGCCGATCGCCAGCTACACCATCATGGAGCCAAAACCGATCCTTTATCATGATTAGAGCCTCCCCTACAACGCACAGCAAATGAAGACTGCAGCCTAAATCCCAGAATTGACGGCGGGTCTGTTTTTTAAACTCTCGCTACAAAGTAAATATGTGCAAAGTTGGTGAAACAGAAAAAGGAAACTCAGCGCTGCCGGGGAGTCGTAAAAGCCGTTATTATACAAATAACATAAAATTTGCATGACAAATAAGAGCAGAGCGAGCAGTTTTTAGCCAAGTCTTCCCGAGCCTCCGGGGAAAGCGTTCAGATTCCGGCTCCCCAAAGCCGAGTGCGATGAAAAGACTTTAGCGCAGCTGCCGGCGTGAAAGGAAGGTGGGTCTCACAGTAGGTGTCTCGCAATTCTCTCCTTCATCCACAGAAATCGCCCCCCCCCCCCCTGCTGTTTCATTTCCCGCGCTGGAGGGAACGCCGTCTTCTCACCCCGGGTAAGTGGAATAGAGACGTTGGATGCGGAATTGAGATTGACTACGTTTAACAAATACGGTGATAATCCGTGGTTATAAATCTAATAAGACGCCGAAGGAGCTTGTCGGAGAAGGGAGACGCGGTGAGGCAATAATATAAACCTCGTCTGGCGTAACTTTCCTTTATGTGAAGAAACTACAAACGCAGAGAATTGATGAGCGCAACGCGTTTGTTACAGTGCGGCGCGGTCGGTCTCCTGGTGTAATATAAAACAGACCCTAAAGCTCCCGATGTCATCGACTGTTCTTCTTATCTTCTTACAAAGAACGTCTCTCTGGCAAGACTTAAAGCTGAACTCCGAGCAGCTAGGAAAGATAAATGGATGCGGCTCTGTAATCATTAAAGTGGTTGTAAAGTCTCCATATTTGCATTCTATGCATGAAGGTGAAAAACCTTCTCTGCTGCAGTTTCCCTCCAAACCACCCCCCCCCCCCCCCCCCTCCACTTTTTTTCCTCCCTGATCCAGTGATGTGCATGAGCGCAGTAGCTCCAGCCGCCGTCTCTCATCTCATTGGAAAGATTGATAGCAGCAGGAGCCATTGGCTCCTGCTCCTGTCAGGGTCAGTTCACTCCAATATATATATTTTTTTTTTCTGCATCAAAAACACAGGGAAAGTAGGTTATGTGGTTTTCAATGGTAAAGTCAGGGCTGGTCCAAGACATTGTGCTGTCTGGGTTCAAGAATGAAATCCCCCCCCCCCCCAAAAAACAACTCATGCCCACCAGAAGGCTCCCGCATCCATTATTTTATATCATGATAGTTAAAACTAAAATTCAATTTATCAGGAAGTCAGATGTTGCACTAAACACATAAGTGTGAACCTAGGTTTAGGGCTAGTGTAGTATATAGACAGGCTAGGGTAGTATATAGACAGGATAGGGTGTATAGACAGGCTAGGGTATATAGACAGGTTAGGATATGTGGACAGGCTAGTGTAGTATATGGAAAGGCTAGGGTACTATGTAGACAGGCTAGGGTAGTATATGGAAAGGATAGTGTAGTATATGGAAAGGCTAGTGTAGTATATGGACAGGCTAGTGTAGTATATAGACAATCTAGGGTAGTATATACACAGGTTAGTGTAGTATATAGACAATCTAGGGTAGTATATACACAGGTTAGTGTAGTATATAGAAAGGATAGGGTATATAGACAGGCTAGTGTAGTGTATAGACAGGCTAGGGTAGTATATAGACAGGCTAGGTTAGTATATAGACAGGCTAGGGTAGTATATAGACAGGCTAGTGTAGTATATAGACAGGCTAGTGTAGTATATGGACAGGCTAGTGTAGTATATGGACAAGCTAGGGTAGTATATAGACAGGTTAGTGTAGTATATAGACAGGCTAAGGTAGTATATAGACAGGCTAGTGTAGTATATAGAAAGGATAGGATATAGAGACAGGCTAGTGTAGTGTATAGACAGGCTGGTGTAGTGTATGGACAGGCTAGGGTAGTATATAGACAGGCTAGGGTATATAGACAGGCTATGATATATAGGCAGGCTAGTGCAGTGTATAGACAGGCTAGGGTATATGGACAGGCTAGTGTAGTATATGGACAGACTAGTGTAGTATATAGACAGGCTAAGGTAATATATAGAGAGGCTAGTGTACTGTATAGACAGGCTAGTGTAGTATTGCAGTACTGTCCTCCTGTGTTCGGTTCCCCTGTGCTTGGGTTCTCCTTGATCTTTCTATGCTTAGTCCTCCTGTGCTCTGTCCTTCTTAAATATCCTGTGCTTGGTTCACTTTGGCTCGGTCATGCTGTGTTCTGTCCTCCTACGTTCCATCCTCCTTGATCCTCCTGTGCTCTGTCCTCCTTGATCCTCCTGTGCTCTGTCCTCCTTGATCCTCCTGTGCTCTGTCCCATTTGTCCTCCTGTGCTTGGTCCTCCTTGGTCGTCCTGTGCTCCATCCCCCTTTGTCTTCTTGTGTGCCGTCCTCATTTGTCCTGTGCTCTGTCCTCCTTTGCTCCATACCACTTTGTGCCCTTGTGCTCTGTCTTCTTGTGCTAGATCCCCCTTTGTTCTCCTGTGCTCCATCCCCCTGTGTCCTCCAGTCCTCGGTCCTCCTGTGCTCTACCCCCCTTTTGTCCTCCTGTACTCCATCCCCCTTTATCCTCCTGTGCTCCACCCCCCTTTGTCCTCCTGTGTTCATCCTCCTTGGTCCTCCTGTGCTCCATCCCCCTTTGTCCTCCTCTGCTTTATCCCCTTTGTCCTCCTGTGCTCGGACCTCCCTGGTCCTCCTGTGCTCCACCCCCCTTTGTCCTCCTGTGCTGCACCCCCCTTTGTCCTCCTGTGCTGCATCCCCCTTTGTCCTCCTGTGCTGCATCCCCCTTTGTCCTCCTGTGCTGCATCCCCCTTTGTCCTCCTGTGCTGCATCCCCCTTTGTCCTCCTGTGCTCCGTCCCCCTTTGTCCTCCTGTGCTTGGTCCCCCTATGCTCCATCCCCCTTTGTCCTCCTGTGCTCGGTCCTCTTGTGCTCAGTCTGTGCTTGGTCTATCTTGGTCCTCTTGTGTTCATTCCTCCTGTGCTTGGACTATCTTGGTCATCTTGTGTTCGGTCCTCCTGTGCTTGGTCTATCTTGGTCCTCTTGTATTTAGTCCTCCTGTGCTTGGTCTATCTTGGTCCTCTTGTATTTAGTCCTCCTGTGCTTGGTCTATCTTGGTCCTCTTGTGTTCGGTCCTCCTGTGCTTGATCCTTTTTTCTCCTCGGTGCAAATTGTAACGTGACCTCTAACCCCCCCATGTTCCAGGTCTATAAAGTGCCACCAATATCATGACAAGTATTTTGTTCCTAGCTTAACAAATCTTGGTTGTATTTCTTTATGTTTCTATTTTTAAATGATTCAGGAAGCTATAAGGTGTTATTTTCTCCCGTCCGTCGCTCTCTGTTACCACCAAAATGCCGTCCGCAGACAAGCCAAGAAACAGTCTGTTCCTTAATGAAAAAAAACTTTCCTCAGCCAAACCAAATCTTCCAGCCCGGAGGTATTAAATCTCCCACAGGGGGACACTTATCATTTCAGCTGAGCTGGTGAAGTTTTCTATCTTCATTCTCCATCGCGGCTCCCAGCGCCCGGCCCTCCTAATATATACAATTTCTCTGTAATAGATGAAGACGTACTTATGAGAAAATTGTTCTAAAGAAATATAAAATGTGACTTTTGCATTGTGCCGGAGGGCTGCATGGTGCAGGAATAGGTCTTTTATTCGGATATTTTCCGTATTTATTTCCCTTATACCGTGGTCAGAAATGGTCATGGGATCATCTTATGCCGCGTACACACGAGCGGACTGTATGGCGTACTTTCCGCCAGACTGTCCGTCGGACTTTCCGACCGGGCTACTTGTCCACACACAGCACTTTTTCAGCGGACTAATACGGCGTACTAAGTCCGCCGTACTATCCGCCCTACTTTTGAAATGAGCGCGTCCGGCGAGAAGACCCCCGAAGTCGGGAGAAGAGGCCGGCGGCGAGGAAGAAAGCCGGACTCCTCCGCTAGCAAAAGAGCTACAAGAAGATAGCGGAGGAGTCCGGCGAGAAGACCCCCGAAGACGGAAGACCCCCCGAGCTGTGCAATAAAGTATTTTATCTCGTGTGTTGTGTTTTTTTTTGTACTTTTTTTTTTTACAGGTGAATGGGTAGGGGTACATTGTACCCCATACTCATTCACATAGGGTGGGGGGCCGGTATCCGGGGGCCCCCTTATTAAAGGGGGCTCCCGGATTCCGATAAGCCCCCCGCCCGCAGACCCCGACAACCAACGGCCAGGGTTGTCGGGAAGAGGCCCTTGTCCTCATCAACATGGGGACAAGGTGCTTTGAGGTGGGGGGGCCGCGCGGCCCCCCCCTTCCCCAAGGCACCCCCCCATGTTGAGGGCACGCGGCCTGGTACAGCTCAGGAGGGGGGGGGGGGCGCTCGCTCGCCCCCCTTTCCTGGCCGGCCGGGTAGCGTGCTCGGACAAGGGTCTGCTGTGGACTTGGGGGGGACCCCCACGCCGATTTTTTTCGGCGTTGGGGTTCCCCTTTAAGTCCATACCAGGCGGCGGGGCCAGCGACGTCTCCTTCGCGGGCCCCCGCCTACCTGGAGACCTGCTCGAAATGAGCGGACTTTTCTCCGAGCGGGAAAAGTCCGCTCATTTCAAAAGTACGGCGCACTGGCACACACACGGCCGGATTGTCCGCCGAAATGCGAGTACGACGGACAGAATTTCGAAAAATCCGAAATTCTTAGTACGCCGGACTGCACGCTGAAAAAGTCCGCTGAAGCCCACACACGAGCGGACTGTCCGCTGAAATGTGTTTCGACGGACTAAGTATGCCATACAGTCCGCCCGTGTGTACGCGGCATTAGAGATATAGTGCACTAGGGCCACTCATGTGCTGCCACGACCTTTTCAGCAAATAACTAAAACAACCAGAACACCCCAGTGTGTTCCCACATCAAATCAGAAATAATAAGCGTTGCTCCTCCAAAAATCTCAACCGTCAAATCTTGGGTGAGAACCTCCTTCCCTCAGCCAGGGCATTGAAAAATGGGTGGTGAATGGGTCTTCCAGCATGACAATGACCCGAAAAACACACGGCAACAAAGGAGTGGCTCAAAAAGACATTAAGATCCTGGAGTGGCCTAGCCAGTCTCCAGACCTTAATCCCATAGAAAATATGTGGAGGGAGCTGAAGGTTCGAGTTACCAAACGTCATCCTTCGAAAACCTCAATGACTTGGAGAGGATCTGCAAAGAGGACAAAAATCCCTCCTGAGATGTGTGCAGACCTGGAGGCCAACTCCAAGGAACGTCTGACCTCTGTGATCGCCAACAAGGGTTTTTGCCACCAAGCACTAGGTCATGTTTTGCGAAGGGGTAAAATAATTATTTCACAAAAAATAAAATGCAAATCAATTTATAACTTCTTAGAAACATGTTTTTCTGGATATTTTTGTTGTTATTTTGTCTCTCGCTGTTAAAATAAACCGACCATTAAAATTGAAGGCCGATCGTTTCTTTGTCAGTGGGGCAAACGTACAAAATCAGCAGGGGGTCAAATGCTATTTTCCCCTCACTGTAGCTTATGATCTTATAGATTAGTAATCTCCGGACTGGAGCTTAGGGGCCAGATGCGGCCCTTCGCTTACTTTTATCTGGCCCTTGGGGCACTGTTTCATTCACTGGCACCAATGAAGGGGCAGAATTCCTGCCAATGACACTAATGGTGGGGCACAAATCCCCCCAGTGTCTCCAACGATGGGGCACAATTCTTCCCAATGACACCAGCGATGGGACGCAGTTCCTCACAATGACATCAACAATGGGGTCCACTCTCACCAGCGATGGGGCGCAATTCTTCCCAATAACACCAATGATTGGGCACAATTTCTCTCAATGACGGGGCACATTTCTTACTAATGACACCAACAATAGGGCACAATTCCGATCAATGACACCAACAATAGGGCACAGTTCCTCCCAATAACACCAATGATTGGGCACAATTTTTTTCCAAGACGGGGCACATTTCTTACCAATGACACCAACAATAGGGCACAATTCCTATCAATGACACCAATGATGGGGCACATTTCTTACCAATGACACCAACCATATGGCAATATTCCTAGCAATGACATGAATGATGGGACGCAGTTTCTCGCAACGACATCAACAATGGGGTCTGCTCACACCAACTATGGGGCACAATTCTTCCCAATAACACCAATGATTGGGCACAATTTCTCTCACTGACGGGGCACATTTCTTACTAATGACACCAACAATAGGGCACAATTCCGATCAATGACACCAACAATAGGGCACAATTCCGATCAATGACACCAACAATAGGGCACAATTCCGATCAATGACACCAACAATAGGGCACAGTTCCTCCCAATAACACCAATGATTGGGCACAATTTTTTTCCAAGACGGGGCACATTTCTTACCAATGACACCAACAATAGGGCACAATTCCTATCAATGACACCAACGATGGGGCGCAGTTTCACCCAATAACGCCAATAATTGGGCACCATTTCTCTCAATGACGGGGGCACATTTCTTACCAATGATACCACAAATAGGGCACAATTCCTATGAATGACACCAACGACGGGGCACAATTCCTCCCAATGACACCAATGATGGGGCACATTTCTTACCAATGACACCAACCATATGGCACAATTCCTACCAATGACACCAGCGATGGGACGCAGTTCCTCCCAATGACATCAACAATGGGGTCCATTCTCACCAACAATGGGGCATAATTCAATTCTTACCAATAATGCCAATGATTGGGCACAATTTCTCTCAATCACGGGACCCATTTCTTACCAATGACACCAACAATAGGGCACAATTCCTATCAATGACACCAACGATGGGGCGCAGTTTCACCCAATGACACCAATAATGGGACACAATTCCTCCCAATGACACCAACAATGGGGTTCAATGACACCAGTGATGGGGGGAAAAAAATTCCTACCAATGACACTAACAATGGGGCACAATTCCTACCAGTAGCACCAAGAATGCGGCACGATTCCTCCCAATGACACCAACAATGGGGCACAATACCTACCAATGACATCAATGATGGGATGCAGTTCCTCCCAATGACACCAACCATGGGACACAATTCCTACCAATGACACCAACGATGGGGCATGATTCCTACCAATGATATCAACGATGGGGTGCAGTTCCTCCCAATGACACCAACAGTGGGGTTCAATGACACCAATGATCCCAATGACACCAACGAGGAGGCAAAATGATTATAAATAAAATATAAAAGAAAATTGGGCAGTAGTAACTGCTGATCCCCAGCTTAGTAGTAACCCCCAGCTCCGCTGATCCACAGCCTAGTAGTAACCCCCAGCTCTGCTGATCCACAGCCTAGTAGTAACCCCCAGCTCTGCTGATCCCTCACTCAGTAGTAACCCCTAGCTCTTCTAATCCCCAGCTTAGTAGTAACCCCCAGCTCTGCTGATCCCTCACTCAGTAGTAACCCCCAGCTCTTCTGATCCCCAGCTTAGTAGTAAGAAAAATGTATTAAGAGAAACCACTACTGAATATCAGAGCTGGAGACCTATGCCACATCCCAATAATGGAAATTTGCAAAGGGAAGTGCCCCTCCATTGTTGCTGGGGTGGTATTTTGTTGTGGGGGGGGGGCTCCATTGTTGCTGGGGTGGTATTTTGTTGTGGGGGGGCTCCATTGTTGCTGGGGTGGTATTTTGTTGTGGGGGGGCTCCATTGTTGCTGGGGTGGTATTTTGTTGTGGGGGGGCTCCATTGTTGCTGGGGTGGTATTTTGTTGTGGGGGGGGGGGCTCCATTGTTGCTGGGGTGGTATTTTGTTGTGGGGGAGGTCCATTTTGCTGGGGTGGTATTTTGTTGTGGGGGGGTCCATTGTTGCTGGGGTGGTATTTTGTTGTGGGGGTGGAGCCCATTGTTGCTGGGGTGGTATTTTGTTGTGGGGGGGGGGCTCCATTGTTGCTGGGGTGGTATTTTGTTGTGGGGGGGGGTCCATTGTTGCTGGGCGAAAGTCAAAATACTTGGTTCTGTATTCTGTGAAAGGTGCTGTACTGGGAGGTGGGTAGGTGGTGGAACCAAGGGATGGTGCTCAGAGACGGGTAGGTGAAGGGTCATTCGGAAGGGTGGAGTTCCTGTGCCAATTCCCTGAGAAAAAAAATGAATATATAGAATATTACGGAACCGTGACCGATATGTATGTATAGAATTAAAGTGACTTTCCAAGTCCTGGCTGATATCCGCCACAATGTATCTATGGAAAAGTTTGAAAACTGAGGAGACGAGGGTTTCGTTTTACCCCGAGAATCACTTTCACCAGATAAACCCTCCGAAATCCTCATGAAGACACTTTATGTCTAAATTCCACATCATTTCCTGATCTCTTCTTCATAATTCATTGAACTCGCTACATTCACCGACGCATTTTGCATAATTTGTTCCTCAGAGAAGAGTTTTAGCGGCTCTTCACGTGGAACATCTGCTCCCATTAGGGGGTCTCACCTTCCCGGGACCCCGAGATGAGGAGTAATTATGGAACATCTGCTCGCCCGTTCCTCTCGCTCATCATATATTTATAACTCGGGGATGGAAGTTACTGATTTCATTTCCTCCGGATGATGGGGGGTCTGATTCCCACCACACAGGAGGGGGAGGTGGAAGTGGTGAGAAGGAGATGTCTACAGGTGACAAGGGCCCACGTCGCGCCCCTGGAACGTCGCCCCCCCTGGAACCTCGCCCCCCCTGGAACCTCGCCCCCCCTGGAACCTCGCCCCCCCTGGAACGTCGCCCCCCTGGAACGTCGCCCCCCCTGGAACGTCGCCCCCCCTGGAACGTCGCCCCCCCTGGAACGTCGCCCCCCCTGGAACGTCGCCCCCCTGGAGAGGTCCTTAAAGTCACACCAAATCTTCAGGTTTTTTATTTTTATTTTAAAAATAACAAACATGTTATACTTACCTGCTCTGTGTAATGATCCTCCTCTTCTCAGGTCCCCCGCCGCTGCTCCTGGCTGTGTTTTCAGCATCTTGAGATGCTTCTGTGATGCTTTTTTGAGGCTACAATGAAGCTTGGCAAATGCCCTGTGTGTGTTGATTTTCAATTTGTTTTAAAGGGGCCCGGTAAGACCCCAGCTCACTAGTATCCTTGCTCAGCAGATCCACAGCTTATTAGCCTCATTCGGCAGATCCCCCGCTCAGTAGTAACCCCCCTCCCCCACTCTATTGATGCCACACTCAACTCAGTAATAACACTCAGCTCTGCTGATCCCCAGCTTAGTAGTAACCCCCAGCTCTGCTGATCCCAGCTTAGTAGCAACCCCCAGCTCTGCTAATCCACAGCCTACTAGTAACCCCCAGCTCTGCTGATCCCTCACTCAGAAGTAACCCCCAGCTCTGCTGATCCCCAGCTTAGTAGTAACCCCCAGCTCTGCTGATCCACAGCCTACTAGTAACCCCCAGCTCTGCTGATCCCTCACTCAGTAGTAACCCCCCGCTCTTCTGATCCCCAGCTTAGTAGTAACTCTCAGCTCTATTGATCCCTCACTCAGTAGTAAGAAAAATTATTAACTTTCAACTGCTGATCCCCGCTTAGTAGTAACTCCCAGCTCTACTGATCCCTCACTCAGTAGTAACCTCCAGCTCTGCCGATCCCCACCTTAGTAGTAACCCCCAGCTCTGCTGATCCACAGCTTAGTAGTAACCCCCAGCTCTGCTGATCCACATCCTACTAGTAACCCCCAGCTCTGCTGATCCCTCACTCAGAAGTAACCCCCAGCTCTGCTGATCCCCAGCTTAGTAGTAACCCCCAGCTCTGCTGATCCACAGCCTACTAGTAACCCCCAGCTCTGCTGATCCCTCACTCAGTAGTAACCCCCCGCTCTTCTGATCCCCAGCTTAGTAGTAACTCTCAGCTCTGTTGATCCCTCACTCAGTAGTAATAAAAATTATTAACTTTCAACTGCTGATCCCCGCTTAGTAGTAACTCCCAGCTCTACTGATCCCTCACTCAGTAGTAACCTCCAGCTCTGCCGATCCCCACCTTAGTAGTAACCCCCAGCTCTGCTGATCCACAGCTTAGTAGTAACCCACAGCTCTGCTGATCCACATCCTACTAGTAACCCCCAGCTCTGCTGATCCCTCCCTCAGTAGTAACCCCCCGCTCTTCTGATCCCCAGCTTAGTAGTAACTCTCAGCTCTGTTGATCCCTCACTCAGTAGTAATACAAATTATTAAGAGAAACCACTACTGAATATCAGAGCTGGAGACCTATGTCACATCCCAATAGTGGAAATTTGCAAAGTGAAGTGCCCCAGGGATTGCATGACAATAGGTATTAGACCAGATCATACAAGAGGTATAATAAGGTAACAAGGTCACTCAGTAGTAACCCCCAGCTCTGCAGATCCCCAGCTTAGTGGTAACTTTCAACTGCTGATCCCCGCTTAGTAGTAACTCCCAACTCTACTGATCCCTCACTCAGTAGTAACCCCCAGCTCTGCTGATCCCCAGCTTAGTAGTAACCCCCAGCTCTGCTGATCCCCAGCTTAGTAGTAACCCCCAGCTCTGCTGATGCCTAGCTTAGTAGTAACCCCCAGCTCTGCTGATCCACAGCCTAGTAGTAACCCCCAGATCTGCTGATCCCTCACTCAGTAGTAACCCCCCGCTCTTCTGATCCCCAGCTTAGTAGTAACTCTCAGCTCTATTGATCCCTCACTCAGTAGTAAGAGAAATTAAGAGAAACCACTACTGAATATCAGAGCTGGAGACCTATGTCATATCCCAATAGTGGAAATTTGCAAAGTGAAGTGCCCCAGGGATTGCATGACAATAGGTATTAGACCAGATCATACAAGAGGTATAATAAGGTAACAAGGTCACTCAGTAGTAACCCCCAGCTCTGCAGATCCCCAGCTTAGTGGTAACTTTCAACTGCTGATCCCCGCTTAGTAGTAACTCCCAACTCTACTGATCCCTCACTCAGTAGTAACCCCCAGCTCTGCTGGTCCCCAGCTTAGTAGTAACCCCCAGCTCTGCTGATCCCCAGCTTAGTAGTAACCCCCAGCTCTGCTGATGCCTAGCTTAGTAGTAACTCTCAGCTCTATTGATCCCTCACTCAGTAGTAAGAGAAATTAAGAGAAACCACTACTGAATATCAGAGCTGGAGACCTATGTCACATCCCAATAGGGGAAATTTGCAAAGGGAAGTGCCCCAGGGATTGCATGACAATAGGTATTAGACCAGATCATACAAGGGGTATAATAAGGTAACAAGGTCACTCAGTAGTAACCCCCAGCTCTGCTGATCCACAGACTAGTAGTAACCCCCAGCTCTGCTGATCCCTCACTCAGTAGTAACCCCCAGCTCTGCTGATCCCCAGCTTAGTAGTAACCCCCAGCTCTGCTGATCCACAGCCTAGTAGTAACCCCCAGCTCTGCTGATCCCTCACTCAGTAGTAACCCCCAGCTCTGCTGATCCCCAGCTTAGTAGTAACCCCCAGCTCTGCTGATCCACAGCCTAGTAGTAACCCCCAGCTCTGCTGATCCCTCACTCAGTAGTAACCCCCAGCTCTTCTGATCCCCAGCTTAGTAGTAAGAAAAATGTATTAAGAGAAACCACTACTGAATATCAGAGCTGGAGACCTATGCCACATCCCAATAATGGAAATTTGCAAAGGGAAGTGCCCCGGGGGTTGCATGAGCATAGGAAGTAGACCAGATCATACAAGAGGTATAATAAGGAAACAAGGTCCCTCAGTAGTAACCCCCAGCTCTGCCGATAACCAGCTTAGTAGTAACTCTCAGCTCTGCTGATCCCCAGCTTAGTAGTAACTCCCAGCTCTACTGATCCCTCTCTCAGTAGTAACCCCCAGCTCTTCCGATCCCCACCTTGGTAGTAACTCCCAGCTCTGTTGATCCATCACTCAGTAGTAACCTCCAGCTCTGCTGATCCCCACCTTGGTAGTAACTCCCAGCTCTGTTGATCCCTCACTCAGGAGTAACCTCCAGCTCTGCTGATCCCCAGCTTAGTAGTAACTCCCAGCTCTGTTGATCCCTTACTCAGTAGCAACTCCAACTCTGCTGATCCCCCACTCAGTAGTAACTCTAACTCTGCTGATCCCCCACTCAGGAGTAACCTCCAGCTCTGCTGATCCCCAGCTTAGTAGTAACTCCCAGCTCTGTTGATCCCTCACTCAGTAGCAACTCCAACTCTGCTGATCCCCCACTCAGTAGTAACTCCAACTCTGCTGATCCCCCACTCAGTAGTAACTCTAACTCTGCTGATCCCCCACTCAGTAGTAACCCCAACTCTGCTGATCCCCCACTCAGTAGAAACCCCAACTCTGCTGATCCCCCACTCAGTAGTAACCCCAACTCTGCTGATCCTCTGGTTTGCTGATCCTCCTCTTTCTCTGGTCCCTGCTCACCTCACCGCAATATTTCTCCCATGCTGCTCACAATGTGTGACATTGCTGGTTTCTCCTGCTCCCGTCCCCCAGCTCTGCTGATCCTCTGCCGCTCAGTCCTCTCTCTCGTCCCCCACCCATCTTCTGCTATAGTGTTTCAATGTTGCACACCACGTGTGCCGTCTGGTAGTTGCTCCGCTCCAGTTCAGACCCCGCTCACCTTCCTGCTGCTCCACATTGCACAGCAGAGGTGACGTCTCTACACCAGACACTCATATAATATATACACAGGAACCGGAAGTGACTGCTGACGACGTCTTTCCGGTTCGCTTGTTGGTTGGATATCTCATACCTGCAAAACCTCCAAAACAAAGCGAAGCTGAAGTTTAATAAAAGAAAGAGGCAACATTAGTCCCTTAGCCACTTAAGGACTGGCCCACGTACATATACTGCGGCACGTGATTTCTTTCTTTGGGTCTGGGGCGTGGGCACTCGCCGCCGGCGACCCAGTCCCGCTGTGGTTGGACACAGCCAGGGCCAATCAGTGGGTCCAGCGGACCCCAAGTTCGCCAAGAGAGGCAGAACGGCGGTCTGTCAGCAGCAACACGGATCTGTCTTTCCCCAGTCGAAGCACCTCCCCCACAGGAATAAAGCACCTCCCAGGGAACACATTTAACCCTTTGATCGCCACTGACGTTAACCCCTTCCCTGTCAGTTTCATTAGTACAGTGACAGTGCATTTTTTTTTGCACTGATCACCATATTGCTGTCATTGATCCCCCAAAAAGTGTCACTTAGTGTCAGATGTGTTCGGCGCAATGTCGCAGTCCCACTAAAAATCGCTAATCGCCGCCATTACTAGTAAAAAAAATTTAAGTCCATAAATCTATCCCATAGTTTGTAGATGCTATAACTTTTGTGCAAACCAATCAATATACGCTTATTGGGATTTTTTTTAACAAAAATATGTAGAAAAACACATATTGGCCTAAATTGATGAAGAAACTAGATTTAAAAAAAAATAATAATAATTATTGGATGTTTTATAGCAGAAAGTGAAAAATATTGTTTTGTTTACTTTCAACATTGTTGTTGTTTTTTTGTTTACAGAGCAAAAAAAAAACCCCCAAAAAACAAAAATACCACCAAAGGAAAGCTCTAAAAGGCCATACATTTTATTTGGGTGCAGCGTCGCACGACCGCGCAATTGTCAGTTAAAGTATCGCAGTACCGTATCGCAAAAAATGGCCTGGTCATGAAGGGGGGGGGTAAAACCTTCCGGGGCTGAAGTAGTTAAAGTCCATGATCTGTCAGTAATGTACCAAGGCAATGAAGTCCATCACTGGCATTTGTAAGTCCATAGGGATCTATAGGCTTCAGCCCCCCTGGGAAACCCGACTGGGATTCCATCACTCCCCCCCCCCCCCCCCCCCCGGGGGCAAAAAAGTAACAGCTACATTTTGGCAGTTGCTCCCCCAAGGGACTCTCTGGGGAACTTAGTGGAGCCTGTTTCTATGGTATGACCTTCGGGGGGGGGGGGGGGGGAGGGGGGGCAATAATCTAAAAGCTTTAACCTTTTTGGCTCAGTTACCCCCCCCCCCCCCCAGGTCAACCTGAGGACACAGTGCAACATTGAAACATTTGTAACAATTTGCACCTCGATGGCCTGATTAACCTCAGAAAAGGAACACAACACAGGGAGAGCAGGGCCTGGGACAAGGGGTGGGCAGGAGGGGCATTGTGGCATCATGTGAGGTTTGGGGGCACCACAAGGAGTTTGGGGGAGGTGGTTTATGTTGGGAAAGGGAATTTGGAGGGGGGGGGGTAAGTATTGTTTTAGGAGGGAAAAGTATGCTGGGGTGGTGATTGGGGGGGGGAGATTTGTGTTGAGAGGGGAAGAGGAATTGTGGGTCTTGTGCTAGAAAAGGTAATATAATGAGGGATGGGAGGGGATTTGTGCTTGGTGGAGACTTGTGCTCGTAGGGAAGATTGGGGAGCATTTGTGCTAGGAAGGGAAATTTGGGGGGGGATTTGTGCTAGGAATGGAAATTTGGGGGGGGGATTTGTGCTAGGAAGGGAAATTTGGGGGGGGGATTTGTGCTAGGTTGGGGGATTTGGATTTGAGGAGGGAAAGGATGTTTTGTGCTCGGAGGGGAAGTTTTAGAGGTAGAGGATTTGTGTTGGGAAAGAGGAAATTTTGATGGGGGGGGGGAATTTGTGCTAAGAAGGGAAATTGAGGGGGGGGGGGATTTGTGCTAGGATGGGGGATTGGGTGAGGGGAATTTGTACTGAAAGGGGGTATTTGGATTTGGGGAGGGAGAGGATTTTTGTGCTCGGAGGGGAATTTTGAGGGGTAGAGGATTTGTGTTGGGAAAGAGGAAATTTTCATTTTGGAGGGGGGGGGGGAAGGGGGGTGCAGGATTGTTCTGGGAGCCTATGTGGAATGAGAGGATTTGAGCTAAGCATGTAGATTAGTGTTTTTTATGGGGGGGGGGGGGGTTTGCTGACACATAATGCTCATACATTTTGGGGGGGGGCGCAGTTTGGCATGTTCGCCCTGACCTTGTCCCAGCAGTGGCTCAGAGCGACACAAGTGGATTATTTTTTTACAAAAAAAAAAAATGACACTATAACTGCAGTAGAGAAATAAAGTGTTCTCCTGCTAGAGCCGTGCTGCATGGCGGAGCTGTGCAAATCTCAGGAGTGGATGGACAGCGATACAAATCCTTTTGCTAAAGTCCTTTCTATGCATTTAGACCATTTATTTCTCTGTTTTGCCGGTGTTCACCTCTAGTAAAATCCGTTTCCTCTCCACCCTGTACATCCATATTTAATGCCGCAGAAAGCGCTAACAATGTAGTCGGCGGGGGGGGGGGGGGGGGGCGGTGATAGGAGCATAAATCGCACATTCGTCTTCCAATCGCCTTGTTATTATCATATAAATCACGGCGTCCGATCTCCTCTGCGTCCCCCATCCGTCTGAATCACCGACTCCATTGGATCGCGAGACCTTATCCGCAGAAGGTCGAGCTAATATTACAGAGTCACCCCCCCTCCCCCGTAATCCGCGCTGAATGGTAATTTAGGAGGTCACAGAGTTCAGGAGGTCGGGGACCAGTGACAATAAATCCGTGACCCCCCCAACATATAAGGAAGAGTTCCCTGCAGGAGGCGGCGGTGACACCGGTAATACTGCGGCTTTATGGGAAAGAGGATTTTACTGAAAATAGAACAAATAAAATTCATATTTCTTTTACTTAACCACTTGCCTACCGGGCACTCATGGCCACTGATTAGGTGGCACTGATATGTGGCACTGATGAGTACTAATGGGCACTAATAGGTGGCACTTATGGGCACTGATTGGCACTGATAGGTGGCACTGGTGGGCACTGATAGGCAGCACGGATAGGCGGTACTGATGGGCATTGATGGGTGGCACTGATGGGCGACACTGATGGGCATTGATGGATAGCAGTGATGGGCATTGATGGGCAGCACTGATAGGCAGGACTGATAACCAGCACGGACCAGCATCACTAATGGGCACTGATTGGTGGCACTTGTGGGCACTGGTGGGCACTGATAGGCAGCACAGATAGGCGGTACTGATGGGCATTGATGGGTGGCACTGATGGGCGACACTGATGGGCATTGATGGATAGCAGTGATGGGCATTGATGGGCAGCACTGATAGGCAGGACTGATAACCAGCACGGACCAGCATCACTAATGGGCACTGATTGGTGGCACTTGTGGGCACTGGTGGGCACTGATAGGCAGCACAGATAGGCGGTACTGATGGGCATTGATGGGTGGCACTGATGGGCGACACTGATGGGCATTGATGGATAGCAGTGATGGGCATTGATGGGCAGCACTGATAGGCAGGACTGATAACCAGCACGGACCAGCATCACTAATGAACACTGATTGGTGGCACTGGTGGGCACTGATAGGCAGCATGGATAGGCGGTACTGATGGGCATTGATGGGTGGCACTGATGGGCGACACTGATGGGCATTGATGGATAGCAGTGATGGGCATTGATGGGCAGCACTGATAGGCAGGACTGATAACCAGCACGGACCAGCATCACTAATGGGCACTGATTGGTGGCACTTGTGGGCAGTGGTGGGCACTGATTGCTGGCAGTGGTGGGCACTCCTCGCTGGCACTGTTTTGTGACACTGTATTTATTTATTGTAATTAGGGCACTGATGATCAGTGCCCTGATTACATTCCTAGATGTCCCCATGTAAGGAGATGCCACTGATCTGCTCTCCTCTCCTCACACTCCGTCAGTGTGAGGAGAGGAGTGGCGATTACCGGAATCTCCGTGTTTACATGTGACCGTCTGTGATTGGATAGCACAGCCGGTCACATGGTTAAAGAGCCGCGGAAGCGGCTCTTTACAGAGATCGGGGTCGCACCGTGTCCCAATAACACGGCGTGTCTGCCATCACCACGCCCTCGCGGGCACGTGAGAGCGGCCATTCTGGGATGTCGTCATGTTTCCGATTTTTGCATTTTTGGATTTTCAAATTTACAAATTTTCTAATTTTTACTAATTTTCCAATTTACACATTTTCAACTTTATGAATTTTCTAAAATTACCAATTTTCGAATTTTTACAACTTTTAAAATTTATGAATTTAAAATTTTTCAACTTTATGAATTTTCTAAATGATAAATTTTCGAATTTACGAAATTTTTCGAATTTAAGAATTTACGAATTGTGATCATAATGAATGACCCCAAAAATGAAAAAAAATTATAAAAAAAATTAATAAAACGGAAACGAATACATTTTATGATGGTGCCCATGTCTACCCAGGACTTCCTATGGGTGGGAAGTGGATAATTGACAACCATACTAAAAATCTTTTTTTTCGTATCTTTGGCACCACGCCTCGCTGTATACGGTTCCCTTAACCCCTTAGAGCCAGCGCCTACCAGCCCTTTAAGGGGTTTAGTATGCCAGGAGGTGGGGCTTTTGGTCATGTGACTGCCATGATTGGCTTTTACGGCAGTCACGTGATCGGAAAGCTTTCAGTTAGCCAATGGTAACTGTGCCAGGAGCACAGGACGCGTGTTCTCACCACAGCTCTGCTGGCACTATGGCACGAAAATTTGCTGCCGCTCGGCGCCAAGGAGTTAAGCAAATAGTTTCTTGTGAATCTGTTACAAAGCTTCTTATCAGAAGCCAGAAGTCAGGGATCAATGTAGTGGAACAGCAAGCGAGATCTGGAGCCAGAAGGGATGTCAGCAAAGCTGGTCTTTAAACAGGAATTCAGGAGATAGTCTCTGTGATGTTGACCAAGGCGAAGGCAGAGCTCCTCTGGATTGGACGGCTTAAGTAGGCAGGACTGACGAGCAGGATCATCAACAGCTGAGTAACTGTGGAGATATAGGAGCTGGCAATTAGCCAACAGCTGAGCGGCCAGCTCAGAGAAGGAAGGGCTGAGAACAGCCCTGGCAGGAGCGCCCTATGCAGGCTGACAACGCTGTTGCGGATTGTGGTTTAGCGTTGTCAGCCTGAAACAGGAAGTGCTGTTACTGGCAGGATCTACAAGTAAGGCCGTTTTTAGGTTTGGATAAAACGGGGGAGAAGGGATGGACCTTTTATAGATTCGCCCATCCTCCACTCACAAAAACTGTACTATCATTCTTCACAATGAATGGCGATCGGTGAATGGAGGAGGAGGGGGCGGAAAGTAAAGGGCCGGCATAGAGGGCACTCTTGATGAATGCCTATGACAGGTCCAGCAGCTCATGGTAACCCCCGCAGCAGCAGAAAATGGGGAAGTGGGGGGAGGAGGGGACAGGTTTCCACCTTGGACAGTCAGCACCAGCACAGGGGACACTTCTGATTGGGTGTCAGTTCTGTCCCTGGTGCTGATTAAAAACAAAATGATAAAAAAACAAACAAAAAAAAAACCGACATGAAATACAAAATTCCCCTTCGCCACGATACGTCTCATAGGTGGCGGTGATGTACAATTCAGTTTTATGTTACTTTGTATCCCGGATGTTCTCAGCTCATCGCCGGCGCTGTCACAATAATTGTTCTAATGAGCCACAAATATTCTAAACTCCCAAAATCCAGAGCCGCCATTCCGCAGTGACATCGTTCGCTTTGTTCCCTTCTATTTCCTCCCATTAATTATTGAGAACTCTGAAGTGTTGTCTGAGATTTGTGTTTGTTGTTAGCGATGGTAATCCGAACTGCTGCCTCATCTAGAGGGTGCCTGGGGGTTGTCCATGGGGAGCCAGAGCAATGGGAAGGAGGGGGGGTACAGGAAACATTGGTGTTGGGGTTACAGGAGGGTCAGTGTTGAGGTGATAGGGAGGGTCTGTATTAGGGTAATAGAAAATGTTGGGTTTGGGGTACAGGGAGGGTTAGTGTTAGGAGTATAGGAGAGGTTAGTGTTGAAGTTACAGGAAAGGTTAGTGTTGAAGTTACAGGGAAGGATAGTGTTAGGGATACAGGAAGGGTTCACGTTGGGGTTACAGGGATGGCTATTTTTTTAAGTTACAGGGGGGTTAGTGTTGAGGTTACAGAGAGGGTTAGTGTTGGGGTTACAGGGGGAGTTAGTATTATGGTTATGGGGATTAGTGTTGGGGTTACAGGGGGGTTAGTGTTGAGGTTATAGGGAGGGTCTGTATTAGGGTCATAGAAAATGTTAGGTTTGTGGTACAGGGAGGGTTAGTTTTAGGGTTATAGGAAATGCTAGGCTTGGGGTTGTAGGGGGGGGTAAGTGTTAGGGTTATAAGAAAGGTTAGTGTTGGGTTTACAGGGAGGGTCTCTATTAGGGTTAGAGAAAATGTTAGGTTTGGGGTTACAGGGAAAGTTTGTTAGGGTTATATAACATATTGGGTTTGGGGCACAGGGAGGGTTAGTGTTAGGAGTATAGGAAAGGTTAGTGTTGGGGTTATAGGAAAGGTTAATGTTAGGGATACAGGAAGGGTTTGTGTTGGGGTTACAGGGATGGTTATTTTTTAAGTTACAGGGAGGGTTAGTGTTAATGTTACAGGGGGATTAGTGTTGGGATTACAGGGAGGGTTGGTGTTGGGGTTACAGGGAGGGTTAGTGTTGGGGTTAGAGGGAGGATTAGTTGGGTTACAGGGAGGGTTAGTGTTGAGGCTCCAAGGAAGCTTAGTATTGGGGTTACAGGGAGGGTTGGTGTTGGAGTTACAGGGAGGGTTGGTGTTGGGGTTACATGAAGGGATAGTTGGGTTACAGGAAGGGTTAGTGTTGAGGTTCCATGGAAGCTTAGTATTGGGGTTACAGGGAGGGTTGGTGTTGGGGTTCCATGGAATGTTAGTGTTGGGGTTACGGGAAGGGTTAGTGTTGAGGTTCCATGGAATCTTAGTATTGGGGTTACAGGAAGGGTTAGTGTTGAGGTTCCATGAAAGCTTAGTATTGGGGTAACAGGAAGGGTTGGTGTTGGGGTTACAGGGAGGGTTGGCGTTGGGGTTATATGAAGGGTTAGTTGGGTTACAGGAAGGCTTGGTGTTGAGGTTCCATGGAAGCTTAGTATTGGGGTTACAGGGAGGGTTGGTGTTGGGGTTACAGGGAGGGTTAGTGTTGGGGTTACAGGGAGGATTATTTGGGTTACAGGGAGGGTTAATGTTGAGGTTCCATGGAAGCTTAGTATTGGGGTTACAGGGAGGGTTGGTGTTGGGGTTACAGGGAGGGTTGGCGTTGGGGTTATATAAAGGGTTAGTTGGGTTATAGGAAGGGTTAGTGTTGAGGTTCCATGGAAGCTTAGTATTGGGGTTACAGGGAGGGTTGGTGTTGGGGTTACAGGGAGGGTTAGTGTTGGGGTTACAGGGAGGATTAGTTGGGTTACAAGGAGTGTTAGCGTTGAGGTTCCAAGGAAACTTAGTATTGGGGTTACAGGGAGGGTTGGTGTTGTGGTTACAGGGAGGGTTGACGTTGGGGTTACATGAAGGGTTAGTTGGGTTACAGGGAGGGTTAGTGTTGAGGTTCCATGGAAGCTTAGTATTGAGGTTACAGGGAGGGTTGGTGTTGGGGTTACATGGAGGGTTGGCATTGGGGTTACATGAAGGGTTAGTTGGGATACAGGAAGGGTTAGTGTTGAGGTTCCATGGAAGCTTAGTATTGGGGTTACAGGGAGGGTTGGTGTTGGGGTTACAGGGAGGGTTGGTGTTGAGGTTCCATGGAAGGTTAGTATTGGGGTTACAGGGAGGGTTGGTGTTGGGGTTACAGGGAGGGTTAGTGTTGAGGTTACAGGGAGGTTTGGTGTTGAGGTTCCATGGAAGGTTAGTGTTGGGGTTACAGGGAGGGTTGGTGTTGGGGTTACAGGGAGGGTTAGTGTTGGGGTTACATGGAGGGTTGGCATTGGGGTTACATGAAGGGTTAGTTGGGATACAGGAAGGGTTAGTGTTGAGGTTCCATGGAAGCTTAGTATTGGGGTTACAGGGAGGGTTGGTGTTGGGGTTACAGGGAGGGTTGGTGTTGAGGTTCCATGGAAGGTTAGTATTGGGGTTACAGGGAGGTTTGGTGTTGGGGTTACAGGAAGGGTTAGTGTTGAGGTTCCATGGAAGCGTAGTATTGGGGTTACAAGGAGGGTTGGTGTTGAGGTTACAGGCAGGATTAGTTGGGTTACAGGGAGGGTTGGTGTTGGGGTTACAGGGAGGGTTGGTGTTGGGGTTACAGGGAGGATTATTTGGGTTACAGGGAGGGTTAATGTTGAGGTTCCATGGAAGCTTAGTATTGGGGTTACAGGGAGGGTTAGTGTTGGGGTTACAGGGAGGGTTGGTGTTGGGGTTACAGGGAGGGTTGGTGTTGAGGTTCCATGGAAGGTTAGTATTGGGGTTACAGGGAGGGTTGGTGTTGGGGTTACAGGGAGGGTTAGTGTTGAGGTTACAGGGAGGTTTGGTGTTGAGGTTCCATGGAAGGTTAGTGTTGGGGTTACAGGGAGGGTTGGTGTTGGGGTTACAGGGAGGGTTAGTGTTGGGGTTACATGGAGGGTTGGCATTGGGGTTACATGAAGGGTTAGTTGGGATACAGGAAGGGTTAGTGTTGAGGTTCCATGGAAGCTTAGTATTGGGGTTACAGGGAGGGTTGGTGTTGGGGTTACAGGGAGGGTTGGTGTTGAGGTTCCATGGAAGGTTAGTATTGGGGTTACAGGGAGGTTTGGTGTTGGGGTTACAGGAAGGGTTAGTGTTGAGGTTCCATGGAAGCGTAGTATTGGGGTTACAAGGAGGGTTGGTGTTGAGGTTACAGGCAGGATTAGTTGGGTTACAGGGAGGGTTGGTGTTGGGGTTACAGGGAGGGTTGGTGTTGGGGTTACAGGGAGGATTATTTGGGTTACAGGGAGGGTTAATGTTGAGGTTCCATGGAAGCTTAGTATTGGGGTTACAGGGAGGGTTGGTGTTGGGGTTACAGGGAGGGTTGGTGTTGGGGTTACAGGGAGGGTTAGTGTTGGGGTTACAGGGAGGATTATTTGGGTTACAGGGAGGGTTAATGTTGAGGTTCCATGGAAGCTTAGTATTGGGGTTACAGGGAGGGTTGGTGTTGGGGTTCCATGGAATGTTAGTGTTGGGGTTACGGGAAGGGTTAGTGTTGAGGTTCCATGGAATCTTAGTATTGGGGTTACAGGAAGGGTTAGTGTTGAGGTTCCATGAAAGCTTAGTATTGGGGTTACAGGAAGGGTTGGTGTTGGGGTTACAGGGAGGGTTGGCGTTGGGGTTATATAAAGGGTTAGTTGGGTTATAGGAAGGGTTAGTGTTGAGGTTCCATGAAAGCTTAATATTGGGGTTACAGGGAGGGTTGGTGTTGGGGTTACAGGGAGGGTTAGTGTTGGGGTTACAGGGAGGATTAGTTGGGTTACAGGGAGGGTTAGCGTTGAGGTTCCAAGGAAACTTAGTATTGGGGTTACAGGGAGGGTTGGTGTTGTGGTTACAGGGAGGGTTGACGATGGGGTTACATGAAGGGTTAGTTGGGTTACAGGGAGGGTTAGTGTTGAGGTTCCAAGGAAACTTAGTATTGGGGTTACAGGGAGGGTTGGTGTTGTGGTTACAGGGAGGGTTGACGTTGGGGTTACATGAAGGGTTAGTTGGGTTACAGGGAGGGTTAGTGTTGGGGTTCCATGGAAGCTTAGTATTGAGGTTACAGGGAGGGTTGGTGTTGGGGTTACATGGAGGGTTGGCATTGGGGTTACATGAAGGGTTAGTTGGGATACAGGAAGGGTTAGTGTTGAGGTTCCATGGAAGCTTAGTATTGGGGTTACAGGGAGGGTTGGTGTTGGGGTTACAGGGAGGGTTAGTGTTGAGGTTACAGGGAGGTTTGGTGTTGAGGTTCCATGGAAGGTTAGTGTTGGGGTTACAGGGAGGGTTGGTGTTGGGGTTACAGGGAGGGTTAGTGTTGGGGTTACATGGAGGGTTGGCATTGGGGTTACATGAAGGGTTAGTTGGGATACAGGAAGGGTTAGTGTTGAGGTTCCATGGAAGCTTAGTATTGGGGTTACAGGGAGGGTTGGTGTTGGGGTTACAGGGAGGGTTGGTGTTGAGGTTCCATGGAAGGTTAGTATTGGGGTTACAGGGAGGTTTGGTGTTGGGGTTACAGGAAGGGTTAGTGTTGAGGTTCCATGGAAGCGTAGTATTGGGGTTACAGGGAGGGTTGGTGTTGAGGTTACAGGCAGGATTAGTTGGGTTACAGGGAGGGTTGGTGTTGAGGTTCCATGGAAGCTTAGTATTGGGGTTACAGGGAGGGTTTTGTATGGGTGAGACCATAGGGTGGAACATTCCTCTCTGTATCCGGAGTTCTTCTTTGATGAAATATCCACATTCCTCGGATCGGATCCTCGGATCAGCCGGGTTTCCTCCAATCACAGCTGTATTGCTCCCGGATTCTCTGACTCGCTTTTCCTGGTAGATTAAGCTTTTTTTTCAACATTTAACATTTTATTTTTCTCTTCCTGGATTTTTATAAACCATCATTAATATCAGGAGGAATATATATATTTTTTTTTTTTCTGATTGCTGAAGGCGTCTAATTTCTGAGTCCCCGGGATCCTTCCATTGGTGGCTGCACAGTGATGTCATCATACCCGTCTCCTTTCTCCCGCTGCAGCAGCGGTTGCTCTTCGGCGGTTCTCATTCCTCCGGCTCGCACAGTTATGATTTACATAAGACACTTCCAGGAAGTCCGTCCTCTAATCCGCCACTCGACAGATCTGCAGCAATTTGCGACCTTTCCATAATGAGTCGTCCTAATTTCCAGAGTAATCAGTTTATAATTGAATTCTCTCCGTAACGCGTCGCACGCAGAATAGCAAAGCCCCCGATAAGACGGCGGAGCCTCATTAGTCGCTGTGATTAGAATCGCCTCTATCTATTACTTTCACAACACGGAGGCGGCCGCGGCTTTCCCGCTTCTCCGCCGCCATTTAAAAGGAAACAACAATTGTAAAACGAACATTATTAAAAGGTCACTGACAGCGATTAAAATGTATCTAAACCCGACTCTCGTGCGATGTCTCTTCTGCCATAATAAACGCTTGCCGGCCCGCAGTCTTCTATTGAATGTACGCTGAGCAGCGCATGCGCAGGATGACATCGCCCCCCACCGGCCAATCAGGAGCCCGTAAACCCCGACGCCTGGGGAGAGCAGACGGCGGCCGGTGAGGAATGTAACCAATCGCTGGAAGGGGGAGGTGAGAATTTTTGGTGATCTTGTTCTTCTTTAACCCCTTCAATACCGGGCACTTTACCCCCTTCCTGCCCAGGACAATTTTCAGCTTTCAGAGCTCTCACACTTTGAATGACAATTACTCGGACATGTAACACTGTACCCAAATGACATTTATATAATTTTTTTGAGACAGATAGAGATTTCTTATGGTGGTATTTAATCACCACTGGGGGGGGTTATTTTTTGCTAAACAAACTAAAAATGATGTTAGAAATTTTATAAAATGTTGTTTTCTCCTTTACTGATGGGCACTGATAGGCGGCACTAATATGTAGAATTGATGGGTACTGATATGCAGCACTGATGGACACTGATATGCAGCACTGATGGGCACTAATTGATGGCACTGAAAGGCAGCACTGATAAGGAGGTACTGGCAGGCACTGATGAGGAGGCACTAATATGTAGAATTGATGGGCACTGATAGACAGCACTGATGGGCACTGATAGGTGGGATTGATGGGCACTGATAGGCGGCACTGATGGGCACTAATAGATGGCACTGACAGGCAGCACTGATGAGGAAGTACTGACAGGCATTACTTTTGGGCACTGATAGGCTGTACTAATATGTAAAATTGATGGGCACTGATTGTCGGCACTGATATGTAGAATTGATGGGCACTGATAGGTGGCACTGATGGGCACTGATGAGGAGGCACTGATATGTAGAATTGATGGGTACTGATAGACAGCACTGATGAGGAGGCACTGATAGACGGCACTGATGGACACTGAGGAGGCTCTAATATGTAGAATTGATGGGTACTGATAGACAGCACTGATGGACACTGATAGGTGTCACTGACGGGCACTAATAGATGGCACCTACAGGCAGCACTGATGAGGAGGTACTGACAGGCATTACTGATGCCTGACAAAGGAGATGTCAGTTCCCGACAGGATTTGAAGCTTGGTGCCCGTTACCTGGCAGAGAAGTACGAATGGGATGTGACAGAGGCCAGGAAGATCTGGTGCTTTGACCCTGATGGAACAGGACCCAACGTCCTTGTTGATGTAACCAAAGGTGTCCAGTACCTCAATGAGATCAAGGACAGTGTTGTTGCTGGCTTCCAGTGGGCCACCAAAGAGGGATTTCTGTGTGAAGAGAATATGCGAGCTGTCAGGTTTGACGTTCATGATGTCACCCTGCATGCTGATGCCATTCATCGTGGTGGTGGACAGATCATCCCCACTGCAAGAAGAGTCCTCTATGCTGCTGCCATCACTGCCCAGCCCAGGCTAATGGAGCCCATCTACTTGGTGGAGATTCAGTGTCCAGAGCAAGTTGTAGGTGGCATCTATGGTGTGCTGAACAGGAAGCGTGGACACGTTTTTGAGGAGTCCCAAGTGGCCGGAACACCTATGTTTGTTGTAAAAGCCTATCTTCCCGTCAATGAATCATTCGGCTTCACTGCTGATCTCAGGTCTAACACAGGTGGTCAGGCCTTCTCTCAGTGTGTGTTTGACCACTGGCAGATCCTTCCTGGTGACCCCTTTGAGGCCAACACTCGCCCATCACAAGTGGTGGCTGAAACCCGGAAACGCAAAGGCTTGAAGGAAGGAGTCCCACCCCTGGACAACTACTTGGATAAATTGTAACAGGGTCGCCCGCCATTCTCATTAAACCAAGCTCCACTACACCGGCAGTGTCAGTCCCTGCTGATCCAACACCATGCACATTGTTTGCCCAGGAAAACAAGACGAAAAAATAAAAAAACTCAAAGTAAAAAACAAAATAAAGAATATAACCATCTTCAGAAATTCGAATAGAATGAATTTGAATAGAAAAGATAAGAATAAAAAATACTAGAAAAAACTAGAATAGAAAATAAGAGAATAGAATAGAAAATAATTAAAATGCAATTAATATAGAATAGAATAAAATAGAATATATCCATCTTCAGAAATTTGAATGGAAAGAATTTGAATAGAAAAGATTAGAATAGAAAATAATAGAAAAAACTAGAATAGAAAATAATAGAATAGAAAAAGATAAAAATACAATTAATATAGAATAGAATATATCCATCTTCAGAAATTTGAATAGAATGAATTTGAATAGAAAAGATTAGAATAGAAAATAATAGAAAAAAATAGAATAGAAAATAATAGAATAGAAAAAAATAAAAATACAATTAATATAGAATAGAATAAAATAGAATATATCCATCTTCAGAAATTTGAATAGAATGAATTTGAATAGAAAATATTAGAATAGAATAGAAAAGACTAGAATACAAAAGAATCAAAAAACAATTCATGTAGAATAGAATAAAATAGAATATAACCGTAATATTCTTTCTATTTCATTTTAATTCTAATATATTGATATTCTATTCTCTTGGTTTCTATTATATTATTTTCTATTATTTTCTATTCCATTCTAATATTTTTCTATTCGAATTCAAATACATTCTATTCGTATTTCGGAAGATGACAGAAGACAGTCAGTATCAATAGCCCAATACAACACAGCTGCAAATATAAAAAATTGAATGCATTTTCAAATTCGAATACAGATTCGATCATTTTTAATTGAATTTCTTTAGCTTGCGCTCAGATTTTTTTTTTTTTTTCAAATGCGGTTACATTTTTCGAATTTGAATATAAAACAAACAAAACTAATTTAAAAAAGGAATGAAACGAATGTATCAAATTTTAACATAACTCATTTATTTAAATAGTGAATAAAAAAACAAAAAAAAAAAATGTCATCCTGCACATGTCTGTATGGAAAACATCGGCGCAATTTTTTTGAAAGTCGGAAGCGTTCAGAAACACCGATCTTGGTTTGATTAAATGCTTTCAAGTGCAAAAGAGGAATTTGGGGGTCTTGTAGACATAAAGAGGACCTGTCACCGCCTATTGCTGTCACAAGGGATGTTTCCATTCCTTGTAACAGCAATAAAAGTGATACAAATAAATAAAATTAAAGCAGTGTAAAGACTTAAAAAAAAATAATAATAATGAAAAAAAAAAGAAAGAATAAAAAAAATAATAATAAATAATAAAAAATAATAAAAAGAATAATTAAAAAAAAAAGAAGAATAATAAACAAAAAAAAAGAATAAAAAACAAAAAAGAATAATTAAAAAAAATTATAAAAAATTAAATAAAAGATAGAATAATAATAAAAAGAGAGAATAAAAAAGGATAAAAAAAAAAAGAAATAATAAAAAAAAGAATAAAAAAAGAATTAAAAGATAGAATAATAATAAAAAATTTAGCACCTGACCTCCTCTGCATATCTAAAGTGGTAATCTGTAAAGGCTTTTATAGCATCACCTATGGATAGTAAAATCTGTTGGTTGTCTCCGTTGCACGAGCGTGCGCAATTTTAACCACTTAAGGACCGCCCCCCCCCCCCCCCCCCCTGTACATTTACTGCAGCAGGACAGCTCTTAAGTGCAAAATGACATACCTGTACGTGATTCCTGTTGTTAGCTCTGGGGCACGTGCGCAGCACCGGAGCTGGGCGCCCACTGTGATTGGACCCAGCGGGAGCCAATCAGCGTGTTCCTGCGGCCGCGTTGGCTGCCGGGAACCCGCCGATCATTCCTGAGCAGAACCCGCCGATTCCAAAGCAGACCGCTGTGCTGTCACAGAGGGAGAGAGAGATCTTGTGTTCCTGCTAATCAGGAACATGGATGTCTCTCTTCCTCCAGTCAGTCCCCTCCCCCACACACAGTAAGAAAGCACCTCCCAGGGAACACATTTAACCCTTTGATCGCCCCTGATGTTAACCCTTTCCCTGCCAGTGTCGTTAGTACAGTGACAGTGCATTTGTTTTTAGCACTGATCACTGTATTGGTGTCACTGGTCCCCAAAAAGTGTAAAAAGTGTCACTTAGTGTCAGATTTGTCCGCCACAATGTCACAGTCCTGCTAAAAATCACTGATTGCCGCCATTACTAGTAAAAACAATAAAACAAATTAAAAAGTCCATAAATCTATCCCATAGTTTGTAGACGCAATAACCTTTGCACAAACCAATCAATATACAATTATTGGAATTTTTTTTTAAATTTTTTACCAAAAATATATAGCAGAATTCATATTGGGCTGAATTGATGAAGAAATTTGACTTTTTACAATTTTTTTATTGGATATGTTTTATAGCAGAACGTAAAACAAAAATATTTTTTTTTTCAAAATTGACGGCCTTTTTTTATTTATGAAGCAAAAAAAAAAAAAAAAAAAAATGCAGAGGTGATCAAATACCACCAAATTACTAGTAAAAAAACAAAGTCTATAAAAATGTTTTTTTCAAAACTGTGGCTCTTTTTTTTGTTTTTAGCACAAAAAATAAAAACCGCAGAGGTGATCAAATACCACCAAAAAAAAGCTCTATTTGTGGGAAAAAAGGACGCAAATTTCATACGCCAAAAATGGCCTGGTCATGAAAGGGGGTAAAACCTTCCGGGGCTGAAGTGGTTAAAGCATGACATGTTTGGTATCTATTTATCAGGCGTAACTTCATCTTTTATTTTTGACAAAAAAAATTGGGTTATGTATTGTGTTTTTTTTTTTTGCAATAAAATTTAAAAAAGTGTATTTTTTTTTTCTCCAAAAAATTGCGCTTGAAAAACTGCTGCACAAATACCGTTTGGCAAATTGCAAAAAGCACCAGTTTATTCTCTAGGGCCTCTGCTTTAAAAAAAAAAAATATATATATATATATAATGTTTGGGAGTTCTACGTAATTTTCTTAAAAAATACTAATTGTTACATGTGAACAAAAAGTGCCACAAAATGCCCCGTAGTAGTAGTTAACAGACCAAAAGGGGGCGAATAAATAGAGGTTTATTGTTAGAAGACGTGCAATTCATTTTGTTCCGAATTAGTTTTTTGTTTTTTTGTTGTTTTTTTTTTTTACGAATTTCAACAAATTTGTTCATTTGGAAATATCCGAAATAATGAAAACCCGTTGAACTAATTTTTCCGAATATTCATAAATTTGAATATTCAAAAATTCAGCTATATTCGACATTTTCGGATTTTCTTTCTTATTTTCAGATTTTCTAATTTACGAATGTTCAAGTTTACAATCATAACAAATAAAAATTTATTTTCATTCATTTGGGTTTTTTTGCGTATTTTTAAATTCATAAATTTGTAAATTCGAAAATAAGAAAGAAAGTCCAAAAATTTCTTTCACTTGTTTCTGATTTACGAATTTACACATTTCCGAATTTCCAAATTTGTTTTTTTTTTTTTTACGTTTTTTAAAATTCATAAATTCGTCAATTCGAAAATTTGTAAATTCGAAAATGAGAAAATAAGAAAGAAAATCCAAAAGTTTATTTTCATTCGTTTCATTCATTTCTGATTTTCGAATTTACGAATTTGTTTTTTTTTTTACGTTTTTTAAATTCATAAATTCGTAAATTCGAAAATTTGAAAATTTTTCTAAAATCTGAAAAATTTACGAATTTACAAATTTACGAATTTCCGAATTTGGTTTTTTTTAACGTTTTTTTAAATTCATAATTTCGTCAATTCGAAAATTTGTAAATTCGAAAATGAGAAAATAAGAAAGAAAATCCGAAAAAAAATTTTTATTCATTTCTGTTTTTCGAATTTACAAATTTTCTAATTTACGAATTTAAAAAATGTAAAAAAAACCCCAAACGAATGAAAATAAATTTTCAGATTTTCTTTCTTATTTTCTGATTTTTGAATTTACAAAATGCGTTCAGAATGAATGACCCGAAAAAGATGAAAACAAACACATTTTTGTTAAGCTAAGCTCAGATGTGTGGCCGGGGCGACCATTCACCACTTGCCTCTGGGCGGTGTATGGATACGCATTTTTAGTGGTTACATCGGGATGCTGCTTGCACCTCCAGGCGTCATCCCTCTATCTTTTGTTTTAGAGCCGGCGGATCACTTGTAAAAGCAATCCTAGGGGCTTAAAGAGCCACTAGATTCCTTTAACAAGCAGCAGGAGGGTGGGGGTCTGCCCACCCCTCCCCCCACCTTCCTCGGCTCTCCCATCTCATCAGGGGAACCCAGGCACCGCCGGCTGACCATAGACCTGATCGGGGACCTCAACATCCCTGGCCATCTCTATGGTCCGAGAAACCTGAAGCAACGTAACCTGAAGTATTTTGTCACTTCTGGTGGCAGACGGGCCGGTCTGAGTATTTCTGGGATTTTCACACACAACCATCTCTCTGGATTACAGAGAATGGTGGGAAAAAGAGAAAATTCCCAGTGAGCGGCAGTTGTGTGGAGGAAAATGCTTTGTTGAGGTCAGAGGAGAATGGGCAGACTGGTTCCAGATGATAGAAAGACAACAGTAACTCCAACAATCACTTGTTACACCCAAGGTATGCAGAATACCATCTCTGAACACACAACACATCAAACCTTGAAGCAGATGGGCTACAGCAGCAGAAGATCACACCGGGTGCCACTCCTGAAGCTGCAATTTGCACAGGATCACCAAAATTGGACAATAGAAGATTGGAAAAACGTTGCCTGGTCTGATGAGTCTGGATTTCAGCTCCGACATTCAGATGGTGGGGTCAGAATTTGGCGCATTGGATCCATCCTGCCTTGTATCACCGGTTCAGGCTGGTGGTGGGGGTGTAATGGTGTGGGGGATGGGGTATCACAGGTCCAAGCTGGTGGTGGGGGTGTAATGGTGTGGGGGATGGGGTATCACCGGTTCAGGCTGGTGGTGGGGGGGTGTAATGGTGTGGGGGATGGGGCATCACTGGTTCAGGCTGGTGGTGGGGGTGTAATGGTGTGGTGGATGGGGTATCACCGGTTCAGGCTGGTGGTGGACGTGTAATGGTGTGGGGGGTGGGGTATCACCGGTCCAAGCTGGTGGTGGGGGTGTAATGGTGTGGGGGATGGGGTATCACCGGTTCAGGCTGGTGGTGGAGGTGTAATGGTGTGGAGGATGGGGTATCACCGGTCCAAGCTGGTGGTGGGGGTGTAATGGTGTGGGGGATGGGGTATCACCGGTTCAGGCTGGTGGTGGGGGTGTAATGGTGTGGGGGATGGGGTATCACCGGTTCAGGCTGGTGGTGGGGGGGTGTAATGGTGTGGGGGATGGGGTATCACTGGTTCAGGCTGGTGGTGGGGGTGTAATGGTGTGGGGGATGGGGTATCACCGGTTCAGGCTGGTGGTGGGGGTGTAATGGTGTGGGGGATGGGGTATCACCGGTTCAGGCTGGTGGTGGGGGTGTAATGGTGTGGGGGATGGGGTATCACCGGTTCAGGCTGGTGGTGGGGGTGTAATGGTGTGGGGGATGGGGTATCACCGGTTCAGGCTGGTGGTGGGGGTGTAATGGTGTGGGGGATGGGGTATCACCGGTTCAGGCTGGTGGTGGGGGTGTAATGGTGTGGGGGATGGGGTATCACCGGTTCAGGCTGGGGGTGGGGGTGTAATGGTGTGGGGGATGGGATATCACAGGTTCAGGCTGGTGGTGGGGGTGTAATGGTGTGGGGGATGGGGTATCACCGGTTCAGGCTGGTGGTGGGGGTGTAATGGTGTGGGGGATGGGGTATCACCGGTTCAGGCTGGTGGTGGGGGTGTAATGGTGTGGGGGATGGGGTATCACCGGTTCAGGCTGGTGGTGGGGGTGTAATGGTGTGGGGGATGGGGTATCACCGGTTCAGGCTGGTGGTGGGGGTGTAATGGTGTGGGGGATGGGGTTCTTACCCAAATGTGGCTGTTAGTGAACGTAACAAATTTAATAATAATAATTTATCTGAAGTTACGAATTATCTGAACTAATGAAGGCCGTTTCTAAACGAATCGGAAAGGAACAAATTAATAATAATAAATAACAATAATAATAATAATAAAAACATTTTATTATAATTATTTATTATCAATTCGTTCCATTCCATTTCTTTAGAGGCGGCATTCGTTATTTCGGATGACTCGTAACTTCGGATAAATTCGTATTCGTTACGTTCTAACAGCCGAATTTGAAAGAAAATTGCCATACTTATAATTTAATAGCTAGTTATTATTAGTTAGTTATTCTTTCGAATCATCAGATTTTCTTTCTTATTTTCGGATTTTCTAATTTATGTATGTTCGAATTTACAAATTTTCGAATTGCGATCATAACAAATGACCCGGGAAAAAAAAATGTAAAAAAAACCCCAAACGAATGAAAAGGAAACAAACACATTTTTTGGCAGTGCAGAAGTTTAGAGCAAAACGTCTGAGGAACGTTTTCCGACACCTTCTTGTGTCTGTGTCCACCAAGAATGAAGGCTAAAAGGGGGTCCAACCCGGCATGGCGCACCTATAAAGTGGCGGCCGGTGATGGTATATTTTTGGGGGGGAAATTATAGCGAGCTACGGGATTGAAATTTTGAGGTTGTAATCAAATCAAATCGCAGATTTTCTTGTATAACAATCATATATCTTCTGTTATTTATTATATAAATGTGACATTTTCGGGAAGAAGATTTGTATTGGGGTCGGTGAGAGAAGTAGACATGGAAATGCCTCGAGTGTTGAGGAGGAGATCCCGTCTCCTCCGGTCTCCCGTGTCTACTGGTCAATCGTTTTTTTTCAGAAGAACGATGGATCAAACCGTGGCGGAGTGTCTGAACCTCCTCCTGAAGAGCGGTTACATTGTATCGGGGGGGATATCAATGAGACTCTCAGCGCCAGATTTGTACAAATCATTATCCGGAGATCTGAACATCTCCTACAAATGTTCCTCAGACTTCTCCTCCGAGATAGGAAAAAAAAAATCCTTTCTTCTAACAGACCTGAGACCGCGGCGGGAACTCGCCGTTCTGATGGAAATCTCTGGAACCTGCTGAACGAGTTCTTTGTATAGGAAGACTTCTTCTGTCTTTGTTCAGCTCATTAGGAGCGGTGGCGGCTGGTGCTCAAAATTTCAAACAAACTGAAAGATTCTGAAAAAAAAAACAAACATCAATCGCAGCCACTGTGCCATCAATCGCAGCCACTGTGCCCATCAAACGCAACCACTGTGCCATCAAACGCAGCCACTGTGCCCATCAAACGCAGCCACTGTGCCCATCAAACGCAGCCACTGTGCCCATCAAACGCAGCCACTGTGCCATTAATCTCAGCCACTGTGCCCCTCAATCACTGTCTCTGTGCCCATCATTTACCACCCCTGTGCCCATCAATCACAGCCACTGTGCCCATCAATTGCCGTCACTGTGTCATCAATTGCAGCGCTGTGCTATCAATCGCAGCCACTGTGCCCATCCATTGCCACCACTGTCCGCATCAATTGCCGTCACTGTGCTATCAAATGCCGCCACTGTGCCCATAAAACGCAGCCACTGTGCCCATCAATTGGCGCTACTGGGCCCATCAATTGCCGCCACTGTGCCCATCAATTGCCGCCACTGTGCGCATCAAATGCAGCCACTGTGCCCATCGATTGCCGCCACTGTACCTATCAAACGCAGCCACTGTGCCATCAAATGCAGCCATTGTTCCCATCATTTGCCGCCACTGTACCCATCAAACGCAGCCACTGTGCCCATCAAACGCAGCCACTGTTCCCATCAATTGCTGCCACTGTACCCATCAAAAGCAGCCACTGTGCCATATCAAATGTTCCCACTGTGCCATATCAAATGTTCCCACTGTGCCATATCAAATGTTCCCACTGTGCCATATCAAATGTTCCCACTGTGCCATATCAAATGTTCCCACTGTGCCATATCAAATGTTCCCACTGTGTAATATCAAACACAGCCACTGTGCCATCAAACCCAGCCACTGTGCCATATCAAATGCTCCCACTGTGCCATATCAAATGCAGCCACTGTGCCCATAAATTGCAACCACTTTGCCCATCAAATGCAGCCATTGTGCCCATCAATTGACGCCACTGTGCCCATCAATTGCCGCCACTGTGCCCATCAATTGCCGCCACTGTTTCATCAAATGCAGCCACTGTGTGCATCAAATGCAGCCACTGTGCCCGATTGCTGCCACTGGGCCATCAAACACAGCCACTGTGCCCATCAAACGCAGCCACTGTGCCCATCAAACGCAGCCACTGTACCCATCAATTGCCGCCACTGTACCCATTAAATACAGCCACTGTGTCCATCAAACGCAGCCATTGTGCCATATCAAATGCTCCCATTACACCATCAAACACAGCCATTGTGCCCATCAAATGCAGCCATTGTGCCCATCAAATGCTGCCACTGTGCCCCATAAAATGCTCCCACTGGGCCCATCGAATGCAGCCACTGTGCCATCAAATGCTCTCACTGTGCCCCCCGCCAGCCGTCTGCACTTACCCTGTCTCGGTGGGACAGCTTCTTGATGCTCCTCGATGTCTTCTCCCATACTCTCTTCCCATCCTCTGCTATGATTGGACACCTTATAGGCGTCCAATCACAGCGCCTGTCGTTTCAGCCAATCAGGTGACGGGTAACAGATCCGAGCCCCCGATTGGCGGAGAGGTGGTTTAGTGTTAGGAAAGCGAATATTCATTTGCTTTTCTAACCCAGCTGAGTGACCTGTGAGAGCCCAGCATGGCGCTCGCAGGCCACCTTTTTTTGATGCCTGTTAGAGCCTATGGCACCAATCAGATGCTTCAAAAACATCCCCCCCGCCACTGGAATTCAGGCGCACGGCGCCCAAAAAGGGATCGGGCGCCTGAATAAGGGGTGGCAGCGGCGGCCATATGCAATGCACAAATCTATCTATTGGTGTTAGGGGGGGTGGCAGGAGAGAGGGGGCGGCGCCTGTGTGCCCTTAATGCACGGACTGCCATTGGTTAGGAGTCTTCTAGGACTGGAGTGAAGGTGGGTGAACCCTATTGAAAAATGTTGCCCATCCTGGAAGAGGACCCACATAAAGGAGACTTCATGGCACACCGATAAAACGTTCGTTTTGAATGACCCCCATGATGCGCTACGACACAGCGATAGAGAAATAGGTCATGTCTGATTTTGGATGATCTGACGCAACTCTTATTAACCTCTTGACCTCTGGAAAGATTTACCCCCCTTTCATGACCGGGCCATTTTTTGGCGATATGGCACTGCCTTTACTTTAACTGACAATTGCGCGATCGTGCGACGCTGTACCCAAAAAACATTTTTGCCCCTTTTTTTTCCTACAATAACAATAAATAACTTTATTTTGGTGGTATTTGATCACCTCTGCGTTTTTTTTTTTGTTTTTTTTGGGGGGGGGGGGGGGTTTGCGCCATAAACAAATAAAGACCAACAATTTTGAATTAAAAAAAAAGTACTTTCTGCTATAAAACATATAAAAAATCTAATTTATTCATCAGTTTAGGCCAATATGTATTCTGTTGTTTTTGCAAAAAAAAAAAAATCCCAACGGGCGTATATCGATTGGCTTGTGCAAAAAGTTATTGCGTCTACAAACTATGGGATCGATTTATGGACTTTTAATTTTTTTTTTTACTAGTAATGGCGGCGATTTGGTGGTGTTTGATCACCTCTGCGTTTTTTGGGGGTTTTGTGCGCAGCTTAAGCATTGGAGAGTCCCTGCATGGAATGAAAAGTCCCTGCATGGGATGGAGAGTCCCTGTAATTAATGGAGAGTCCCTATAAGAAACCTGCAAAGAATGTTGAGTCCCTGTAAGGCTTGGATATTCCCTTTAAGGAAAGGAGTGTCCTTGTAAGCAATGGAGAGTCCCTGTAAGGAATGGAGAGTCCCTGCATGGAATGGAGAGTCCCTGTAAGCAATGGACTGTCCCTGCAAGGGATGGAGAGTCCCTGTAAGCAATGGACTGTCCCTGCATGGAATGGAGAGTCCCTGCAAGGAATGGAGAGTCCCTGTAAGGGATGGAGAGTCCCATCATGGAATGGGGAGTCCCTGCAAGGAATGGAGAGTCCCTGTAAGGAACCTGCAAAGAATGTAGAGTCCCTGTAAGGCTTGGATATCCCCTTTAAGGAAAGGGGAGTCCATGTAAGCAATGGAGAGTCCCTGCATGGAATGGAGAGTCCCTGCATGGAATGGAGAGTCCCTGCATGGAATGGGGAGTCCCTGTAAGCAATGGAGAGTCCCCTTCATGGAATGGAGAGTCCCCTGCACGAAATGGAGAGTCCCATCATGGAATGGAGAGTCCCTACAAGGAATGAAGAGTCCCTGTAATGGACGGAGGGTCCCATCATGGAATGGAGAGTCCCTGCAAGGAATGGAAAGTCTATGTAATGAATGCAGAGTCCCTGCATATGGAGAGCCCCTGCATGGAATGGAGAGTACCATCATGGAATGGAGAGTACCTGCAAGAAATGGAGAGTCCTATCATGGAATGGAGAGTCCCTGTAAGGGAGGGACTGTCCCTGTAAGGGATGGACTGTCCCTGCAAGGAAAGGAGAGTCCTTGTAAGCAATGGAGAGTCCCTGCAAGGAATGGAGAGTCCCTGTAAGGGATGGAGAGTCCCATCATGGAATGGAGAGTCCCATCATGGAATGGAGAGTCCCTGCAAGGAATGGAGAGTCCCTGTAAGGGATGGAGGGTCCCATCATGGAATGGAGAGTCCCTGCAAGGAATGGAAAGTATAATGAATGCAGAGTCCCTGCATATGGAGAGCCCCTGCATGGAATGGAGAGTCCCATCATGGAATGGAGAGTACCTGCAAGGAATGGAGAGTCCTATCATGGAATGGAGAGTCCCTGTAAGGGAGGGACTGTCCCTGTAAGGGATGGACTGTCCCTGCAAGGAAAGGAGAGTCCTTGTAAGCAATGGAGAGTCCCTGCAAGGAATGGAGAGTCCCTGTAAGGGATAGAGAGTCCCATCATGGAATGGAGAGTCCCTTCAAGGAATGGAGAGTCCCTGTAAGGAACCTGCAAAGAATGTAGAGTCCCTGTAAGGCTTGGATATCCTCTTTAAGGAAAGTAGAGTCCCTATAAGGAATGGAGTGTCCCTGTAAGGAATGGAGTGTCCCTGCATGGAATGTAGAGTCCCTGTAAGGCTTGGATATCCTCTTTAAGGAAAGTAGAGTCCCTATAAGGAATGGAGTGTCCCTGTAAGGAATGGAGTGTCCCTGTAAGGAATGGAGTGTCCCTGTAAGGAATGGAGTGTCCCTGCATGGAATGGAGAGTCCCTGCAAGGAATGGAGAGTCGCTGAAAGGGATGAAGAGTCCCTGCAAGGAATGGAATCCCTCTGTAATGAATGGAGAGTCCCTGCATATGGAGAGTCCCTGCAAGGGATGGACTGTCCCTGAATAGAATGGAGAGTCCCTGCATGGAATGGAGAGTCCCTGTAAGGGATAGAGAGTTCCTGTAAGGGATAGAGAGTCCCATCATGGAATGGAGAGTCCCTGTAAGGGATGGAGAGTCCCATCATGGAATAGAGAGTCCCATCATGGAATGGAGAGTCCCTGCAAGGAATGGAGAGTCCCTGTAAGGGACGGAGGGTCCCATCATGGAATGGAGAGTTCCTGCAAGGGATGGAAAGTCTCTGTAATGATTGGAGGGTCCCTGCATGGAATGGAGGGTCCCTGTATGGAATGGAGATTCCCTATAAAGAATGGAGAGTCCCTATAAGTAACTGGCCCTTTTCCTTCAGACAAGACGTGTTATTCCTCTTCAAGGAAAGGATCGTTTGTCCCGATGAATTTAGACTCATTACAGGAATGGGGCAGCCGGCCAGGGAATTGGTCTCATAGTTCTATCAGTCAGCCATTTGATGAATTATTTTCCAAGTACTCGGATGAGGAGGGAGCGCAGCGCGGCAGGAAATGAGCGCTTAATCCGGGTTCTACTCAAGGCCGCGATCGGTGGCTCCAATAACGCCTGATTTATGGAGTGTACCCAGGTTCCATTTGCAAAGACCACAAATCTCGCACACATTTGACTCTCGGAGGAAGAGAAAGGAAACAAAGTTCCTGTGAATCATAAAGTCTGATGAAGACGTTATATTACGCTTGTCAGGCAAGGACGTAAATTTAACGAAGCAGCTCTGGCGAAAGTAATCCGCCATTCCTTCTGCTCAATACGAAATATCGAGCAAATTTACTTGAGATGGACGCTCAACACCGAAAAACCGATGTTCAGATATTTTAGGTGTAGTATTAAGTCATTGTAAACGTATCAATATTTTTATTGTTATTTATTCACTCTGTTTTATTATAAAATGTTACCGTGGGAAAAAATAAATGAGAAATGACCTATGACCCCAATCACACCGGAGGGATTTGAAGAGCGTTTCCCAACACGCTTCCACACTCAACATCAAGATTCCCATTTTGTTTGATGTTGTGTTTTGTGTTTCTTTTGCCTCTATTATTTTGGACTGATGTATAGACCTCTGCAAGAAACCTAGCATTTAACTAGTCTTTTTTTATAAAAATTCTGCATAGCTAATTATCTGGTAAAACGTGGCATGTACGTTCGTTGTGAGAATGAGGCAAAATCAAATGTCCTCAGGCTATTTCCTCTACAGGTTGAATGTAACTCATTCATGAAAAATGAACGATTGAGGGAAATATGCCTTTTTGGCCACTAGGTGGCTCTGGAGAGCCTAGGAAGTAAGCGTTTATTATCAGCGCCACCTAGTGGCCAAAATGCTGTATTTCTCTGAACCACTCGTTCGTAAACTGTTTTAAACTAGTTAGTTTGCAAAGGCATTAGGGGCATATATAGTGTCTTTATATCATTTTTTGCAATTGAATATTATATTTTAGTCAAAGTTTTTGTTCAAGAGTTTTTTAATGCAACTTTTTTAAAATGTGTATTAAAATAATAAATAGCTTATATGTACCTGCTCTGTGTAATGGTTTTGCACAGGGGATACCCCAATCCTCCTCTTCTGGGGACCCCAGCTCACGATGTTGGCTACTCCTCTTCTGAGTCTGCCCCCCCCCCCCATAGCAAGCCACTTGCTACGGGGGCACTTGGGCAGGCTCGATCCCGAGCCAGGCTGTGTGCACCCATTGACACACACACAGTGAGGCAATGGCTGCTAGCTTGTGATAGAGGAGAGAAGACCTGTAGACGGTCACGGCGCTGAATCGTTTGCATCTGAATCAGTGGCAGCTGGAGCTAAATATTTTGGGGTGGGGGGGGGGGGGGGTTTGGGCAGTAAATTAACTAGTATCTGGCAAATTTTTTTTTACCCTAATACAGGGAATGCATTAATCTCTTCCCAACTGCACTACAATGACGGCTACAGTGCGGTCGCAAAATTTTCGGCAGGGCGTCTATTGACCACGCTCCCCCTGTGGAGCGCATGAACAGGGATCTGTGATCAATATGTCTGTTGGATCACATATTGGGGTAAAGAGCCAATCACAGAAGCTTTTTACTATGTGACCTGCTGCGTCCAATCACAGTTCATCACAGTGTAAGCAGGATTTGCTGGTCATCGGAAGTCCTCTCCTCACACTGACAGCGCATGAGGAGAAGAGAGCTGGTAAGCGGCAATCCACACAGGGGACATCTGCACTGATATTTACGGCACTGGTCATTGGTGTCCTAATTATTAGTGCAGCCCCAACAGTGCCCATCAGTGCTGCCAATCAGTACTTATCAGTGATGCCTATCAGTGCCGCATATCAGTTCCCATCAGTGCCACCTATCAGTGGCGCCTATCAGTTCCCATCAGTGCCGCCCATCAGTTCCCATCAGTGCCACCTATCTGTGCCGCCTATCAGTTCCTATCAGTGCCGGATATCCGCTCAACAATGTCTCCGCCGGCCGCTATTTTAAAGAAGACCAGAAGCTGGTCTTCAATAGAGATGCTGCGGCGCCGCCCACCCCTGCCCCGCTGCCAGTGTCTGTGAAGTGTAATGGAAAGGGCGGAAGGTGGGCGGCGGCGCAGCTCAATCTCTTTCCGCTCTGCAACGATGGTCTGGATGTCAGAGGGGGGGCCCAGTCTGGATGTCAGAGGGGGGGCCCAGTCTGGATGTCAGAGGGGGGGCCCAGTCTGGATGTCAGAGGGGGGCCCAGTCTGGATGTCAGAGGGGGGGCCCAGTCTGGATGTCAGAGGGGGGGCCCAGTCTGGATGTCAGAGGGGGGGCCCAGTCTGGATGTCAGAGGGGGGGCCCAGTCTGGATGTCAGAGGGGGGGCCCAGTCTGGATGTCAGAGGGGGGGCCCAGTCTGGATGTCAGAGGGGGGGCCCAGTCTGGATGTCAGAGGGGGGGCCCAGTCTGGATGTCAGAGGGGCACCAGAGGAGGAGGCTCCTCTGATAGGGCACCTGATGTAAGGAGGGACTCTGCTGGGGGCACCTGATGGCATCTGGTGGCAGGCAAGTTGGCTAGTGACGCGCTCATGGCTCCCACTGATTCGGCATTATGGTGAGTTGAATGATTTCATTTTATATTACAATGTAATAATAGAAATAATGCGCTTCAATCATCCTGACACCATAACAACCATGGTGCCGGGATGATTGAAGCGCCAACACCAGGTATTTGGAGTATCTTTATCTGCTGATTGTCAAACTCTGGAAAACACATATTGCTATTGTGGTGTAGGATCTGGGGCTGCTGTCCCTCCATCCCTCCTCCACCCTTTCCCTCTCCATCCACCATTCATCTCAGACTCTAACCACACCCATTTGAGCCACGCCCATGTAAGCCACACCCGCTATTTTACGCAAACCACGCCCATATTTCACCTTTTCCGATGCCACGTCTATAACCGCATGCCCCGCCCCTAATTATAATACAACTCCCCCTACAGCCAAAAAAGTGTGCAGGATTTTTTTTTTTACAATGTTGGCAACTATGTATACCATCCAGGAACATTAACCCTGTATGGTATGATGAGGCTGGCATGTGACCACAGCCACTCACAATTCACTCAGGAGCTCCATAGGACCAGTCACAGCACTGGGAGAGCCTAGTGGACCAAGAAATAAGGTAAAGCTGGGTACACACAGATCGCAATCCTTTTTGGATCTATGTGTGGCCTTGCCTATTAGAAGCCGCCCCCATCAGATCAGCTTCTGTAGAATGGGACTGCTGGAAAACCTTGCTCGACCAGCGGCTTGCAGCCAATCACCTGCAGCGTTGATCAATGTATTCTGAGAGAGAGTCCCCACTGTCAGACAGTAGACTATGTCTCGGTAAAGGAGATGTAGGCATCTACCTCTCCTGTGTGGATGGATGGATGGATGTGTCAGGCTGGGTTCGCATTGCTGTACGGAGTGTCTCTCTTCTCCGTTTCAGCTCTGATTTCGGTCTTAAATTTTGGCTAAATTCGGACCAGAAACCAGGGCTGCCAACCTCCCGCAGCATTTTTTACTGACAAAACATGGGAAATTTACTGGCGAAACACATTTTTTACTGGCAAACTGAGAAATTACAGAACTCCTATTATTATTTTTTTGTGCAAATACCATGCTAATTACATGAAAATCATTCGATCCGTCCTCTTACAAAAAAATGTTGTGCTAATTTTGTGATACTTTCACATGAACTGGCGTAATCAGCTCTTGAAAGCTGTGTACTATTGATCAGATTATCAGACAATCGCTCCAAATGCCATTGTTTTCATCCAATGTTCTCATCATTTGTACTAAGCATTAATGAGCATTTAACCCATGCACAACCCGGAGGGGGGGGGGGCACAGTTTGACATGTTCGCTCTGGGCACTGAATGACTTTGTCCCGGCACTGCCTATCAGTTCCCATCAGTGTCGCTTTTCAGTGCCGCCTATCAGTTCCCATCAGTGTCGCTTTTCAGTGCCACCTTTCAGTTCCCATCAGGTCTGCATATCCGCTCCTATCAATTCCCATCAGTGCCACCTATTAGTTCCAATCAGTGTCGCTTATCAGTTCCCATCAGTGCCGCCTATCAGTTCCCATCAGTGTCGCTTTTAAGTGCCGCCTATCAGTTCCCACCAGTGCCGCATATCCTTTTCCATCAGTGCTGCCTATCAGTTCCCATCAGTGCCGCCTATCAGTACACATCAGTTGAGCCCATCGGTTCCCATCAGGGCCGCCTATTAGTTCCCATCAGTGCCACCTATCAGTGCCGCATATCAGCTCCTATCAGTTCCCATCAGTACTGCATATCAGTTCCCATCAGTGTCGCTTATCAGTTCCCATCAGTGTCGCTTTTCAGTGCCACATATCAGTTCTCATTAGTGCCGCCTATCAGTTCCCATCAGTTGTGCCTGTCAATTCCCATCAATATCGCTTTTCAGTGCCGCCTATCAGTTCCCATCAGGTCTGCATATCCGCTCCTATCAGTTCCCATCAGTGCCACCTATTAGTTCCAATCAGTGTCGCTTATCAGTTCCCATCAGTGTCGCTTATCAGTTCCCATCAGTGCCACCTATTAGTTCCCATCAGTGCCGCATATCAGTTCCCATCAGTGTCGCTTATCAGTTCCCATCAGGGCTGCCTATCAGTTCCCATCAGTGTCGCTTTTCAGTGCCGCATATCAGTTCCTACCAGTGCCGCCTATCAGTTCCCATCACTTGTGCCTGTCAGTATCGCTTTTCAGTGCCGCCTATCAGTTCCCATCAGTGTCACTTTTCAGTCCCGCATATCAGTTCCCATCAGTGTCACTTTTCAGTCCCGCATATCAGTTCCCATCAGTGCCACCTATCAGTTCCCATCAGTGCCACCTATCAGTTCCCATCAGTGCCGCCTGTCAGTTCCCATCAGTGCCGCATATCAGTTCCCATCGGTGTCGGTTATCAGTTCCCATCAGTGTCGCTTATCAGTTCCCATCAGGGCTGCCTATCAGTTCCCATCAGTGTCGCTTTTCAGTGCCGCATATCAGTTCCTACCAGTGCCGCCTATCAGTTCCCATCAGTTGTGCCTGTCAGTATCGCTTTTCAGTGCCGCCTATCAGTTCCCATCAGTGTCACTTTTCAGTCCCGCATATCAGTTCCCATCAGTGCCACCTATCAGTTCCCACCAGTGCCGCCTGTCAGTTCCCATCAGTACCGCCTGTCAGTTCCCATCAGTACCGCCTGTCAGTTCCCATCTGTGCCGCCTATCAGTTTCCATCAGTGGCACCTATCGGTTCCCATCAGTGTCACTTTTCAGTGGCGCATATCAGTTCCCATCAGTGCCGCCTATCAGTTCCCATCAGTGTCACTTTTCAGTGCCGTATATCAGTTCCCTTCAGTGCTGGGCAGGAAGGGGGGGGGTGTCTGGTAGTCAAATGGTTAGAGTAAAAAAAAAAAATAAGTTTTACCTTTTAGAACCATTTTTAGCTGTAAAGCGGAGATATGAATACATTTCCCCACTAGGGGCAGCATTTACAAATCTGCACACAGAAAGCGCCTGAAATATGGAACAGCAGACAAGTACAATATGAACATCCCGTGTGATAAAATAAAATGTGCGCTCACTAAACATTAATAAAACGTTTGTTTTCAAATGACGCAAACGCGCCTTAGTCATACGAAGTCCTGGACTTCATCACTGACCCAAATTGAATCAGACGCGATGATTCCGCTATGTAGCCGAATTCTGTTTTGGAGAGATTCGTGGGAATGTCTGATCCCCAGACGATCGTCCTAATCCCATTTTATATTGTTAGCTGAAATTGTAGCGGCGAATTAGTCCAATTATTTATTCTGTGTCTTCTCTCCCGGAATTAGCGCGGACCAGACCGCGGCCTGCCGCGCCGTTATCTCTCCGATGATTGGCTCTGATTTGAATCCCGTTAATGTCGTTTGGAATTCTCTGGATCACAGCGAGGAGATAATTTCTGCATTTTTAACCTGATTTGTCTCCTGAACAGAAAACAGACGCCTTTTTTTTTTTTTCCCCTCTCCGAGTTATTATTGTCTATTGAATTTGCCAGATCCGCGTTTTCTGTTGTTGAGATAACGAGCTTCGCGGCGGCTGCCAGGAATATCGTAACACGCGGCTAAATGATTGTGCGTAAACCGGCAATTAAAAGAGACGGAAGCCAGTCTGTGCTCAGATTCCATCTCATTTATTTATAAGAGCTCTCCTCTCCCTTCTTCTCTTTATTTTAAACTTTCTATTAACCGCTTCAGGCCCCGGAAGGTTTTACCCCCCTCTTCCTGACCCAGAGCACTTTTTGCGATTCGGCGCTGCGTCGCTTTAACTGACAATTGCGCGGTCGTGCGACGTGGCTCCCAAACAAAATTGACGTCCTTTTTTTCCCCACAAATAGAGCTTTCTTTTGCTGGTATTTGATCACCTCTGCGGTTTTTATTTTTCGCGCTATAAACAAAAAAAATAGCGACAATTTTGAAAAAAAAAACACATTATTTTTTAATTTTTGCTATAATAAATATCCCCCCAAAAAATCAAAAAAAAATTTTTTTTCCTCAGTTTAGACCGATACGTATTCTTCTACATATTTTTGGTAAAAAAAATAAATCGCAATAAGCATTTATTGATTGGTTTGCGCAAAAGTTATAGCGTCTACAAAATAGGGGATAGATTTATGGCATTTTTATTATTATATTTTTTTTTTTACTAGCAATGGCGGCGATCAGCGTTTTTTATTGTGACTGCGACATTACGGCGGACACATCAGACAATTTTGACACATTTTTGGGACCATTATCATTAATACAGCGATCGATGCTAAAAAAAATTGCATTGATTACTGTAAAAATGACACTGGCAGTGAAGAGGGTTAACAACTAGGTGGCGCTGTAGGGAGTTAAGTGTGTCCTAGGGAGTGATTCTAACTGTGGAGGGGAGGGGCTGTGTGTGACACGTCACTGATCACAAGCAGCCTCTTAAAGGGCAAGGTACAGGTACGTTAATCTTCCTGTACGCAGGGCCACTGATAGAAATCATGGGGTCCCATACAGCCTACCTAACGAGGCCCCTTCAGCTCCACCCCTGGTCCCTCCTTCAGTCCCACCCTTGGCCCCGCCCATGGCCCCTCCGCAGACCCCGCCTTGAAACAAGTTTCATTATGCCATTGGCAGCATGGGTGGCACTGTCTGCAGCACATTATGGCTTTGGTGGCATGGGTGGCACTGTCTCTGCAGGCAGCACATGCGTTATGGGCCATAATGCATGTGCTACCTGCAGACAGTGCCGCCAATGGCATATTGTGCTGCAGATGGTGCCACCCATGCCGCCAATGGCATAATGCACTTTGTTTAGCATCACGGGTGGCACTATCTGCAGCACAGTATGGCACTGTCTGCAGGTAGCACATGCATTATTGCCCATAACGCGTGGGCTACGTGCAGACAGTGCCACCCATACCGCCAATGCCATAATGTATAGCTGCTGCTGCTGCAGTAGTAGTAGATCTTGAATACCCCCTCCCCCCCCTCCTCCCCCAGCACACATTTTTAGCCGGGCCCCACGAGGCACTACTTCCTTGATCCTGCTGCTGCCTGGACTGGAGTGTCCACAAACTATTCCGATGAGATGTCGATGATGCCAGCTGCTTCTTTTTTGTCTTCTGCCGCCGCCGCTCACCTCACTGATATTTCTCTCACGAGGAGGGAGAGGAATCACTCCGCGGCTCCGGGGGGGGGGGGGGGGGGTGTGGCACATAGAGGACACGCTGGCTGGGACTTGAGCCACAGCATGAGCGGGTGCGGAAGAGGCACCGCCACCTAGTCTGCAGATAGCTCTCTGCACACAAAAAAACGTGGGGAGGGGGTTCTGGTGCCGGGTTGGTTGGTATTTGAGTCGGACGGACTCTGATCAGCCATGGCCGGAGGATTTATTTTTTTACATTAATTACTTATCTGTTCAGGTTGCCCGCGCCCCCCTGCTGGCCGGGCCCGATACAACAGGGCCAGTTGTACTATATCTGAACCAAGCAGGCTCCACCCACTGCAGGCTGCCTATGGAAAACTACAGGAGGGGGCAGAGACTAGACCAGTCCTGCACAAGGAGAGAGAGCAGAGCTGTGGGAGGAACCAAGCAAACTCCACCCACTACAGAAAACTACAGGCGGGGGAAGAGACCAGGCCTGTCCCCCTGCCCTAGGAGAGAGAGCAGAGCTAAGGGAGGGGCCCAGCAGGCTCCACCCACTATAGAAAACTACAAGAGGGATGGAGACAAGACCAGTCCCCCTGCACAAGGAGAGGGAGAAGAAATGTAGGAGGGGCCCAGCAGGCTCCACCCACTATATAAAACTACAGGAGGGTGCGGAGACCAGACCATTCCCCCTGCACAAGGAGAGAGGGCAGAAGTAGGCAGTCTTTATTACAGGAAGTCTCACACCGGATTACTGCCCAGATCTGGGAGAAAATACACAAATATCACCGAGATTGAAGGAAGAATACACACGCCTCTTGTATTCAGACAATATTTGCCTAGCCCAGGGTTCAGCTTTAATGATGTTTGGTGTAATTAGTAGTTGTTTTACATAAAGCAATTAACATTTACGTAGCAGCCGCTTAAATCTTCTATCCGGAGCGACTCCTCCGCGCCGCAGCACGCTTGTTTTCTCAATTAATGTGGGGTTAAACGTCTCCATTTTTATTACCAGCCTCTAATTACTTATATTTGTCAAATACGCTTGTGACATCATCGCTCGGGCCGGACCATCCGCAGGGCTGCTCGGACCTCGGTGCGTGAACAAAAAAGAAATAAAAAAAAAAAAAAAAGTAATTAATTGCACTGCGCCAAAGAAACAAAAGAAGAAAAATCCTTCAGCTGCAGTAAATGGGATTTTGTTGGTTTGATAAATCAAGTGTCCCTCGTTAGCGCTGACAACGATCCGGCTTCTGAAACAAGAGACTTTCATAATTGACGACTGTAAATCAGATGTTGTCTTCATACATATGTATGCCAGACTGTTGGCAGGGGTGCGCTGCCGGTACGCTGCCCGTCCTAAATGTGACAGCGAAAGTCGGCGGAACATCAGAGGAAATGTTTCCTTCCAGGAAGATAATAAATGACCACCAATCAATATATATATATATATATATATATATATATATATATATATATCTATATATAGATACATATATCTATATAGATATCTTAGGTAGATATAGATAAATATATATATATATATATATATACATACAGACACATGCATAGGAACTCAAAGGAACTCGCCCTTGTAGCCAGTTTTCAATCCATGTCCTCACCCTATGGTCCATGCCAACGGACCTTACTTTGTATAGTAAATGTTTATGGGGAACTGTGTTGAATGCTTTTGCAAAATCCACATACACCACGTCTACGGGCCTTCCTTTATCTAGATACACCACATCTACGTGCCTTCCATTATCCAGATACACCACGTCTACGGGCCTTCCTTTATCCGTATACACCCCGTCTACGGGCCTTCCTTTATCTAGATACACCACATCTATGGGCCTTCCTTTATCCAGATACACCACGTCTACGGGCCTTTCTTTATCTAGATACACCACGTCTACGGGCCTTCCTTTATCCAGATACACCACGTCTACGGGCCTTCCTTTATCCAGATACACCACATCTACGGGCCTTCCTTTATCTAGATACACCACATCTACGGGCCTTCCTTTATCTAGATACACCACGTCTACGGGCCTTCCATTATCTAGATACACCACATCTACGGGCCTTCCTTTATCTAGATACACCACGTCTACGAGCCTTCCTTTATCTACATACACCACGTCTACGGGCCTTCCTTTATCTACATACACCACGTCTACGGGCCTTCCTTTATCCAGATACACCACGTCTACGGGCCTTCCTTTATCCAGATACACCACGTCTACGGGCCTTCCTTTATCCAGATACACCACGTCTACGGGCCTTCCTTTATCCAGATACACCACGTCTACGGGCCTTCCTTTATCTACATACACCACGTCTACGGGCCTTCCTTTATCTACATACACCACGTCTACGGGCCTTCCTTTATCCAGATACACCACGTCTACGGGCCTTCCTTTATCTACATACACCACGTCTACGGGCCTTCCTTTATCCGTATACACCCCGTCTACGGGCCTTCCTTTATCTAGATACACCACATCTATGGGCCTTCCTTTATCCAGATACACCACGTCTACGGGCCTTCCTTTATCCAGATACACCACGTCTACGGGCCTTCCTTTATCTAGATACACCACGTCTACGGGCCTTCCTTTATCCAGATACACCACTTCTACGGGCCTTCCTTTATCCAGATACACCACGTCTACGGGTCTTCCTTTATCCAGATACACCACGTCTACGGGTCTTCCTTTATCCAGATACACCACTTCTACGGGCCTTCCTTTATCCAGATACACCACGTCTACGGGTCTTCCTTTATCCAGATACACCACGTCTACGGGTCTTCCTTTATCTAGATACACCACGACTATGGGCCTTCCTTTATCTAGATACACCACGACTATGGGCCTTCCTTTATCTAGATGGCAACTCACCTCCTCAAGAATGATTCTTCATGAATCCATGCTGATTACTGCTAATGATGCCGTTCTCATTACTAAAATCTTGTATATAGTCCATTATCGTCCCCTCTAAGAGCTTGCATACTATTGATGTTAGGCTAACTGGTCTGTAATCCCCAGGGATGTATTTTGGGCCCTTTTTAAATATTGGTGCTACATTGGCTTTTCTCCAATCAGCTGGCACCGTTCCAGTCAGTAGACTGTCAGTATAAATTAGGAACAATGGTCTGGCAATTACATGACTGAGTTCCCTAAGGACCCTCGGGTGCAAGCCATCTGGTCTCGGTGATTTATTAACGTTAAGTCTTTCAAGTCTAATTTTAATTCTGTCCTTTGTTAACCATGGAGGTGCTTCCTGTGATGTGTCATGAGGATAAACACTGCAGTTTTGGTTACTAAAGCCCCCCGATTCCCTCATGAAGACCGAAGAGAAGACAGTAAAGTGGCGCTAAAGATTGCACCGCTTTACCTCCGATGTCCCCTGTGGCTCGGTGTGAAAGGCCTCTTACTGTTTATATACTTAAAGAATTTCTTATGATTTTTTTTTCTCTCCTCCGTTATGCGTCTTTCGTGTTCTGTCTTAGCCGCCCTAATTGCACCTTTACATTTCTTGTTGCATTCTTTGTAAAGTCTGAATGCTGATGATGATCCCTCAGCCTTGTATTTTTTGAAGGCCTTCTCCTTTGGTTTTATATGCATTTTTACATTGGAGTTAAGCCATCCAGGACTTTTGTTCACTCTTTTAAATTTGTTTCCCAATGGGATGCACTGGCTAATGCCCTTATTTAATATGCTGTTAAAGCGAACCCATCTCTCCTCCTCCTGTTCTTCGTTCCTAAGATTTTATCTCAATTTATATCTTCTAGCAAGGCTCGAAGTTTAGGGAAGTTGGCTCTTTTGGGGAATGAGGAACTTGACTGGACTGCACAGAGTCCTGACCTCAACCCATTAAAACACCTTTGAGATGAATTAAAGCAGAGACTGCGAGCCAGGCCTTCTCGCCAAACATCAGTGCCTGACCTCACAAAGTGCCTGACCTTCTGGAAGAACGGTCAAACATTCCCATAGACACCCTCCTAAACCTTGAAGCTGTTATAGATGTAAAGGGTTGGGCCAACTCAATATTGAACCCTATGGACTAAGACTGGGATGCTATTAAAGTTCATGTGTGTGTAAAGGCAGGCGCCCCAAAACCTTTGGTAATATAGCGTATTTTATTTGTTTATTTTTATCAATTTACAAACTGCAAAGTGAGAGAGTAGAAGAAAAATCTAAATCCAATCAATATTTGGTGTGACCGTCCTTTGGCTTTGAATCTTTTAGGTAGACTTGTGGACAACGTTTGAAGGAACTTGGCAGGTAGGTTGTTTCAAACATCTTGGAGGACTAAGCACAGATCTTCTTTGAATGTCGGCTGCCTCAAAATCCTTCTAACTCTTCAGGTCATCCCAGATAGACTTCATGATGGTGAGATCAGGGCTCTTGTGGGGGCCAAACCATCACTTCCAGGACTCCTTGTTCTTCTTCACACTGAAGATAGTTGTGGTTGTCCTGCTGCAGAATAAATTTGTGACTACTACTGTGAAACCATGAGGCCCCCCCCCCCCCCCCCAGGGCCCTTCCCACTGAACCCAGGGCCCTTTACCCCCATTGTGGGATCCTTTATAATGGTCCTACAGCGAGCAACCTTTCTGCCATCTTGGGGTCCCCCCACCGGAATGGAACGCCAGAGCTCAGTCACAAGTGCAACCTTTGCGACCCCGGTAGTTCCACCACTGGTGTCAGTAGTTTTTTTTTTTTTGTAGTTTTTTTTTATTTATATTTTTTATTATTTATTAAATTTATTATTATTTTTGTATTTTAGTTATTTATATATATATATATATATATATATATATATATATATATATATATATATTCAAATTTTATATTTTTTGCCTATTTTCAGGACCCCCTTTGTGGGGCTTTGGTGAAATATCAGGAGTCTAAACAGATTGTTGTACAGACCTCAGGGAGGGAGATAAATGGAGGGATTGTAGTTGTCGTTACACTTTACCATTTTTACCATTTTATTGTGGAATTGATATGTGAGGAGCACCGCCAACCCGTACTTATCCCTTCCCCAGTCCTTAATGTTGCAATACAGAACCCCCCCTCCCTCCCCTCCCCCATCAGTGATCAAAGCGCCGTTCTCTTCCATGGTTGTGAATCGTAATCTGAATATTACCCCAATTTGTTTACCGCTATGGAGTCATCAGCCGTCGCTGAGCTACAACGCGGCAAATCTGTCCGGAAATACATTAGGCAAATAATCTGTTTATACATTATGATTACACGACTCCCCCCTGAGATCCGAGGATGGTATATACCGCAGATAATAATTCACCTGCTGGGAGGAAGCCGCTATCGCAAGTCACTGGTGAGCTTTACATCAAGAGAACTGAAACATGACTTGTAATACATCGCTACATTACAGCCAGAGCCATCGTCACTAGTGCCAGGAACACAGACCGTGCGTGCGGGGGGGACATCGGGGCCCGGGCCTGGCCAGGGACTTGGAACTTCGCTGAATGTGAGCACCGCAACACGAAAACGTCATTTCATTCATTTCTGATATTTAGAGCAAACTCCCCCCATGCATTCAGGTCTCCACTCCATCCATGTCTCCATTCCATCCATGTCTCCGATCCATCCATGTCTCCGATCCATCCATGTCTCCGATCCATCCATGTCTCCGATCCATCCATGTCTCCATTCTATCCATGTCTCCATTCCATCCATGTCTCCATTCTATCCATGTCTCCATTCCATCCATGTCTCCACTCCATCCATGTCTCCATTCTATCCATGTCTCCATTCCATCCATGTCTCCATTCCATCCATGTCTCCGATCCATCCATGTCTCTGATCCATCCATGTCTCTGATCCATCCATGTCTCCATTCCATCCATGTCTCCATTCTATCCATGTCTCCATTCCATCCATGTCTCCATTCCATCCATGTCTCCATTCTATCCATGTCTCCACTCCATCCATGTCTCCATTCTATCCATGTCTCCACTCCATCCATGTCTTCATTCTATCCATGTCTCCATTCCATCCATGTCTCCATTCCATCCATGTCTCCGATCCATCCATGTCTCCATTCTATCCATGTCTCCACTCCATCCATGTCTCCATTCCATCCATGTCTCCATTCTATCCATGTCTCCACTCCATCCATGTCTCCATTCTATCCATGTCTCCACTCCATCCATGTCTCCATTCTATCCATGTCTCCACTCCATCCATGTCTCCATTCCATCCTTGTCTCCATTCCATCCATGTCTCCATTCTATCCATGTCTCCACTCCATCCATGTCTCCACTCCATCCATGTCTCCACTCCATCCATGTCTCCATTCTATCCATGTCTCCATTCCATCCAGGTCTCCATTCCATCCAGGTCTCCATTCCATCCATGTCTCCATTCCATCCATGTCTCCATTCCATCCATGTCTCCATTCTATTCATGTCTCCACTCCATCCATGTCTCCATTCCATCCATATCTCCATTCCATCCATATCTCCATTCCATCCATGTCTCCATCCATCCATATCTCCATTCCATCCATGTCTCTGTTCCATCCATGTCTCCATTCCATCTATATCTCCGATCCATCCAGGTTTCCATTCCATCCATGTCTCCACTCCATCCATGTCCCATTTTATCTATGCCTCCATTCTATCCATGTCTCCACTCCATCCATGTCTCCACTCCATCCATGTCTCCATTCCATCCATGTCTCCATTCTATGCATGTCTCCACCACTCCATCCATGTCTCCGTTCTAACCATGTCTCCATTCCATCCATGTCTCCATTCCATCCATGTCTCCATTCTATCCATGTCTCCATTCCATCCATGTCTCCATTCTATCCATGTCTCCACTCCATCCATGTCTCCATTCCATCCATATCTCCATTTCATCCATATCTCCGATCCATCCAGGTCTCCACTCCATCCATTTCTCCATTCTATCCATGTCACACAGATTTGTGTGTGACTATCTTGGTTACTTAGGGAGCCACAGCCAGGTCTGAATAACGTGTCCAGGTTTCAGTCTGCCTGAAACCCGGACACAAGATTCAAAACCCAGAACTGTCTGGGTGAATCCTGAACAGGTGGCAAGCCTACATGAGAGACGATCGAGGCTCCCATGCACATCGCTGGTTCGCTAAGGGGCTCAGGTAAGTATTGGGGGGAAGCTGCACACAGAAGGGTGGTCTCCGGGTGCAGAGCACTATGCACCAAGGATGGGCTTGGGGTGCAGAGCACTACGCACCAAGGGTGGGCTTGGGGGTGCAGAGCACTGCGCACCAAGCACACCCGCTTGTGTGACAGTGAATATTCGCTATTGGCTTCCCCATTCCCCTCCTGACCAATCAGGAAGCGGATCCCGAGATCCGTCACCCGATTGGCCAATATCAGAGGCGGAGGAGGGAAGAGACGCACGGCGGAAGACTTTAATGCCACAGAGGTGGAGATGTACGGGAAACTGCCACCCGTGATGGGGTAAGTATGGGGCCCCCGACCGGGGGGGGGTTTGGTTTATGTGAGTTACCCGATCAACCGGGAAGGAGGGGGGTGTGGCTGTGGTTGCAATGTATGCCCCCCCCAAATGTACCACCAGCCACATTGGCACAGAAGGTTCTATTTGCATTAACACAGCAGGCGCCCCCCTCTGTAAATTAATTTTATTATCTAATGATCCTGCCAGCAGTTCTGTTATTTTTCCTCTTCCTGTATCAGTGTGACAACGCTGCTTGCTATTGAGTGATGTCACACAGCAGTGTTGTCACTTTGTGGACGGCGGTAGTCTTAGGGATCGTTCTCACGTGTGTTGTTTTTGAAGAGCGATCCACAATCGGATTGTCTTGCTTTATCAACCTCCCGACTGCATGCTTTAACCACTTCAAACCTGCACAGCAACCACATGAAGCGTCTGGCGGTCTCTGATCCCGGTCTGCGCACTTCTTGTAGCCGAGTTCTCAACACCTGACGGCATTTCACCGTCCGCAAAAACCTGTTGTCCTTGGAAGTTAATCCGTTAAGCAAAGCCGCCATCGTGGTTACATAACGAGAAGCGAAGCGTAACAGGCCAGAAAAAAAAATAAGAGAGAGAGAAAGTCAAATACAAATTAATTACAAAGAACATGTCTGGCGGCGATGTGAAATGATCAGCCGGGCGTGACGGTTCAGGAGGTGATCTACCTCATTTATCAAATTCATAAAGAGAATCACTAAAGACAAACTCCGGCTAAAACTTCTGATATCATTCTGGATAGAGCAGCCAAGGGTGGGAGACTCTGGCAGGTTTTTATTGCAATCTCAAGGACTGTTGGGGAGATTTCCCGGCTCTTCCTGTCAAGGCGTCATGGGAAATCTCTCCACCAGGGGGCACATGCTGAAAGGAAAAACACAGTTCAGCTGAACACCAGGCACAAAAACTTTCAATCACACAGTCCCCCCCCCCATCACAGAGCCCCCCATTCACACAGTTTACCTATTACTGAGCCCCCCAATCATACAGTCCCCCATCATTGAGCCCTCTAGTCACATAGTCCCCCCATCTATGAGCCCCCCCGTCACACAGTCCCCCCAAGACAAATTCCCCAATCTTCCTAAAAACAATAAAAACTGCGCCAATAAAATGTCCACCAAAGTCCACACCAATCTGAAGTTTGGAATGACGTGGTGACGTCACTCTACACCCTCCCATATGCGTTTCGTCATACACAGACCTTTTCAATGGGGATCGTCTGTGTATGACGAAACGCGTCTGGGAGGGTGTACAGTGATGTCACCGCGTCGTTCCGAAGGAGGAAGGGCTCCTATTATGCCGGCAGGCATTGCTACTACATGTTTTTAAAACTTACAATGTTTGACTGTAAGCCATATGGAAAAAAGAACTTAGCACCTGGAAAACCTTGAGAAGTTTTCCCCTGAGTCCTCTGGATGATAAAGGCCGCGGCTGGGTTATAGCCAAACGCTGCTTTGTGCTTGCCCTTTGGTAAGCGGCTTTCCATTCAGTGGTGGGTCACATTCATTTGTGGATCACGGTGGTGTTTATTCAGCCTTATTAACAGATTTAGGATTTATCAATGGACTTATTGAGCTGGTTTAATTACGTCTAGTAATCCATTGTTGTGTTCGTCTATCCATCTTCCTTCGGATTGGTGTGGACTTTGGTGGACATTTTATTGGCGCCGTTTTTCTTGTTTTTAGTTTGTTTATTATGTTTATCTCGCCTAAACTGCCGCCTAATAGTTGTTTTTATATACTTAGGGGTAGCGTAGTTCTAATTTACACAGTCTTCCTATCACAGAGCCCCCCAGTCACACAGCCGGCCAATCACTGAGCGGCCCAATCACACTGTCAGCCCTTCACAAAGCCCCCAGTCACACAGTCCCCCTATTACTGAGCCCCCCAATCACACAGTCCCCCCATTACTGAGACCCCCAATCACACAGTCCACCCATGACAGAGCCCCCCAGTCACACAGCCCCCCATCATTGAGCGGTCCAATCACACTGTCAGCCCTTCACAAAGCCCCCAATCACACAGTCCCCCTATGACTGAGACCCCAATCAAACAGTCCACCCATGAGAGAGGCCCCCAGTCACACAATCCCCCCATCACTAAGCCCCCCAATCGCATAGTCTGCCCATCACAGAGCCCCCGTCACACTTTCCCCCATCACAGAGCCCCCCAGTCACACAGTCCCCATATCACAAAACCCCCCAGTCACACAGTTGCCTCCATCACAGAGCCCCCCAATCACACAGTCCCCCATCGCAAATCCCCCCCAGTCACACAGTCCCGCCATCACTGAGCCCCCCAAATCATGCAGTCCACCCATCACAGATCCCCCAGTCACACAGTCTTCCTATCACAGAGCCCCCCAGTCACACAGCCCCCCATCAGTGAGCAGCCCAATCACACTGTCAGCCCATCACAAAGCCCCCAATCACATATTTCCCCTATTACTAAGCCCCCCAGTCACACAGCCCCCCATCACTGAGCGGCCCAATCACACTGTCAGCCCTTCGCAAAGCCCCCAGTCACACAGTCCCCCTATTACTGAGCCCCCCAATCACACAGTCCCCCCATTACTGAGACCCCCAATCACAAAGTCCACCCATGACAGAACCCCCCAGTCACACAGCCCCCCATCACTGAGCGGTCCAATCACACTGTCAGCCCTTCACAAAGCCCCCAATCACACAGTCCCCCTATTACTGAGCCCCCAAATCACACAGTCCACCCATTACTGAGACCCCCAATCACACAGTCCACCCATGACAGAACCCCCCAGTCACACAGCCCCCCTTCAGTGAGCGGCCCAATCACACTGTCAGCCCTTCACAAAGCCCCCAATCACACATTCCCCCTATTACTGAGTCCCCCAACCACACAGCCCCCCCGTTACTGAGACCCTCAATCACACAATCCCATTATTACTGAGCCCCCCAATCACACAGTCGCCCCATTACTGAGCCCCCCAATCACATCAATCCACCCATGACTGAGCCCCTCAGTCACACAGTCCCCCCATCACTGAGCCCCCCAATCGCACAGTCTGTCTATGACAGAGCCCCCCAGTCACACTTCCCCCCCATTGCAGAGCCCCTCAGTAACACAATCCTCCCATCAATAAGCCCCCAATCATACATTTCCCCCATCACAGAGCCCCGAGTCACAAAGCCCCCTTACTGAGCTCTCAATCACACAGTCCCCCCCCCATACTTGAGCCCCTCATTCACACGGTCCCCTCTTGACTTCAAATCCCTCCCTACCTTTTTCGCTCCAGCAGTACAGCAGAGGGTAGGAGGTGAAGGAGATCTGGAGGAGGTAGACTTCCATCTCCTCCTAAATGGTGTGGCTTTGCATGGTGCCTCCCCTGGATCAGCTTCACGCACTGCCATGGTGCCAGTGGGCCACAACCCCCAACAACAGAGCATCATTGCTTCTCATGGTGCTGGCACCCAGCTGGCCACCACCACCATGACAAGTCATGATGCTGATCCAGGACAAACTGGATCCAATGATCCAATGCTTGCAGCACCCCGGGGGGGGGGGGGGACAACACCCTGGTTGGGAGACACTGGTCTGGGCCATCGTACAATAGTCTCATTTCCTGCCGCCTACTTGAAGCTTTTCCAAGTTTCCAAAGTTCAGCCAAAGGTAACAAGTGAATGTCCTGTACGGCAATACCTTACTAAACCTTACCAGACCATACAGAGAGTGTTCCTGGTGGAAATAATGTCCCCCCGGACCACCGACTATGGCCCCGGACCACCGACTATGGCCCCCGGACCACCGACTAGGCAAGATGACCACCTAATACCTTGACCTCCCTCACCCCAGGTTCAGTCCACCAAGATGAAGTCTCTCCAGACCCTTCAAACCACCACACTCTTCTTATTTGATGCTGCTTTGTATTCAACCAAATTCCACAATCATCTTCTGATAATTACCACTAAATTACCGCCACAAATATATCTCCTTCGTATGTTGGTTGTCAGGGAAATAAAATCCCTGCATTTATTAACAATCTCTGTCACCAATCAATGGAAGGAAGGTACAAAGCACGCCTTTGGGTTTTCACAATGATAAACTAATATCTATAAAAGAAAGAAAACACAATAAATACTTTTCATTGCTTTCTATGTGTGTTCTTTGTTGTCCTCTTCAAGAGACCGATAAAGCTCAGAAACCACCCGGCTTCTTCTGTGGAATTATTTTTAAAGCTAGTAAAAGAAAAAAAGATATCTGAGCAGATAAAAGAGATACAAATGAATGCAGCTCTGTCTTCATCAAAGTGACATTAAAGTTACAATGTTTTTTTTTGTTTTTTTTAAAGGTAACACTTTCACACCGGACCATGACCCCTTTCACACCGGACCATGACCCCTTTCACACCGGACCATGACCCCTTTCACACCGGACCATGACCCCTTTCACACCGGACCATGACCCCTTTCACACCGGAACATGCTTCCCGCGATTCATCGGGCCGGCCCGGCACCCCGATGCTCGGTGTCATTCAAATGAATGGCATCTCAAGTGCGAGTCCCGCGATTTGGCATTCACACATCGGCGCTTTCAAATTGCGGGCAGAATTGTGAATCTGCCCGCGATTCTAATGCTGAGGTGTGAATAAAGTTTGGCAAATGCCCTTTTATGTCTGTTGATTTTCTATTTGTTTTAAAGGGGAACCCCAGTTCAGTAGTACCCCCCCCACTCAGCAGATCCCCAGCACATTAGTACCCCTGTTCAGTATATCCCCTACTCATTGGTACCCTCATTTAGCAGATCACGTGCTCAGTAGTACTCCCAGCTCTGTTGATGCCCCACTCAGCAGTACCCACAGTTTTGCTGATCCCCTGCTCAATAGTAACCCCCAGCTCTGCTGATCCCCCAGTCCGTAGTAACCCCCAGCTCTGCTGATCCCCCGTTCAGTAGTAACCCAGCTCTGTTGATGCCCCACTCAGTAGTACCCCCAGCTTTGCTGATCCCCTGCTCAATAGTAACCCCCCAGCTCTGCTGATCCCCCGCTCAGTAGTAACCCAGCTCTGTTGATGCCCCACTCAGCAGTACCCCCAGCTTTACTGATACCCTACTCATTAGTGACCTCCAGCTCTGCTGAACCCCCACTCAGTAGTAACCCCCCAGCTCCGCTGATCCCCCACTCAATAGTAACCCCCCAGCTCCGCTGATCCCCCACTCAGTAGTAACCCCCAGCTCTGCTGATCCCCCCAGTCAGTAGTAGCCCCCAGCTCTGCTGATCCCCCAGTCCGTAGTAACCCCCAGCTCTGTTGATCCCCTGTTCAGTAGTAACCCAGCTCTGTTGATGCCCCACTCAGCAGTACCCCCAGCTTTGCTGATCCCCTGCTCAATAGTAACCCCCCAGCTCTGCTGATCCCCCGCTCAGTAGTAACCCAGCTCTGTTGATGCCCCACTCAGCAGTACCCCCAGCTTTACTGATACCCTATTCATTAGTGACCTCCAGCTCTGCTGATCCCCCACTCAGTAGTAACCCCCCAGCTCCGCTGATCCCCCACTCAGTAGTAACCCCCCAGCTCCGCTGATCCCACACTCAGTAGTAACCCCCAGCCCTGCTGATCCTCTGGTTTTCCAATCCTCCTCTCTCTCCGGTCCCCGCTCACCTCCTGCTATATTGCTCCCATACTGTCATAAACTAGATGTGACCAGAACTGTGTGACTGCGACAGAGTGAACCAGACATACATGGGTGAAAGTAAGTTTATTAAAGTAAATGCATATAAATGTGAACACACCACCAATACAAACTGAGTGAACAAACCAAACAACCAAACCGTGATGATAAACAAACTAACCAGCATATGTAGCAAAAGGGAGTACCAGAATCGTGGTCAAGACAGGCCAGGGTCATAAACAGGAGGTCAGCAGATGGGGGGACAGGGAGAAAGGGATCAGGTTGCAGGATGAGGTTCCAGGGATGCAGGAATAGACAGAATCAGGTACAACAGGTTCAGGAGGCAGGAATCAAGGTTCAGGATCAGCTAACAGATAAACAGGCTGCAGGTCAGGGCACAAGGACAATACCAGGGCAAGGTGTTTGTGCACTTGCCGAGTATTTATACAATGGCTGCTATCAGACGCCTGATTGCAGAAGGTAATACCTGCTCCACACTGCCAGGATCCCTCCGCTGGTGGACGCCAGTACTGCGGCCCAAAGATGACATAATTGCTGGTGGATCTCAGTACTGCACGCCAAATGATCGATATTACCAGCGGAGGGAACCTTTTCCTGACACGTACCGTGCACCACGTGTGACATCTGCTAAATTCTCCTGCTCCGTTCCCCCAGCTCTGCTGGTCCTCTGCCGCTCAGTCCTCTCTCTCCAGTCCCCACTCACCTTCTGCTATAGCGTTCCCATGTTGCACACCACGTGTGCCGTCTGCTAGTTGCTCCACTCCAGTCCAGACCCCACTCACCTTCCTGCCACGTTGCACACCAGATGTGACGTCTGCACCGGACACTCCCAGAATATCTACACATGAACCGAAAGTGACTGCTGATGACGTCTTTCTAGTTCGCTTGTTGGTTTCCCAGTGCATCCTGGGATATCTCATTCCTGCAATACCTCCAAAACAAAGTGAAGCTAAAGCTGAATAAAAGCCCCTTAAAAGCTTCAGGTGCTGTTAGCGAGCCTTATCATAGACTTCTATGGAGGCTTTGGAGATGTTTTGAAGCACCAAGAAAGTGTCATGGGGGATCATTTTTGAAGGCAAGGCAAAATCAAAGTGTGACCAGGACTGTAAGGTCACCATATGACAGGAGCTTTGATTGACATTCAGAGAGCTTTTAAAAAGCGTCCAATGCCACATTTTGAAGCCCAGGAGTAAACGAGGCCTTAAACCATCAGTTCTGTAGGCTCCTCTCTTCCTTCTGATGCCTCCTGTAGCAAGTTGGATGCTAAGGAGGTATGCGTGCATGCGCGCTCTCCCATCAGGTCCTATGCTGAGATGCTTATTCATAGACACCAGAAAGCCACGCCTCCGTCCCCTCCCTTTCAGAGGTTTGACTGATAGCAGTAGGAGCCAATGGGTCTCCACTTCTTCTGTGATACCAGGAAAGGGAGCGATGCTGGAGCCAGCAGTGGTGACATGGAGCCCGATAAGGGTTTAGGGATGGGGCGGGTAGGATAGGAGTACTTCTTTTTACCTTATTGCAGAAAATAATACTAAGATACAAACTTGCTGACTGCCTAGCTGGGAATTTGCGTCATTGTTTTGAAGTGGAATACCAGGGTTGTGCCTGTATTTAAATTAATATTGTTAGCAGCCGCACTCTTTCTGCTAACAGTGATCCGAGCAGCTGATTAGCTGCTGAATAACTTTTAGAAGAGTTATGTTTGTTATGATCGAAATTCTAAAATTGATAAATTGGAAAATTTGAAAATCAATAAATTCGTAAATTCTAAAATGTGAAAATCCATAAATTTGTCAATTCTAAAATTTGTAAATGAGTAAATTCCAAAATTTGTAAATTAGTAAATTCTAAAATTCGTAAATTTGAAAATTCATAAATTCAAACATTCAGTAATCCCAAAATTCGAATTAATAACTAACTAATTATAACTAACTATTAAATTATAGGCATTGGAATTTCCTTTCAAATTTGGCGGTTAGTCAATGTAACAAACAGATTTATCCAAAGTTATGAATTATTTGAAAATAACGAATGCCATAACTAAACAAATGGAACAGAATGAATTAATAATAATAAAGTTGTATTATTATTATTATTATTATTATTTTATTTATTGTTATTTATTATTATTAATTTATTACATTCCATATGTTTAGATACGGCATTCATTATTTTAGATAATTCATATTCCTTACGTTCTCTAACAACTAAATTAAAATAGAAATTCCAATACCTATAGTTTGAATATTTAGTAATAGTTAAGTTAGTTATTATTTCAGATTTTCTAATTTTTCGTGTTTTTGGATTTTTGTTCTTATTTTTGAATTTTCATTCTTATTTTCAGTTTTTCAAATTTTGGAATTTCAGAATTTTCTGATTTTTTAATTTTGAATTTCCCAATTTCCAAATTTACGAATTTTTGAATATTCGAATATTGTGTCCTGTGTAATGATGGGGGTACTATAGGGGTCCTGTGTAATAACGGGGGTACTATGGGGGTCCCGTGTAATGATGGGGATATTATGGGGAAGGGGGTCCTGTGTAAGGATGCGGTTACTACTGGGGTCCTGTGTAATGATAGGGGTACTCTGTGGGTCTTGTGCATGGATGGGGTACTATGGGGGTCCTGTGTAAGGATGGGGGTACTATGGGGGTCCTGTGTAATGATGGGGGTACTATGGGGGTCCTGTGTAATGATGGGGGTATTATGGGGAAGGCAGGTCCTGTGTAATGATGGGGGTTCTATGGGTGTCTTTGTATTGATGGGGGTGCAATGGGGGTTCTGTGCATGGATGGGGGTACTATGGGGGTCCTGTGTAATGATGGGGGTATTATGGGGAAGGGAGTCCTGTGTAATTATGGGGGTACTATGGGGGTCTTGTGTAATTGTGTAATGATGGGTGTACTATGGGGGTCCTGTGTAATGATGGGGGTATTATGGGGAAGGGGTTCCTGTGTAATGATGGGGGTTATATGAGGGTCTTGTGTAATGATAGGGAATGTTGGGGGTCTTATGTAATCATGGGGATACAATGGGGGTCCTGTGTAATGATGGGGATACAATGGGGGTTCTGTGTAAGGATGGGGTTACTATGGAGGTCCTGTGTAATGATAGCGGTACTCTGTGGGTCTTGCGAATGGATGGGGGTACTATGGGGGTCCTGTATAATGATGGGGGTATTATGGGGAAGGGGGTCCTGTGTAATGATGTGGGTACTATGGGGGTCTTGTGTAATGATGGGGAGGTTGGGGGTCTTGTGTAATGATGGGGATACAATGGGGTCCTGTGTAATAATGGGCATACAATGGGGGTCCTGTGTAATGATGGGGTACTATGGGGAAGGGGGGTCCTGTGTAATGATGGGGATACAATGGGGGTCCTGTGTAATGATGGGGATACAATGAGGGTCATGTGTAATAATGGGTATACTATGTGGAAGGAGCGTCCAATGTAATGGTGGAGGTACCATGTGGGTCTTGTGTATGGATGGGGGTACTATAGAGGTCCTGTGTAATGAGGGGGTTACTATGGGGAAGGGGGTACTGTGTAATGATGGGGGTATTATGTGGGTCTTGTGTATGGATGGGGTACTTTGGGGGTCCTGTGTAATGATGGGCGTACTATGGGGGCCCTGTGTAATGATGGGCGTACTATGGGGAAGAGGGTCCTGTGTAATGATGGGGGTACAATGGAGGTGGGGGCCCTGTGTAATGATGGGGATGTTGGAGGTCTTGTGTAATGATGGGGGTACTATGGGGGTCCTGTGTAATTATGGGGGTACTATGAGGGTCCTGTGTAATGATGGGGTTACTATGATGTCTTGTGTGTAATGATGAGGGATGTTGGGGTGGAGAGCAACATTTAATGGGGGGAGGCCCAAGGAGACGTGTTCCCATAATGCAACTAATATTAAAGGGGTTGTAAAGCTTCGTTTTTTTTCTTTTTCTAAATAGGTTCCTTTAAGCTAGTGCATTGCTGGTTCACTTACCTTTTCCTTCGATTTCCCTTCTAAATGTTTTTTTCCTTTGTCGGAATTTCTGACTTCCTTTAAAGATGTCCCTGACTAAGGAAGTTGGTTGTAAGACTTTTGCATGCTTTTTTTGTTTTGGTACACCTGACACGTATTTAGCGGGATTAAACTTACAAATTTCATCAGACTTTGTTTTGATCTTTCTCTTGAGGGACCTCTTTGGACTGGTGGAGGACAGACTCAAAAATTGGTCCCCCCATGCAGGAACAGTCTTGGCCCCCCTCATGCAGTTCCTCCATAGGAACACTGCATAGCGTGTGTATCAGCTGTTAAAAAGTGCGCTTGCCCTTTAAATCCACTTATGTTTTATAGACCCTCTTCACTGCTAAAGACCAGCAACTCCATGAATGATGGTCTTCACGATGCAAAGCGACGGTTTAAATGGCCGGCACTATTGATATTAAAGATTGTAAATTGGAGTAGGAGTGCAACATTAGAGGAAGTCTGATCAGTTTTAGTGTCTGTCGCTTCCCATCAATACATATACAGTATATACTCTGCATCTTGTCCCCGGAGATATAACCAGGGGAGGCGTTATTGAATTTTCCGTGGTACGGAGCGGGTCATTGTGACAGTCGGTAAGGTCACGGATTAAAGCTGGAATTTTCTGATGAACAATGCAATTTTTCTTTGTATCAAAGCCGTGACAGCTCGGAGGCAGAACGCCTGCAAATCATTTTACAGCAATCAGACACTCCTGCGGCTAATCAAAGACGGAGCGTTTTATGTCAATATGATAAACATCCCACTTTTATTTTCTGCACGTAATTGGCAGGCAAATGAATTGCTCTTCAGATGACCAACAACAATTTAGTGGAAGTTCTAAAGGCTTGCACTCCGGGGGCCTCCAGCGGCCATAGATCTCTTATTAAAAGACCACTATCGGGAAATACACCCCGCTGATAATTTATGTGATAGTATTCAACAGATTCATTGCTTTCTTTTTATGATTTCATATAAATTTATATTTTTCTCCATGAAGGCCGTTCACGTGATCTTTTTTTTTTTTAGAAGGTAGAACTGATGGTCCTTTTTGCACTCTTATGCCGCGTACACACGTAGCCGACTATCCGGCGGACTTAGTCCGGCGGACTTCCCGCCGGACTGTCCGGCGGACTTTCCAAACGGGCTACTTGCCCACACACGGCACTTTTTCAGCAGACTAATACGGCGCACTAAGTCCGCCGGACTATCCGCCATACTTTTGAAATGAACGGACTCGCCCACACACGCGGAGGAAAGTCCGCTCATTTTGAGCGTGTGTCCAGGTAGCCGGGGCCAGCGACGCCTCCTTAGTCACCTGGTATGGACTTAAAGGGGAACCCCTACGCCCAGGTCCACATTAGACTCTTATCCGAGCAGGCTACCCAGCCGGCCAGGAAAGGGGGTGGGGATGAGCGGGCCCCCCCCCCTTCTTGAGCCATACCAGGCCGCGTGCCCTCAACATGGGGGAGGTGCCTTAGGGAAGGGGGGCCGCACGACCCCCCACCCCAAAGCACCTTGTCCCCATGTTGATGAGGAGGAAAGTCCGCTCATTTCGAGCGGGTCTCCAGGTAGGCGGGGCCCGCGAAGGAGACGTCGCTGGCCCCGCCACCTGGTATGGACTTATAGGGGAACCCCAACGCCGAAAAAAATCGGCGTGGGGGTTCCCCCCAGGTCCACATCAGACCCTTGAATGAATGAATGAATGAATACTTATATAGCGCACAATGCGAACTGAATCGCACGCTACCCGGCCGGCCAGGAAAGGGGGGGACGAGCGAGCACCCCCCCTCCTGAGCCGTACCAGGCCGTGTGCCCTCAACATAGGGGGGTGCCTTAGGGAAGGGGGGGCCGTGCGGCCCCCCCACCCCAAAGCACCTTGTCCCCATGTTGATGAGGACAAGGGCCTCTTCCCGACAACCCTGGCCGTTGGTTGTCGGGGGTCTGCGGGCGGGGGGCTTATCGGAATCCGGGAGCTCCCTTTAATAAGGGGGCCCCCGGATACCGGCCCCCCACCCTATGTGAATGAGTATGGGGTACAATGTACCCCTACCCATTCACCTGTGAAAAAAAGTAAAAAAAAAACACAACACACAAGGGTTAAAATAGTTTATTGCACAGCTCCGGGGGTCTTCTGTCCGTCTACCTGGAGACGCACTCAAAATGAGCGGACTTTTCTCCGGGCGGGAAAAGTCCTTCATTTCAAAAGTACAGCGGACTGGCACACACACAGCCGGATTGTCCGCCGAAATGCGAGTCCGGCGGAAAGATTGGAGTGCAAAACTACTTTCTAAGTCCGTACTTTTGGGTAAAAACAGTCCGCCGGAGCCTACACATGGGGGGATTTTTCCACCGGATTGTTTGATCGTGTGTACGCGGCATTAGAGTTCATCCCCATCCATCATCACTACATTTGCTGGCTTGCTTGGGCTTCATGTACATATACACTATATTACCAAAAGTATTGGGATGCCTGCCTTTACACACACATGAACTTTAATGGCATCCCAGTCTTAAGCCCCGTACACACGATCGGAAATCCCGCCAGCAAAAGTCCGATGAGAGCTGTTGGTCGGATATTCCGACCGTGTGTATGCTCCATCGGACTTTTGCTGGTGGAATTGCCGTCCGGAAAAAGATTGAGAGCAGGTTCTCTATTTTTCCGACGGAAACATTCGGATCGTCTGTAGCAATTCCGATGCGCAAAATTCCTACGCATGCTCGGAAACAATTCGACGCATGCTCGGAAGCATTGAACTTCATTTTCTCGGCTCGTCATAGTGTTGTACGTCATCCTGTTCTTGACGGTCAAAAGTTCAGAGAACGTTTGTGTGACCGAGTGTATATGCAAGCCAAGCTGGAGCGAAATTCAGTCGGAAAAACCATCCAAGATTTTTCAGACGAAAACTCTGACGATGGTGTGTATGCAGCAATAGTCCGTAGGGTTCAATATTGAGTTGGCCCACCCTTTGCAGCTATAATAGCTTCAACTCTTCTGGAAAGGGCGTCCACAAGGTTTAGGAATGTCTATGGGAATGTTTGACAGTTCTTCCAGAAGAGCATTTGTGAGGTCATGTTGGATAAGAAGGCCTGGCTCACAGTCTCTGCTCTAATTCAACCCAAAGGTGTTCTATCGGGTTGAGGTCAGGACTCTGTGTAGGCCAGTCTACCCCAAACTCGTTGCCAGTCTACCCCAAACTCGTTGCTTTGTACACTGGTTCAAATCATTTGGTGGAGGGGGAATTACGGTGTGGGGTTGTTTTTTTTAGGGGTTATGCTTGACCTATTAGTTCCATTGAAGGGAACTCTTAAGGCGTCAGCATACCAAGACATTTTGGACAATTTCAGGCCCCCAACTTTGTGGGAACAGTTTGGGGACGGCCCCTTCCTGTTCCAACATGAATGCGCACCAGTGCACAAAGCAAGGTCCATAAAGACATGGATGAGCGAGTTTGAGGTGAAGGAACTTGACTGGCCTACACAGAGTCCTGACCTCAACCCGACAGAACACCTTTGGGATGAATTAGGATGAGTGAAGACTGCGAGCCAGGCCTTCTTGTCCAACAATCAGTGCCTGACCTTACAAATGCGCTTGTGGAAGAATGGTCAAACATTCCCATAGACACATCTCCTAAACCTTGTGGACGGCCTTCCCAGAAGAGTTGAAGCTGTTATAGCTGCAATTACAGTTATCAGAATACCAGGTACACTGTGGTATGTGGTCTTTTGGCCATTACATCTACCTTATGTATCAGTATGTGTATCCCCCTCCAAATATTGGATCCAAGTGTCTCCATGTTAAAACTACATCGTATGAGGACATTGTAGACGATTGTGCTTCTCCAACATTGTGGTAACAGTTTGGTGAGACTCTTTTCTATTCCAACATGACTGTGCCCCTGTGTATAAAGCCAGCTTCATAAATACATGGATTGACCAGCTCAGTAAAGACATGGGTTGACCAGTTTGGACCAGATCCATAAACACATGATTTGACCACAGTGGGTCAGCTCCATAAAGACATGAGTTAACCTGTTTGGACCACATTTATAAAGACATTCAACAAGGAAGAAAAAAGGGCCAAATAGGGGCTGGGGAATCACCAACCCCTGGGACTTTAAAGGTATCGAATCAAATAATATATTTGCAGAAAAAGATTGATGTATAAAATATTACAATTTTATTCATGCTACACATAATTATAATTTAAACATTCATAAAACAATGATTTAACATTAATTTGCAAGAAAAAGCACATTGATATTAGATTCCATTTTTCACCAAACAGGAAGGATGAAAAAAAGGGCACACTGCAATCATTCTCAACATGTTTCGCCCGGAACGGGCTTCTTCAGGAAAAACTGATTGAGCAGCCACGAAAAACTGGGATAATAAGACAAGACAAAACAAAAGAATATATATGAATGTTGCCATGAATTAATGCATAGAGTAACAAACAATTAATAGGATAAATAAACAAACAAACAGTACATTAGTATTAATAATCATCTTAATCGATTGAATAATGTAGAACAGATGCATAGTATATTTTAAATTGATAAAGCTATAATCTTCATTACAGTAAAAAAGTATCTCACCGATATTGCCAAAGCTCCACATATTAGAGAGAAAACAAGCGATAATTATTTTGGAATATTGTCAAAAAGAGTATGGTTATTTTAGCGATGAAAGGTGGAGGTGATTATAATCAGATACTTTTGCAACGAGAGGCCCGCTGGATCTTTGACCTTAGGGCCACGGATGCACCGGGCCTCAATGAAGCCTTCAGCTTTAAACCTTTTTTATAGGATTTTTTTTTTTCTCTCTCTCTTTCCTCTGTGTGATTTGTAAATTTCTCCTATCTTGCCAAGGCTCCAGCTATTTAGGAATTTTTGAATATCCTATTTTATAAATTTTTGGCAAATTACTTGAAATTTATACATGCGACTTTCCGCCTGTGCTTTAAATTGGGTCTCTGTATGGGCGCCCCGGGGAACTAGAAATATCTCTGTTGCGACCTGTCAATCAATCAGCGTCTCAACCTTTTATGTTCCCCACGCCAATGGGATTTTGTTTTGGCTGGTATTGGTTCTATGTAAATCCTTATAAGCTGTCTCTCAGTTTGGCTGCCTTTCTGTAGTATCCCATAAATTAGGGAATACAACAAAGCATGCTAATTGGAGATGTTTGTCACCGCTTTCTTTTGATTTGCAGAATGAATAGACTATTTGACCTAATAATGGATTTGCCTAATTTGTCGACTCCCGTGCGCATGCGCGGGAGTGACGTCATCGCTGCTTCGCCGAATGGCAGCGTCGGAGCTGCGAGACGCGACTCCCGTGCGCATGCGCGGGAGTGACGTCATCGCGGCTTCGCCGCTGTCATTGGTCGGAGCTGCGTGGCGCCACCAGCAAGATGGACGCGGTGGACTACAGGGATCAGCGGCGACTTCGCTGGCTCCTGTGTCAGGTAAGTGACACATAATGAGCTACTATGCGATGCATAGCAGTCCATTATGCTTTACCTTTGCAGGGAAAAAAAGAGGAAGTAAACCCATCAGGGTTTACTTCCTCTTTAAAATGGCCACTCCGGCTTCTCACGCCGTGCGTAGCACCGTTGTGTGACAGCACGATCATGAGTTTCGCTTTGGACTTTCCAAAATGGCCGCTAAGGTCTCGACACGTACTACGTCCTATGCGCGGAGCCACGACGCGATGTCCGCGCATGCGCACCTCGTTGCGGAATACCGGTTTCAGCTTTCCATTCCCCTTGCTTTGTTTTTCGCCCACAGCTCGGCGGTGACGTCAGACGCCGCAGAGCTGGAGGGATTTAAAACCTCTGAGTCTAATCAGTTGCCTCTTGGCAATTGAAGTGACCAGACGCATAACATTGAAGCAGCTAACTATAGGTAAGCCCACTGAATACCTTTACTACCACTTGAATCCCTTCGGTTCATGACTCTGTGAATGGCCCATGCTTAATGGGTCTTTTTGGAGGCTCCTTCCTATGTGATATTGTATTCATTTTCTCAATACAACACATCCCTCTTAGAAGGCATTTTCTCTTCCCTCTATTTCAGCCTTACTATGTCAGTTTCCAACATAATATATGGATTTGGATCTCTGATCTATTATTGAATAGACATGTGCAAAAGGAAAAAATTTGTTTAGTTTCATTTCGTTTTAATTCGTTAATTCATTAATTTCGTTTTGTTATATTCGTTAACTTCCTTAAATTCGTTTTCGGATTTCGTTTAGTTTTCTACCGAATTCGAAATGATTTCAACATGATTCGACATTATTTCAACCACATTCGAAAATATTTTGTGACCCGAATTTAGGGCCATGTATCTCGGGGTCACTTGGTGCTAGAAACTCCAAATTTGGATATGTTGTAGTGCTAGTATTATTGTGTTTGCATACCAAATTTGGGGTTTCTAGCTATAAGTGACCCCGAGATATGTGGCCCCAAAATCGGGTCGCAAAATGTTATTAGTTAATAGAGCAGAGAATGACATTTTGTGACCCGATTTAGGGGGCCACATATCTCGGGGTCACTTATAGCTAGAAACCCCAAATTTGGAATGCAAACACAATAATACTAGCTCTACAACATATCCAAATTTGAGGTGTCTAGCACCAAGTGACCCCGAGATACACGGCCCTAAATTCGGGTCACAAAATATTTTCGAATGCGGTTGAAATAATGTTGAAATAATGTTGAATCATGTTGAAATCATTTCGAATGCAGTTGAAATAATGTCGAATCATGTTGAAATAATTTCGAATGCATTCGAAATTATTTCAACATGATTCGACATTATTTCAACCGCATTCGAAAATATTTTGTGACCCGACTTTAGGGCCATGTATCTCGGGGTCACTTTGTGCTAGACACTTAAAATTTGGATATGTTGTAGTGCTAGTACCATTGTGTTTGCATACCAAATTTGGGGTTTCTAGCTATAAGTGACCCCGAGATATGTGGCCCCAAATTCGGGTCGCAAAATGTCATTCTCTGCTCTAATAACTAATAAAATTTTGCGACCCGATTTGGGGCCACATATCTCGGGGTCACTTATAGCTAGAAACCCCAAATTTGGTATGAAAACACAATAATACTAGCACTATAACATAGCCAAATTTGAAGTGTCTAGCACCAAGTGACCCCGAGATACATGGCCCTAAATTCGGGTCACAAAATATTTTCGAATGCAGTTGAAATAATGTCGAATCATGTTGAAATCATTTCGAATGCGGTTGAAATAATGTCGAATTCATTCGAATTCATTCGTTATATTTCTTTCGTATTCGTTGTAATTTGTTATTTTTTTTTATTCGGACATTCGGATGCATCCGAATGTCCGAAAGATGCAAAATTCGGCCGAATTTCGATTCGTTACGAAACGAATTGCACAAGCCTATTATTGAAACTAGACTACCTTTATTGATTCAACTTCACTATTAAGGTAACTATTACACTAGGTTACATTCATCGCTATTTTTATTTTGGCCCCTTTTCAATTTGGGTCCAATACTTGTCTTCTTTTTATTCTTTTTTCCTGTTTTGCTTCATTATTCTATTATTGTTATTTCTCTCTGCAGACTCCCAGCAGGCGGAAAGTCTTTTTGTTCTGCGATTTCATCGCTTAAATAACCATACTCTTTTTGACAATATTCCAAAATAATTATCGCTTGATTTCTCTCTAATATGTGGAGCTTTGGCAATATCGGTGAGATACTTTTTTACTGTAATGAAGATTATAGCTTTATCATTTAAAATATACTATGCATCTGTTCTACATTATTCAATCGATTAAGATGATTATTAATACTAATGTACTGTTTGTTTGTTTATTTATCCTATTAATTATTTGTTACTCTATGCATTAATTCATGGCAACATTCATATATATTCTTTTGTTTTGTCTTGTCTTATTATCCCAGTTTTTCGTGGCTGCTCAATCAGTTTTTCCTGAAGAAGCCCGTTCCGGGCGAAACATGTTGAGAATGATTGCAGTGTGCCCTTTTTTTCATCCTTCCTGTTTGGTGAAAAATGGAATCTAATATCAATGTGCTTTTTCTTGCAAATTAATGTTAAATCATTGTTTTATGAATGTTTAAATTATAATTATGTGTAGCATGAATAAAATTGTAATATTTTATACATCAATCTTTTTCTGCAAATATATTATTTGATTCGATACCTTTAAAGTCCCAGGGGTTGGTGATTCCCCAGCCCCTATTTGGCCCTTTTTTCTTCCTTGTTGTATTTATTAACATTGGGACGTGGTATCCTGGCCCGCTTAGATTCCCTCTCTCTCAAAAACTTATTTTCTTAAAGGGATTGTAAAGGTAATTTTTTTATTTTCTACATAGTTTCCTTTAAGCTAGTGCATTGTTGGTTCACTTACCTTTTCCTTTGATTTCCCTTCTAAATGTTTTTTTGCTTTGTCTGAATATCTCACTTCCTGTTTCTCCTCAGTAAACTTCTCACCATCATCCGAGCTGGTGGTTAGTCAGCCAGAACAGCTTACTGAACAGCTTACTGAGGAGGAACAGGAAGTGAGAAATTCAGACAAAGAAAACAAAGAAAAAAAAACATTTAGAAGGGAAATCGAAGGAAAAGATAAGTGAACCAACAATGCACTAGCTTAAAGGAACCTATGTAGAAAATAAAAAATGAACCTTTACAACCCCTTTAATGTCTCATTTATAAAGACATTGTTTTACCTGTTTGAACCAGTTTTGGTGTGGAGGAACCCAAGTGTCCTACACAGAGCCCTGACTTCAACCTTCCTGAACACCTTTGGGATGAATTGGAACACCAAAGTGTTCCAGGTCTTCTCATTCAACATCAGTACCTGACCCTCAGAAATGTTCTTTTGACTAATGCCCCGTACACACGAGAGGGATTAAGTCTGACAGACTTCCGACGGAGTTCTAGCGGAGTTCCGCCGGAGTTCTGGCGGACTTTTCGACCGAACGGACTTGACCACACATCATCACACCAAACTCCGACGGAGTCGAACGTGATGACGTACGACTGGATTCGACGTAGGAAGTTCATAGACAGTAGCCAATAGCTGCCCTAGCGTCGGTTTTAGTCCGTCGGAGTAGCACACACACGAGCGAATTTTTCGAAGGGGACCGGGTCCGGCGGAGTTCCGTCGGGAAAATTTGAAGCATGCTTCATTTCTAAAGTCCGTCAGACTTTTGCGAAGCTAAAGTCCGTTGCAGCCCACACACGATCGGATAGTCTGACGGACTCAGTCCGTCGGAGTTTGGATGTCGAAAAGTCCGCTCGTGTGTACGGGGCATAAATGGACACAAATTCTATAGATTCAATTTAGTTGTTGACAAAGACATGGTTTGACCAGTTTGGTGTGGGGGAAACTTGAGTGTCCCGCACAGAACCCTATATTCAAACCTATTGAACACCGTTGGGATAAATTGGAACGCTGATTGTGAGTCAGGTCTTCTCATCCAACATCAGTACCAGACCTCACAAAATGTCCTTTTAGCTAAATGGACAAGGGAAGCAAAAAGTTCCAGTTCATCTCAGTAGGGATGAGGTCAGGACTCAGCGAGCGACTTGAGTTCCTCCACACCATACTGGTCAAACCCTGCCTTTACAGAACTGGCTTGGTACACAGAGGAACAGAAAAGGGTCTTCACCAAACTGTTACTACAAGCATGGAAGAGCACATCTGTCTACAATGAGTCCATTTGACTTCAGTGAAGGGTACTAAAAATGCTAAAACATACAAAGACATTGTAGACATTTGTGATCTTCCAACCTTGTAGTAACCGTTTGGTGAATCGTGGAATTTTTCTGTTCCACCATGACTGTACCCCTATGTACAAAGCCAGCTCCATGAGGACATGGTATGACCAGTTTGGTGTGGAGTAACTGGAGCATTCTGCACATAGCCCTGAACTGAAACGCTGATGGTGAGCCAGGTCTTTTCATTTCATAGTTGCAAAGGTGGGAAATGCCATAGTAACGGCCATGGTGGGGGCAACTCCATGTTATTGGCTATGGTGGGACACTCCATAATAATGGCCATGGGGGAGAGGGCAACTCTATATTAATGGCCATGGTGAGGGACTCTACAATAATTGCCAGGAGGGGAGGGGGCAACACTATATTAATGGACATCGGGGGGAGGGGACAACTTCACATTAATAGGCATGGCATCACATACCTGGTGAAGACTAGAACTTTGTAAAGGCCTCTCTTGCACATCCCGCCCAACACTCCTGAAGGGCAAGCAGTGGCACGAGTGCCATAGTAGCTGGCTGGTGATGCCCACTCTGTAGGTAGGTAGAGCTGAAAGTCATAGCCCTCTGGTGCCAAGGAGCAGCTTGGCACCAGAGCAGGAGAAAGAAGCAGGACCAGGAGATGAGTAGCCGTCAGCAACAGCCCATCAGCGAGGAATCAAAACAGCAGGCAAAGCAAGTCCAGAAGGCAGGCCAAGGTCAGCAACAGCCCCGGGCATAGCAGTACATGGTCTGCAGGCAGGCTAAGTCCAGTAAACAGGCCAGGGTCGGAGTAGTTAGGTAGCTAGAACAAGAGCAGAAGCAAAGTCCAAGGGCAAGCCGGGGTTATACTCGGATAAGCAGGTCTTGGAAACACAGGAACAAGCTGAAGCCATTCAGCAACTGCTCATAGTGATAGACCAGTTGAAATAGGCAACTGTGTGCCAAGTGCTAATTGGTGTGCATAACAAAACTGGCAGAATATATCTAATATCAAAGAACGAATTTAGAACATGTTTGCTGGGTTTAGAAAAGCTGCCCACCCCGAAGCCGTATTAGGAAAAAGATGGAGAGACACTCCCCATGGGATTTTTCAGCAGCAAATGAGAGACATTGATAAAAAGTTTCAAAATGTTTTATTATTATTAACCACTTTCAGACCGGACCAATTTGCTGGTTAAAGACCAGACCACTTTTTGCGATTCGGCACTGCGTCGCTTTAACTGACAATTGCGCGGTCGTGCGACGTGGCTCCCAAACAAAATTGACGTCCTTTTTTTCCCACAAATAGAGCTTTCTTTCGGTGGTATTTGATCACCCCTGCGGTTTTTATTTTTTGCGCTATAAACAAAAATAGAGCGACAATTTTGAAAAAAACACATTATTTTTTACTTTTTGTTATAATAAATATCCCCCAAAAATATATAAAAAAAACATTTTTTTTCCCTCAGTTTAGGCCGATACGTATTCTTCTACATATTTTTGGTAAAAAAAATATCGCAATAAGTGATTATTGATTGGTTTGCGCAAAAGTTATAGCGTTTACAAAATAGGGATAGTTTTATAGTATTTTTATTAATAATTTTTTATTATTATTTTTTTTTTTACTAGTAATGGCGGTGATCAGCGATTTTTATTGTGACTGCGACATTGTGGGGGACACATCGGACATTTTTGACACATTTTTGGGACCATTGTCATTTATACAGTAATCACTGCTATATAAATGCAGTGATTCCTGTGTAAATGACACTGGAAGTGAAGGGGTTAACCAGTGGGTGGCAGTGTAGGGGTTAAGTGTGTCCTAGGGGTGTGTTACTAACTGTGGGGGGGTTGGGCTTTCATTTAGTGAACACTGATCTCTGCTCCAATCACATAGAGCAGAGATTAGCGTCACTAGTTGCTAGGCAGAATGGAGAAATGCTGTTTACAACGGCATTTCTTCATTTGGCCGCTCCGTGAGACGATCGTGGGTATGCCCGCAGCGATCGAGTCCGCGGGTCCCGCGACCGGACTCACGGGGGTCCCGGTGGCACGCTCCCGATGGCAGGGCGGCATTGAATATTGGACGTACCTGTACGCCAATATGCCTGCCCGTGCCATTCTGTTGACGTACATCGTCGTGCGCTGGTCGGGAAGTGGTTAAAAAATCTGAGCTCTGGTATAGCAATACAGATCTGTAGATCTCTATACAATATTGTGCGATTCAACAAATGTTCATGGATAATACATATCTCCGTCCGAAAATCTACTTTTAAGTTCCCACATTCTTGTTTTTACGTATCATAGAAAGGCCACTCAGTGTGAGGAAATACCCCAATGCATTTCGACTTGGAACTGGTCGCAGTCTTCCTCAGGGGGTTTCTTTATTTCTACCAACATAATAAGTGGACAATTAACATTAAAAGCAGTATCATTCAATGGGCAATTGTACAGACATCTCTATATATTTACCCTTTCCGTGAGATACAAATGTATAGACCAGAGACTCTCATGCAAGTATCCAAATTCATTGAAGGCAAAACCGGACTGTCTCTACCCCACTATTCACATCCACCGAATCTCCCAGAAAAGGGGAGAGAGGAGAGAGGGGGAGAAAAGAGTTGTTTTTTTACATAAAGCGGGGGGCCTTAGGACCTACAAGCGGTCACAAAACATTTTGAGGCTTCCACCATCCAAGCGAATATATCTAATATTGCCCCTTCGCTCTGAAAAATTAGCATGTGCGCAATGTGCACGAGCATGAGCACAAATCTGCGCTAGCTTTCTGATCCTAGGAATCTGGTTCACCTTGTGTCGCGTATACACAAGACCGGATTTTCCGGCAGGCTAGGTCCGACAGTCTTCCCGACGGACTTTCGGCGGACTTTCCGAATGAACGGACTTGACCACACACGAACGGACTAAGTTTGTTCGTAAGTCCATTCATTTTGATCATGATGACGTAGACGGGACTAAACAAGGATGTTCAATAGCCAGTAGCCAATAGCTGCCCTTGCGTCATATTTGGTCCGTCGGAACCAGCACACAGACGTACGGTTTTCCGATTTTAGTCCGTCGGATAGATTTGAAACATGTTCTATTTCTAGGTCCGTCTGATTTTTTTTTTTTTTTTTTTTAAACTATCGGACTAGCCCACACACGATCGGATTGTCCAATGGACTAATCCCTTCGGACCTAGTGTGCCGGAAAGTCCGGTCATGTGTTGTCTGGAAAGGGATGTCCAACAAGTTCATATAGGTGTAATGGTCAGGTATCCACAAATGCTTGTACATATAATATAGATAGATAGATAGATAGATAGATAGATAGATAGATAGATAGATAGATAGATAGATAGATAGATACTGTAGATAGATAGATAGATAGATACTGTAGATAGATAGATAGATAGATAGATAGATAGATAGATAGATAGATAGATAGATAGATAGATAGATAGATAGATAGATAGATAGATACTGTAGATAGATAGATAGATAGATAGATAGATAGATAGATAGATAGATAGATAGATAGATAGATAGATAGATAGATAGATAGATAGATAGATAGATACTGTAGATAGATAGATAGATAGATACTGTAGATAGATACTGTAGATAGATAGATAGATAGATAGATAGATAGATAGATAGATAGATAGATAGATAGATAGATAGATAGATAGATAGATAGATAGATACTGTAGATAGATAGATAGATAGATAGATAGATAGATAGATAGATAGATAGATAGATAGATAGATAGATAGATAGATAGATAGATAGATAGATAGATACTGTAGATAGATAGATAGATAGATAGATAGATAGATAGATAGATAGATAGATAGATAGATACTGTAGATAGATAGATACTGTAGATAGATAGATAGATAGATACTGTAGATAGATAGATACTGTAGATAGATAGATAGATACTGTAGATAGATAGATACTGTAGATAGATAGATAGATAGATAGATAGATAGATAGATAGATAGATAGATAGATAGATAGATAGATACTGTAGATAGATAGATAGATACTGTAGATAGATAGATAGATACTGTAGATAGATACTGTAGATAGATAGATAGATAGATAGATACTGTAGGTAGATAGATAGATAGATACTGTAGATAGATAGATACTGTAGGTAGATAGATACTGTAGGTAGATAGATAGATAGATAGATAGATAGATAGATAGATAGATAGATAGATAGATAGATAGATAGATACTGTAGATAGATAGATAGATAGATAGATACTGTAGATAGATAGATACTGTAGATAGATAGATACTGTAGATAGATAGATAGATAGATAGATAGATAGATAGATAGATAGATAGATAGATAGATAGATAGATAGATAGACAACACAGCTCTAGATACACCTAATCAGTTAACTAAAGTTGGCCATACACTGAATTTTTATTTATTTTTTGTTTAGCCTGCAACTGGTTGGATGCAGGGACGTTTTTAGGGCAGGGCAAAAGGGGCAGCTGCCCTGGGCCCTGTAATTGTTGTGGGGCTCCAAAGCAGCTTCCTCATACTTGCCAACTATCCCAGTTTCAATTTCCTTGTCTCTTGCTGTGTCCTGATATCTCAGTGTGAAGTTCTGCTACTAATGCTGTCAAGCTCTGCCCTATTGTTGTGTACAGATGACTCACCTGCAGACCGTGTAAATAACCAGCATTCATATGTAAATAAAAGGCGGCATCCATATGTATAGCATGGCTCCTGGAGTGAGGAGATGATGTGCTGTAACCTCTAGCAACGAATCAGTGAGCAGTATTACTGTACAGTAATCTCAACAAGCAGAAATCATGTGCTGTAACCTCTAGCAACTAATCAGTGAGCTGTAATGTGTGCTGTAACCTCTAGAAACTAGTCAGTGAGCGGTAATGATACATTGTAACCTCTGGCAACCAATCACAGTAGCTGCCTGATTTGATTCAGTAAACTGATTTTTCTGCTATTTATTGTATGTCTCAGAGCAGGTAGAGAACAAAACTGGGGGGGGTGTGCCAAGAAAAGTTTTGCACAGGGTCCATTCAATATTAAAGATGGCCCTGGTTGGATGCACTGCTTTTTGGTAGACAATTTTCTGGTTGGAGGTGCCACCAACCGACCGAATTTCAGCCTGTTGCTCACGAACCGTACAGTATATGGTCAGCTGAACCTTCAGTTCCAGCCTGTCTCCCAAGACCCAATTATTAACCACTTGGCGCCACTTACTACGTCTATTGACGTCATGGGCTTTCAGTGGTTATATCTAAATGATGCCTGAGGCCACAGACATCATTCAGATATTGCTGTTTTCAGCCGGCGATTCCCTGCACCATAAGAACGATCATAGCGGCTGTTCCGCCGCCTGATCGTTCTTACGGGCGGCGGGAGGGGACGCCCCCCCTCCCGCCGCCCACCGGTGCTTCTACCGAATCACCGTTTCCATCGGTGAGTCGGTCACAGGATCCACCGGCCCCAGCAAGTAATCATAGAGATTTCCGGCAGACTAGATTGTCCCCGGAGTCTCTATGATCGTTCGGAGGCTGGGTGCGATGTTATGATGTCACGCCCGGCCTCGGTATTCAAATTAACGGCACCGATCTGGCTAGGAAGCCAGGATCGTTTTATTTTTTTTATTTTTTTATTATTATTCCCAGCCTAGAGGTGAGATATGAGGTCTTATTGACCCCCCCCCCCCCCCATATCTCACTGTAAATATGTCCGATCGTGCCATATTCCTATTACAAGGGATGTTTACATTCCTTGTAATAGGAATAAAAGTCATCAATTTTTTATTTTATTTTTTTAAGTGTAAAAAAAAAAAAAAAAAAATTAAATTAACAATAAAAAAAAAAAAAAAAAAAATTTTTTAAAGCGCCCCTGTCCCCGTGAGCTCGCACACAGAAGCGAATGCATACATAAGTCCCGCCCACATATGAAAACGGTATTCAAACCACACATGTGAGGTATCGCCGCGAACATTAGAGCGAGAGAAATAATTCTAGCTCTAGACCTCCTCTGTAACCCAAAATATGTAACCAGTAAAAAAATTTAAAGCGTCGCCTATGGGGATTTTTAAATACCAAAGTTTGGCTCCATTCCACGAGCGCGTGCAATTTTGAAGCATGACATGTTGGGTATCTATTTACTCGGCATATCTTCCTCTTTCACATTATGCAAAAAAATTGGGCTAACTTTACTGTTTTTTTTTTTTTTTTTTTAAGCATTAAAAAGTTTTATTTTCTGAAAAAAACGTGTTCGAAAAATTGCTGCGCAAATACCGTGCGAGATAAAAAGTTGCAACAAGCGCCATTGTATTCTCTAGGGTCTTTGCTAAAAAAAACCCATATATAATGTTTGGGGGTTCTATGTAATTTTCTAGCAAAAAAATAAGGAATTTTACACGTAGGAGAGAAATGTCAGAATTGGCCTGGGCGCGAAGTGGTTAAAGAATCGCAGCCGTTATGTCTTAAAACCCCTCTTTTTCAAAAAGTTTGGCCAAACCACAACTGTCTGAACTTTTCAGAAGTTCCCTCATCTCCGAGGATACAATGTTCTCCATAGATAGTTGGACACCTTTACCGCTAAAACTTGTGTAACGTTTTCCTCAATGATCGCCGGGAACTATACTAATGTATCTTGCTTTTTTTCTGGAGGCAGAACAGATGGAGTTTTAATTCAGACATAATCACCAGAATTGTATTAGCGTGTTTTTAATTTGCATTTATCTGCCGATGATACAATGTCCAGAAATAAGATTTTATTAGTTCACTTTACAGCAAACAGATGCCATTCACTTGTCAACTATATTTGGACAATTAGAGCCCATTATTTGTTCCGTCTGGCTCTATATTGTACATGGAGCTATGGTGGGCGCTCTCATACCGAAGCATCCAACAAAAGCCGGGGGGTTGCATTAACCACTTTCAGCCCCCGGACCATTTTGCTGGCTTAAGACCAGAGCACTTTTTTGCGATTCGGCGCTGCGTCGCTTTAACTGACAATTGCGCGGTCGTGCGGCGTGGCTCCCAAACAAAATCGACGTCCTTTTTTTCCCACAAATAGATCTTTCTTTTGGTGGTATTTGATCACCTCTGCGGTTTTTATTTTTTGCGCTATAAACCAAAAAAAGAGCGACAATTTTGAAAACATCATTTTTTACTTTTTGCTATAATAAATATCCCCCAAAAATATATAAAAAAAATTGTTTTTTGTCCCTCAGTTTAGGCAGATACGTATTCTTCTACATATTTTTGGTAAATAAAAAATAAATAAGTGATTATTGATTGGTTTCCGCAAAAGTTATAGCGTTTACAAAATAGGGGATAGTTTTATGGCATTTTTATTAATAATTTTTTTTTTTTACTAGTAATGGCGGCGATCAGTGATTTTTATTGTGACTGCGACATTATGGCGGACACATCGGACATTTTTGACACATTTTTGGGACCATTGTCATTTATACAGCAATCACTGCTATACAAATGCACTGATTCCTGTGTAAATGACACTGGCAGTGAAGGGGCTAACCAGGAGGTGGCAGTGTAGGGGTTAAGTGTGTCCTAGGGACGTGTTGCTAACTGTGAGGGGCGTGGCTGTTTTTTTTTACAGATCACTGATCTCTGCTCCAATCACAGGGAGCAGAGAGCAGTGTCACTTGTTGCTAGGCAGAACAGGGAGATGCTGTTTACCTCGGCATCTCCCCGTTCTTATTCCCCGTGATACGATCATGGGTATCCCCGCGGCGAACGAGTCCGCGGGACCCGCGATCGGACTCATGGAGGTCCCGGCTGGCGCACGCCACCGGCGGCACGCACACGATGGCACAGCGGCAAATTCAAAGGGACGTACCTGTACACCCATTTGCCTGTCTGTGCCATTCTGCTGACGTACATCGGCGTGTGCCGGTCGGGAAGCGGTTAAAAGGGGAAATGCAATGTATCTTCGGTAAATGGGCAATTAATGCCGCGTACACACGACAGGACTTTCCAGCAGAAAAGGTCCGATGGTCTTCCTGACAGACTTTTGACAGAGTTACGACAGACTTTCGAACGAACGGACTTGCCCACACATGAATGTACTAAAGACCGTTTTGAACGTGATGATGTAAGACTGGACTAGAAAAGGAAGTTCAATAGCCAGTAGCCAATAACTGCCCTTGCGTCGCATTTGGTCCGTCGGACCAGCACACAGACGATCGGTTTTCCCGATAGGAATTGAGTCTGTCGGACAGATTTGAAATGTTCTATTTCTAGGCCCGTCTGAATATTCGCTACTGTCTTCTGGCTTAGAGAGAGACATCAGAGGGAGAGAGAGAGATGCTTCAGAGAATAAAGAGAGAGATATCAGAGAAAGACGTCAGAGAGAGAAAGAGACATCAGAGAGAGACATCAAAGAATACGGAGAGGGAAAGAGAGAAACATCAGAAAGAGAGAGAGAGAGACATCAGAGAATACTGAGAGAGAGAGACATCAGAGAGAGAGAGAGACATCAGAGAGAGAGAGAGACATCAGAGAGAGAGAGATACATCCGAGAATACAGAGAGAGAGAGACATCAGAGAGAGAAAGAGACATCAGAGAGAGACATCAAAGAATACGGAGAGGCAGGCCCGGACTGGCCATAGGGCAGACCGGGCATTTGCCCGGTGGGCCGGGGCCGCCCGTGGCCTGTTGATGATCAGGCCGCACAGCGGGAGGTAAGCGGCGGCCGCGGCCTGATCGTGGGTAACACAGGCCACGGCCGCCGCGCGCCTACCGCCATACGGCCGTGCCTGTGTCCTGCGGAACTGGCGGCTGCATGGGCTGTGCGTCTCTCTCACACACAGCTCAGCCTCAGCGCCGCGCTGACAGTTCCGCTCTCCTCCTCCAGCTGTGGGCGTCCGCGCGGTGGGGAGAGCTTCAGGCTGCTGCACTCTTCCCCCCCCCTCGCTCCCCCTCCCCTTCCCCTTCTCACGTCGGGACTCGGCAGCAGGGGAAGAGAAGGCGTTCCTTTTTGGTAGTTTTCCCTCCCCATTGGCCAACACAGAGGGCCAATCAGAACCAACTAGAGGGGCATCTTGGGAAATGTAGTCCCAGAGATACATGGCACCATTGGTCTCAGCAGGGAGCAGACTACAGTCCCCAGCATGCACTCTGCTGGGGTGAAAGAGAAAACCAGGAAACAAGCTGAGGAGTGCTTGTAGCAGCTATGGCAATGAAACAGAGGACTGTGCTGGGGGAACTAATAGCCCCAGCACAACCAGCCACGCTGTACCGCACCACCAGAGAGAGTGACGCTAGACCGCACCACCAGAGAGAGTGACGCTAGACCGCACCACCAGAGAGAGAGCGCGACGCTGCACAGCACCATCAGAGAGAGAGCGTGACGCTGCACCGCACCACCAGAGAAAGCGCGACGCTGCACCGCACCACCAGAGAGAGCGCGACGCTGCACCGCACCACCAGAGAGAGCGCGACGCTGCAGCGCACCACCAGAGAGAGCGCGACGCTGCAGCGCACCACCAGAGAGAGCGCGACGCTGCACCGCACCACCAGAGAGAGCGCAACGCTGCACCGCACCACCAGAGAGAGCGCGACGCTGCACCGCACCACCAGAGAGAGCGCGACGCTGCACCGCACCACCAGAGAGAGCCACGCTGCACCGCACCCCCAGAGAGAGCCACGCTGCACTACACCACCAGAGAGAGCCACACTGCACCGCACCACCAGAGAGAGCCACTCTGCACCTGCAGCGCCAGAGGGAGCCACCCTGTACCCGCAGCGCCAGAGAGCAGGTAAGTGTCACTGGGCCATGGACACAATAGGAGACAGACAGTACTGGCATGGCCACAATAGGACTAGGACACTATAATATAAAGGGGACTGCCCCGTAAAAGGGCACTGTAATCATTGCAGTGCCCCTTTTTAGTGCAGTTCCCTTTATATTACAGTGTCGCTGCACATTACAGTGTGGAGGACCAACACCAGCCACCCCCGCTAATGTTTACCGAACCCACCCCCCCCCCCCCCCCCCCCGGTCCCTGGAAAGGTTGGCTGCGCAATCTAAAATGCCCGGGCCTATTTTTTGTCCCAGTCCGGGCCTGCGGAGAGGGAAAGAGAGAAACATCAGAAAGAGAGAGAGAGACATCAGAGAATACTGAGAGAGAGAGAGAGAGACATCAGAGAGAGAGATACATCCGAGAGTACAGAGAGAGAGAGAGAGAGAGAGAGACATCAGAGAGAGACATGGGAGAGAGAGAAACGTCATAGAGAGAAATGTCATAGAGAGAGACATCATAGAGAGAGACATCAGAGGGAGAGAGAGAGAGACATCATAGAGAGAGAGACGTCATAGAGAGAGAGATGTCATAGAGAGAGAAACGTCATAGAGAGAGAGACGTCATAGAGGGAGACGCCATAAAGAGACGTCATAGAGAGAGACGTCATAGAGAGAGAGAGATCAGAGAAGGAGAGAGAGAGAAACATCATAGAGAGAGAGACATCATAAAGAGAGAGACATCATAGAGAGAGACGTCATAGAGAGAGAGACGTCATAGAGAGAGAGACGTCATAGAGAGAGAGACGTCATAGAGAGAGAGACATCAGAGGGAGAGAGAAAGACGTCAAAGAAAGAGACGCCATAGAGGGAGATGCCATAGAGGGAGATGCCATAGAGAGAGACGTCATAGAGAGAGACGTCATAGAGAGAGACGTCATAGAGAGAGATATCATAGAGAGAGACGTCATAGGCCGCGTACACACGGGCGGACTGTCTGTCCAACTTAGTCCGCTGAAACACATTTCAGCGGACAGTCCGCTCGTGTGTGGGCTTCAGATGACTTTTTCAGCGTACAGTCTGGCGGACTAAGTATTTCGGAATTTCCGTAATACAGTCCGTCCAACTTTGGTTTCAGCGGACAGTCCGCTCGTGAGTAGGCTAGTTGGATGGACTAAGTATGGCGCATGCTCAGAAAGGATTTACACAGCGAAAGGTTGCATTGCAGTGTATTGGATGTCGTATTTCTAGTCCCGTCGTACGTGCTGTACACGTCATCGCGCAAGCTTTCGACGGACTGTCTGTTCATCGTGTGTGGTCAAGTCCGTTCATTCAAAAGTAGGACGGACTGTCCGTCGGATTGTCTGACGGACTTAGTTGGCCAGACAGTCCGCCCGCGTGTACGCGGCTGTAGAGAGAGACATCAGAGGGAGAGAGAAAGACGTCCTAGAGAGAGACATCATAGAGAGAGACGTCATAGAGGGAGACGTCATAGAGAGAGAGACGTCATAGAGGGAGACGTCATAGAGGGAGACATCATAGAGAGAGAGACGTCATAGAGGGAGACGTCATAGAGAGGGAGACATCATAGAGGGAGACGTCGTAGAGAGAGAGACGTCGTAGAGGGAGACGTCATAGAGAGAAACATCATAGAGAGGGACGTCATAGAGAGAGACGTAATAGAGAGAGACGTCATAGAGAGAGACGTCATAGAGAGAGACGTCATAGAGGGAGACATCATAGAGAGGGACGTCATAGAGAGAGACGTAATAGAGAGAGACGTCATAGAGAGAGACGTCATAGAGAGAGACGTCATAGAGGGAGACATCATAGAGAGAGAGACGTCATAGAGGGAGACGTCATAGAGGGAGACGTCATAGAGGGAGACATCATAGAGAGAGAGACATCATAGAGAGAGAGAGACGTCATAGAGGGAGACATCATAGAGAGGGAGACGTCATAGAGAGGGAGACGTCATAGAGGGAGACGTCATAGAGAGGGAAACGTCATAGATGGAAAGACATCATAGAGGGAGAGACATCATAGAGGGAGAGACATCAGAGAAGACATAGAGAGGCTCTGTGAAAAATATTGGTGTTTTGAGGTTTTGGGTTTACATTCGCCTGGTCTTTGGTTTAGTGCCAAGTTTTGATCACCTGCAGAAAAGTCCACCGGTCCTCAGTAATGTGTCTCTTTGGTCATTTCGATGCTAAACAGTCTCAGCTGCCAAACTCATTAGCTTTTTTCCTCATCCTAGTGGGGGTGGGGGTGTTAGTGGGGGTGTCTGAGGGGTGTGTGGTGGGTATTCTATAATGCCCAGCAGACACACTAATATCTATATTCCACATGACACGGGGTCACAGTCTTCATACCACCATAGTCTTTCTCAGAATAAAAATGATGATATATACCCAATGTATATTTCTCTTAGGAGCCGGTATATAGACACTCATTAGCCTTGTAGCAAAGGTGTGTTTGGTTCTCTAAACGATTATTGTTTTCCTACACATTAGTGTAACAACTTTTCAGAAAGGTAACCTCACCACTGTGGAAATGATGGAATATGAATGGAAGTTGAACGTTCCGCTCAAGGCTAATATAGGTCTCTATCCGCAGCCCAAGAGATGTGGCGCTCCTCAAACTATCCTTCAGACTGTTTATGACTTCGCCATTTATGACAGCGCCCTATTAGGGGTCTTTTGAGGACCCCGGCTAATAGAGGTTTATGGCGCCCGGCATTCCTTTCTATTTTTTTCCTGCTGTTTGTTAAATGTGTTTTAAACCTTCCTGGCCTCCCTCTTAAATTAAACGTAATTTCTTCTCTACTCCCCGCCATCTACCCTCTTCACAATTGAAGATTATTTTTTGCCCAGGCAGGGCAGACATATTATGCCACCCACAGTGGACTCAGTAGACCCCCAGCTTATTAGTACCCTCATTCAGCAGACCCCCAGCTTATTAGTACCCTCATTCAGCAGACCCCCAGCTTATTAGTACACTTGTTCAGCAGAATCCCTGCTCAGTAGTACACCAAGCCAGTGGCGGCCCGTCCATACGGGGCGCAGGGGCACCGCCCCCCCCCCCATCCATGCGCCCAGCTCCTAATCTACATGCAGGGAGCCGGATGCATAAATTTCTATTAATTTTTTATTTTTTTTAAGCACATGATTAAAGCCAGAGGCTCTAATTGGCTTAAAAAAAAAAAAGTGGGCTCAGGGCGCAGAGCACTGTGCCCCGAGTCCACCTACTTGTGTGGCAATAGCGAATGAATATCCGCTATTGTCTTCCTGCTTCTCTTCCCCCCCCCCCCTGGGCCAATCAGGAAAAGGGTCCTGAGATCCAGTTGGATGAGAGGTGAAGAGACCGTATTGGCCTGAAGCAGAGGGGAGGCGCCAAGGAGGAGACTCAGGGGGAAGCCGCCGAAGCAGCCTGTGGCCTGGATGGGGTAAGTGCAGGGCTGATGGAAGGATGATTGATCAAGCGACGGTGGGGGGTTTGACCGACAGATCGACCAATTGAGTGATGGTGGGAGGGGGGTAGTTTCGCCAAACAATGGGGGGGGGGTTTGGCAGAACGAACAGGGGGGTTCGTGTGGTTTGTTTGCCCCCCTCAAAGCCATTTCCCCAAGCTCTGCTGATACCCAACTCAGTAGTACCTCCAGGTTTGCTAATCCCTGCTCAGCAGTAACCCCCAGCTCTGCTGATCCCCCGCTCAACAGTAACCCCCAGCTCTGCTGATCCCTCACTCAGTAGTAACCCCCAGCCTGGCTGATCCCCTACTCAGCAGTAGTAGCCCCCAGCTCTGCTGATCCCCCCACTCAGCAGTAACCCGCAGCTCTGCTGATCCCCCAATCAGCAGTAACCTTAGGCTCTGCTTATACCCCCACTCAGCAGTAATCCCCAGCGCTGCTGATCCCCCACTCAGCAGTAACCCCCAGCTCTGCTGATCCCCCAATCAGCAGTAACCCCCATCTCTGCTTATACCTCCATTCAGCAGTAACCCCCAGCTCTGCTGATCCCCCACTCAGCGGTAATCCCCAGCTCTGCTGATCCCCCATTTAGCAGTAACCCCCAGCTCTGCTGATCCCCCAATCAGCAGTAACCCCCAGCTCTGCTGATCCCCCAATCAGCAGTAACCCCCAGGTCTGCTGATCCCCCCAATCAGCAGTAACCCCCAGCTCTGCTGATCCTCTGGTTTGCCGATCCTCCTCTCTGTCTGTTCAACGCTCACCTCCTGCTATAGTGCTCCCATGCTGGACACCATAATTGACATTGCTATTTTCTCCTGCCGTGGTCCCTTGCCGGGAGAACACAGTGATTACTGATAGAATATACTCTGGCATGCTGACTGTACCCAAGTCGATCAACGGATTGCCTTGGATACAATCAGCCTGCCCATAAATGGTTTGAATCTTGGCTGGTCCCGGCTGAGATTTGAACCATCTATGGCCGGCTTAAGACACGGAGTTGAATTCAACACATTTTTACTTACAGCGAAGTCCAGAAAAGAGGATGTTTTTTTCCCGGTCCTTTGAAGTGTAGGAAGACGAGGACTTTCCAATGTTTCTGCTTAGAAGAAGGGAGGAGGTGTGGATAAAAAAAAATAAAAGAGGTCAGAGGACAGAACCATGGGGGACCCCCGACTGAAAAAGGAAGAAGAGAGGAGGAGGAGGTAGAAGTAAGTGACACTGAAGATGCGGTGAGATAGGTAGGAGGAGAACAGCAGTAGAATGTAATAGCAGAAAATATATACTGTATATAGATAAAACAGGACAGTGAGCAAATCTCTCCAATAGAGCCCAGGACAGGAGTTAAACCCAACCCCCCCCCCCAATCCAGAACTTCATGGACTGGACATGCACTTTAAAGGGGTTGTAAAGCTTTGTTTTTTATTTTCTAAATAGGTTCCTTTAAGCTAGTGCATTGTTCCTTTGATTTCCCTTCTAAATGTTTTTTTTTCTTTGTCTGAATTTCTCACTTCCTGTTTCTCCTCAGTAAACTTCACACCATCACCCGAGCGGTGGTTAGTCAGCCAGAACAGCTTACTGAACAGCTTACTGAGGAGGAACAGGAAGTGATAAATTCAGACATAGAAAACAAAGAAAAAAAAAAATTTAGAAGGGAAATCGAAGGAAAAAGTAAGTGAACCAACAATGCACTAGCTTAAAGGAACCTATTTAGAAAATAAAAAACAAACCTTTACAACCCCTTTAAGCACCTTGGCTCCTTTGGATTGTCATTTCCTTCATATACGCCGGTCATCCCAGAACAAACACCGTCCTGCAGAGCTAAAGACTGGAAATCAAACCGAACATTTAATTCATAAGATCAGATTAAATACTCTCCATCACATCATCTCCTAAACACAACGGGGCCGATAATAAGAAAAAAGAAAAAAAGAAAAAGAAAGAAGTGCATCATGAGAAAATGACGGCACATTATTCATGTCATTGACAATCACGAGGTACGATGATAAGATTGAAGAGCCAGATTGCCGGTGATGAAATGACTTGTGTCCATAAAATGAAGGAATTTTTTATTTATTTTTTAAACTCGGCATGTTGCAGACTCGTCCCGAAAGCAAATGAATCTCGGCATTTGAAAGACAATTACAGTGAGTGATGAATCGGCCGTTTTCCCCTCTGAAATATATCCTTGTGGGCCATTACTATTATCAATAACCAGAATCAATTCTCTTTAACCTGTGTTTTACCCAAATGTAAGGTTTTATGGCACATGGTCCATTATAGCGGATTCTAGGTTTTTTATGGAACAATTTAATTTAGTGTGAGGGTAGTTAGTTGGCAGGAAAATTGCTTTTATAAGAGGGATGGAGATTGCAGGAAAGGGGGGGGGGGGGGGATGAGGGAGTGCGGATCAGTTATGGAGAAGACTGGAGAAGCCATTTATATCTATAAGAACTCTGCAAATTGGAGCGGTCAGCCGGTCATAGAAAGTATTATGGGGAAAACGCTGGGGCCCGAGTAAACCGATACTAGTATGTACAATGAAAAGTGGGCATCATTTTTTTCACTTACATCGGTCGTTCAAATTTTACATGTTGGTGGAGTAACTCTTCCTATAAAGAATCTCTTCCTCTATAGAAACTCTTCCTCTATAGAAACTCTTCCTCTATAGAATCTCTTCCTCTACAGTAACTCTTCCTCTATAGTAACTCTTCCTCTATAGAAACTCTTCCTCTATATTAACTCTTCCGCTATAGTAACTCTTCCTCTACAGTAACTCTTCCTCTATAGAAACTCTTCCTCTATAGAAACTCTTCCTCTATAGAATCTCTTCCTCTACAGTAACTCTTCCTCTATAGAAACTCTTCCTCTATATTAACTCTTCCTCTACAGTAACTCTTCCTCTATATTAACTCTTCCTCTACAGTAACTCTCCCTCTATGGAAACTCTTCCTCTATAGTAACTCTTCCTCTATAGAATCTCTTCCTCTATAGTAACTCTTCCTCTATAGAAACTCTTCCTCTATAGTAACTCTTCCTCTATAGAAACTCTTCCTCTATATAATCTCTTCCTCTATAGAAACTCTTCCTCTATAGTAACTCTTCCTCTATAGAATCTCTTCCTCTATAGAAACTCTTCCTCTATAGAATCTCTTCCTCTATAGTAACTCTTCCTCTATAGAAACTCTTCCTCTATAGTAACTCTTCCTCTATAGAAACTCTTCCTATATAGTAACTCTTCCTCTAGAAACTGTTCCTATATAGTAACTCTTCCTCTATAGAAACTTTTCCTCTATAGTAACTCTTCCTCTATAGAAACTCTTCCTCTATAGTAACTCTTCCTCTATAGAATCTCTTCCTCTATAGAAACTCTTCCTCTATAGAATCTCTTCCTCTATAGTAACTCTTCCTCTATAGAAACTCTTCCTCTATAGTAACTCTTCCTCTATAGAAACTCTTCCTATATAGTAACTCTTCCTCTAGAAACTCTTCCTATATAGTAACTCTTCCTCTATAGAAACTCTTCCTCTATAGTAACTCTTCCTCTATAGAATCTCTTCCTCTATAGTAACTCTTCCTCTATAGAAACTCTTCCTCTATATTAACTCTTCCGCTATAGTAACTCTTCCTCTATATTAACTCTTCCTCTACAGTAACTCTTCCTCTATAGAAACTCTTCCTCTATAGAAACTCTTCCTCTATAGAAACTCTTCCTCTATAGAATCTCTTCCTCTACAGTAACTCTTCCTCTATAGAAACTCTTCCTCTATATTAACTCTTCCTCTACAGTAACTCTTCCTCTATATTAACTCTTCCTCTACAGTAACTCTCCCTCTATGGAAACTCTTCCTCTATAGTAACTCTTCCTCTATAGAATCTCTTCCTCTATAGTAACTCTTCCTCTATAGAAACTCTTCCTCTATAGTAACTCTTCCTCTATAGAAACTCTTCCTCTATATAATCTCTTCCTCTATAGAAACTCTTCCTCTATAGTAACTCTTCCTCTATAGAATCTCTTCCTCTATAGAAACTCTTCCTCTATAGAATCTCTTCCTCTATAGTAACTCTTCCTCTATAGAAACTCTTCCTCTATAGTAACTCTTCCTCTATAGAAACTCTTCCTATATAGTAACTCTTCCTCTAGAAACTGTTCCTATATAGTAACTCTTCCTCTATAGAAACTCTTCCTCTATAGTAACTCTTCCTCTATAGAAACTCTTCCTCTATAGTAACTCTTCCTCTATAGAATCTCTTCCTCTATAGAAACTCTTCCTCTATAGAATCTCTTCCTCTATAGTAACTCTTCCTCTATAGAAACTCTTCCTCTATAGTAACTCTTCCTCTATAGAAACTCTTCCTATATAGTAACTCTTCCTCTAGAAACTCTTCCTATATAGTAACTCTTCCTCTATAGAAACTCTTCCTCTATAGTAACTCTTCCTCTATAGAAACTCTTCCTCTATAGTAACTCTTCCTCTATAGAAACTCTTCCTCTATAGAATCTCTTCCTCTATAGTAACTCTTCCTCTATAGAAACTCTTCCTCTATATTAACTCTTCCTCTACAGTAACTCTTCCTCTACAGTAACTCTTCCTCTATAGAAACTCTTCCTCTATAGAAACTCTTCCTCTATAGAAACTCTTCCTCTATAGTAACTCTTCCTCTATAGAAACTCTTCCTCTATAGTAACTCTTCCTCTATAGAAACTCTTCCTCTATATAATCTCTTCCTCTATAGAAACTCTTCCTCTATAGTAACTCTTCCTCTATAGAATCTCTTCCTCTATAGAAACTCTTCCTCTATAGAATCTCTTCCTCTATAGTAACTCTTCCTCTATAGAAACTCTTCCTCTATAGTAACTCTTCCTCTATAGAAACTCTTCCTATATAGTAACTCTTCCTCTAGAAACTGTTCCTATATAGTAACTCTTCCTCTATAGAAACTCTTCCTCTATAGTAACTCTTCCTCTATAGAAACTCTTCCTCTATAGTAACTCTTCCTCTATAGAATCTCTTCCTCTATAGAAACTCTTCCTCTATAGTAACTCTTCCTCTATAGAAACTCTTCCTCTATAGTAACTCTTCCTCTATAGAAACTCTTCCTATATAGTAACTCTTCCTCTAGAAACTCTTCCTATATAGTAACTCTTCCTCTATAGAAACTCTTCCTCTATAGTAACTCTTCCTCTATAGAAACTCTTCCTCTATAGTAACTCTTCCTCTATAGAAACTCTTCCTCTATAGAATCTCTTCCTCTATAGTAACTCTTCCTCTATAGAAACTCTTCCTCTATATTAACTCTTCCTCTACAGTAACTCTTCCTCTATAGTAACTCTTCCTCTATAGAAACTCTTCCTCTATAGAAACTCTTCCTCTATAGTAACTCTTCCTCTATAGAAACTCTTCCTCTATAGAAGAGGTCTAGTGCTAGAATTATTGCTCTCGCTCTGACGATCGCGGCAATACCTCACATGTGTGATTTGAACACCGTTTACATATGCGGACGCGACTTCCGTATGCGTTTTCTTTGCTTCGCGAGCTCGCGGGGACGGCGGGAGCTTTAAAAAAATATTTTTTTATTTATTTTAAAATGAATAAATTGTTTTTAAAAAAATGAATAAATAAGATTTCATCACTTTTATTGCTGTCACAAGGAATGGTGACAGGTACTCTTTATGGAGGGATCGGGGGTCTAAAAGACCCCCCACCCCTCCTTTACACTTCAATGTATTCAGATCACTGAAAACAGCGATTCTGAATACCGTATATATTTTTTAAAACTGGCGCCATTGGCAGCCGAGTAAACGGGAAGTGACGTCATGATGTCGCTTCCGTGTTTACTACGAGGAGACTGGAATGAAGCCAATTACGGTGTCATTCCAGTTCCTCCCCAGCAGCCTGAGGCATCAGATTGGGAATCGGTGCTCCCGATCGAGCGGGAGCACCGGTAACAGCGGCGGGAGGCGTGGGAGGGGGGGAAGTCCCCTCTCGCTCCTCTGGCATAACAGCCAAGCGGCTTTCAGCCGCTTCGGTTGTTATGGCTGGATAGCCAATCATCCGCTGTAAAAAACGGTACTGGGATGATGCCTGCAGGTGCGGGCATCAACCCGGTATAACCCCCGGAAGCCGAGTACGCACAACTGCGTAAGCTCGGCGGGAAGGGGTTAAAAACTCTTCCTCTATAGTAACTCTTCCTTTATAGAAACTCTTTCTCTATAGTAACTCTACATTTATAGAAACTCTTCCTCTATAGAAACTCTTCCTCTATAGTAACTCTTCCTCTATAGCAACTCTTCCTATACAGTAACTCTTCCTATACAGTAACTCTTCCTCTATAGAAACTCTTCCTATATAGTAACTCTTCCTCTATAGTAACTCTTCCTCTATAGTAACTCTTCCTTTATAGAAACTCTTCCTCTATAGAAACTCTTCCTATATAGTAATTCTTCCTATATAGAAACTCTTCTTCTATAGCAACTCTTCCTCTATAGTAACACTTCCTTTATAGAAACTCTTCCTCAATAGCAACTCTTCCTATATAGAAACTCTTCCTATATAGTAACTCTTCCTCTATAGAAACTCTTCCTATATAGTAACTCTTCCTCTATACTAACTCTTCCTTTATAGAAACTCTTCCTCTATAGTAACTCTTCCTTTATAGAAACTCTTCCTCTATAGCAACTCTTCCTATATAGAAACTCTTCCTCAGTAGCAACTCTTCCTATATAGAAACTCTTCCTATATAGTAACTCTTCCTCTATAGAAACTCTTCCTCTATACTAACTCTTCCTCTATACTAACTCTTCCTCTATACTAACTCTTCCTCTATAGCAACTCTTCCTCTATAGTAACTCTTCCTTTATAGAAACTCTTCCTCTATAGTAACTCTTCCTATATAGAAACTCTTCCTCTATAGCAACTCTTCCTATATAGAAACTCTTCCTATATAGTAACTCTTCCTCTATACTAACTCTTCCTCTATACTAACTCTTCCTCTATAGTAACTCTTCCTATGAAGAATCTCTTCCTCTATAGTAATTCTTACTCTATAGAATCTCTTCCTCTATAGTAACTCTTCCTCTATAGCAAGGGTGCTCAACCTGCGGTCCGAGGGCCACATGTGGCCCTTGGAGCCCTTTGATGTGGCCCTAAACCCCAAACCAGGGAAGCGCACTTCTATTTTATCTTGCGGGCTTGCTGTTCTCTCTGAAAGTGCACCACATCCAGAAGATATAATAATAATAATAATAATAATAATGATAGGAGCCTATGACAAAGCACAGCCAACTCGCAGGCATTTGTAAACCACAACCGCTCAGTGTGAGAGCAGACTTATAAGGGGCTCAGGACAGTAATGCTGCATACACACGGTCGGACTTTCCGGCAGAAAAAGTCAGATGGAATAGTCTCATCGGATATTCAGATCGTGTGTGGTTCCTCATCTGACTTTTTTTTTCTAAAATTCTGACGGACCGAGAAAGAGAACATGTTTTAAATCTTTCCGACGGACACCAATTCCTATCAGGAAAACCACTCGTCCGTATGCTGTTCCGATGGACCAAAAACAACGCATGCTCTGAAGTACAAGACGGCAGCTATTGGCTACTGGCTATTGAACTTCCTTTTTCTAGTCCCGTATTACGTCACTGCATTCTAGACAGTCGGACTTTGGTGTGATCGTGTGTAGGCAAGACCGTTTCAGCGGAATTCCGTCAGAAAAAACGTCAGTTTATTCCGATGGAAAAAATGGCCGTGTGTACGCAGCATAAGGGCTCGTTTACACTCTTGGATGGGGGGGGGGAGAGATAAAACCACATTGTTGAGCCTTGTTTATAGCAACTCTTCCTATAAAGAATCTCTTCCTTCATAGAAACTCTTCCTCTATAGCATCTCTTCCTATAAAGAATCTCTTCCTCCATAGAAACTCTTCCTCTATAGTAACTCTTCCTATAAAGAATCTCTTCCTCCGTAGAAACTCTTCCTCTATAGTAACTCTTTCTCTATAGTAACTCTTCCTATAAAGAATCTCTTCCTCCGTAGAAACTCTTCCTCTATAGTAACTCTTCCTCTATAGTAACTCTTCCTATAAAGAATCTCTTCCTCCATTGAATTTCTTCCTCTATAGTAACTCTTCCTATAAAGAATCTCTTCCTCCATAGAAACTCTTCCTCTATAGTAACTCTTCCTATAAAGAATCTCTTCCTCCATAGCAACTCTTCCTCTATAGTAGCTCTAGGCTGCTTCATCTGTATTTAATCACTTTGATCCTTGTACTCCCAGTACACCATAATTATTTCATGTAAATGTTTTTTGTTTATGTTCTCTTTCCTTCCTAAACATCTCTTTTTACTCCGAGGTGGAAGGTTGTTGGTTCATATTATGACATCAATGTTGTAGTCTATTTACATGTACAGTGCCCTGAAAAAGTATTCACACCCCTTGACATTTCCCACATTTTTTCATGTTACAACCAAAAACGTAAATATATTTTATTGGGATTTTATGTGATAGACAGTGGTGTCGCTGGCGGGGGAGGGGGGGGGTCCGCACCCAGATATGACACCTGTTAGAGGGGTGACACCTGTGGACAGAGGCATCATTAACACCACAGAGTGAGCACCCCCTACACTGATCTGTCTCTCCCTCGCCGGCTGTCTCCCCTCCTCTCTGTACATATACACAGGAGGAGGGGGGAGTCTTGGAGGCACACACAGCGCTGTTCTGAGGTCTGTGTACAGTTTACTGTAATGTATATAGATCATTGATAGAAGAGGGGCACAGTGACCAAGAAGAGGGGTATATTAAAATGGATTGGAGTGATGGGGGGTGTGGGGCGAAGAGATCATGTGCTTGGGGGGTGGTCTATACTGATAGAATGGGGAGGTCTGCACTGTGGGGGTCTATACTGATAGAGGGTAGGGGATCTGCATTGAGGGAGGTCTAAACTGATAGAAGGGGGGTCTTCAATGTGTGGAGGTCTATACTGATAGAGGGCGGGGGGTCTGCACTTGGGGGGGGGTCTATACTGATAGATGGGGTCTTCATTGAGGGGGTCTATACTGATAGAGGGGGAGGTCTGCACTGGGGGGGTCTATACTGATAGGGGGTGGTCTGCACTGGGGGTCTATACTGATAGTGGGGTGATCTGCAGTGAGGGGGTCTATACTGATGGAGGGGGTGTCAGAAACCATGAACCAGACCGAGACAGAAGTAGAGTAAAATCACGCTTTTTATTAATGAAAAGAAAAAGGTAAATAGAGTAAGTGTAGTCAAAGCATAGCCAGAGTCCTTAACCGGATTGGGTAGTCAGTCAAGCCAGAGTATAGTAACCACTTTGGGTAATCAGCCAAGCCAGAGTTCAGTAACCAGTTCGGCTAATCAGCTAAGCCAGAGTTCAGTAACCAGATCGGGTAATCAGCCAAGCCAGAGTTCAGTAACCAGTTTGGGTAATCAGCCAGGCCAGAAGTCAGGGATCCAAGTGGAGGAACGGCAAGCAGCATAAGCAGCCAGAAGGGATGTCAGCAAGCCAGTCTTTAAACAGGAACGCAGGAGATGGTGTCTAGTGATGTGACCAAGGCGAAGGCAGGAATGAAGTGAGCTGCAGATCTTTAAGTAGGCGGGACTGATGAGCAGATCGACAATAGCTGGTTAACTGTGGAGAGAGATAGGAGCTGGCAATTAGCTGACAGCTGAGTGGCCAGCTCAGAGAAAGAAGGGCCGACCAGCCCTGACAGGAGATCTGCATTGAGGGGGGTCTATACTGATGTAGGGGGGTTCTGCACTGAAGGGGCTCTATACTGATAGAGGGGGAGGTCTGCACTGGGGGTGTCTATACTGATAGGGGGACGGTCTGCACTGGGGGGTCTATATTGATAGTGGGGGGATCTGCATTGAGGGGGGTCTATACTGATGGAGGGGGGGGGGGGTCTGCACAGAGGGGGGGTCTATACTGATGGAGGGGGGGTCTATACTACACAAGATGAGTCTGTATGTAGCGGTGCCCCCATGGGGTTGCTAGGTGTTATAGCATCCACACATTTCACCCTGCTGGTCAGACATCCATTAGACACACTTCCTCAGTCAATGAACAATCTCTTGCTTGTTTCTGTTTTTTATTAGGGGATTAACTTGCTTGGAGAAAAGGGACATGTGATGCCCATAAGATGAATAGTTCTTTATATCATTTAAAGATGGTTGACTTTAAACTTGACAGTCTCTTCCTCAGGACACTTCCTCCAGCACCCTACTTTAGAGCACTTGCTTCACCGTCCAAATGTAGCCTCCTATCTCACCATTAGGGATGAGCCGAACACCCCCCGGTTCGGTTCGCACCAGAACTTGCGAACGACCCCCGCATTCGGCACGAACGTTAGAACCCCATTGAAGTCTATGGGACTCGAACGTTCGAATTGGAAAGTGCTAATTTTAACGGCTAATATGCAAGATAGTATGCTAAAAAGGGTTTGGCGATCTGCCTCCTGCCTCAGGGGACATGGGTCACTGCAAAAAAAAGTTTTAAAAACTACCGTTTTGGCGGGAGCACTGATTTTAATGACGATTAAAGTGAAAAAAAAAAAGTGAAATATTCCTTTAAATATGGTGCCTGGGGGGTGTCTATAGTATGCCTGTGAAGTGCCACGTGTTTCCCGTGTTTAGAACAGTCCCTGCACAAAATGACATTAAACGGAAATAACACCATTTAAAACTGCTTGCGGTTTTAATGTTATATCTGGTTCCTGCAATATGGTTGAAAATCATTCAGAAAAATGGCATGGGTAGCCCTCCCTGCCCATTACCAGCCTATTTGGGTCTTGTACGCACATTAAGGGGAACCCTGTACCCATATTAAAAAAAAGGAAATGCGTGTGGCCCCCAGGCCCTATATACTCAGAACAGCAGTATACAGGCGGTGCAAACAAGACAGGGACTGTGTAGGTTTGTTGTGTTAAGTTGAATCTGTTTGTCATTTTCAACCGGTACATTTTTAAAGTGTAGCTCCAGTCAAAAAAAATATCTTTAAGCTTTTTGGAAAACATAGGGAAGGGTTATCACCCCTGTATAATTTGTTTTGTCGTCCATCTTTTTTCATCTCACTTGCTGTTGTCTCCTTCCGTTTGCAAGTAGGAGATGTTTGTAAATTGGATGTTTGAAAGTAGGGGCTTGCCCTATATGCTCTGCAGAAATGGCGGAACAAGGTGTTGGTTTTGCAACAACATTGTAAGCCCTCAAAGTGACTCTTGGTGGCCGCTGGAGCGCCCTGCTGTGAACGATTATATCAAGAATTGTAATTACATGCCATTGTTGAACAGTGGTAGAAAAATTGACCTTTGGTGGTTGTGGTGCTGGTGCCACAACACTATAAGTCCTCACAGTTACTCTGGGTGGGCACAGGAAGGAGCCCTCCTGTGAAATATTATATCAAGAATTGTAATTACATGTCCCTGTTAAACAGGGGCAGAAAAATTGGGCCTTAGGCACTGGTGCTGGTGCCATCACACTGCAACCTCTGCCATACACTCTAGTTTTTTTGCAGGAATTAGCCCTGCTGCAAAGCATTGCATCAAAAATTGTACTTAAACGCCCCTGTTAAACAGGGGCAGAAAAATTGGGCCTTAGGCACTGGTGCCATCACACTGCAACCTCTGCCATACACTCTAGTTTTATTGCAGGAATTAGCCCTGCTGCAAAGCATTGCATCAAAAATTGTACTTAAACGCCCCTGTTAAACAGGGGCAGAAAAATTGGGCCTTAGGCACTGGTGCCATCACACTGCAACCTCTGCCATACACTCTAGTTTTTTTGCAGGAATTAGCCCTGCTGCAAAGCATTGCATCAAAAATTTTACTTAAACGCCCCTGTTAAACAGGGGCAGAAAAATTGGGCCTTAGGCACTGGTGCCATCACACTGCAACCTCTGCCATACACTCTAGTTTTATTGCAGGAATTAGCCCTGCTGCAAAGCATTGCATCAAAAATTGTACTTAAACGCCCCTGTTAAACAGGGGCAGAAAAATTGGGCCTTAGGCACTGGTGCCATCACACTGCAACCTCTGCCATACACTCTAGTTTTATTGCAGGAATTAGCCCTGCTGCAAAGCATTGCATCAAAAATTGTACTTAAACGCCCCTGTTAAACAGGGGCAGAAAAATTGGGCCTTAGGCACTGGTGCCATCACACTGCAACCTCTGCCATACACTCTAGTTTTTTTGCAGGAATTAGCCCTGCTGCAAAGCATTGCATCAAAAATTTTACTTAAACGCCCCTGTTAAACAGGGGCAGAAAAATTGGGCCTTAGGCACTGGTGCCATCACACTGCAACCTCTGCCATACACTCTAGTTTTTTTGCAGGAATTAGCCCTGCTGCAAAGCATTGCATCAAAAATTGTACTTAAACGCCCCTGTTAAACAGGGGCAGAAAAATTGGGCCTTAGGCACTGGTGCCATCACACTGCAACCTCTGCCATACACTCTAGTTTTTTTGCAGGAATTAGCCCTGCTGCAAAGCATTGCATCAAAAATTGTACTTAAACGCCCCTGTTAAACAGGGGCAGAAAAATTGGGCCTTAGGCACTGGTGCCATCACACTGCAACCTCTGCCATACACTCTAGTTTTATTGCAGGAATTAGCCCTGCTGCAAAGCATTGCATCAAAAATTGTACTTGAACGCCCCTGTTAAACAGGGGCAGAAAAATTGGGCCTTAGGCACTGGTGCCATCACACTGCAACCTCTGCCATACACTCTAGTTTTATTGCAGGAATTAGCCCTGCTGCAAAGCATTGCATCAAAAATTGTACTTAAATGCCCCTGTTAAACAGGGGCAGAAAAATTGGGCCTTAGGCACTGGTGCCATCACACTGCAACCTCTGCCATACACTCTAGTTTTATTGCAGGAATTAGCCCTGCTGCAAAGCATTGCATCAAAAATTGTACTTAAACGCCCCTGTTAAACAGGGGCAGAAAAATTGGGCCTTAGGCACTGGTGCCATCACACTGCAACCTCTGCCATACACTCTAGTTTTTTTGCAGGAATTAGCCCTGCTGCAAAGCATTGCATCAAAAATTGTACTTAAACGCCCCTGTTAAACAGGGGCAGAAAAATTGGGCCTTAGGCACTGGTGCCATCACACTGCAACCTCTGCCATACACTCTAGTTTTTTTGCAGGAATTAGCCCTGCTGCAAAGCATTGCATCAAAAATTTTACTTAAACGCCCCTGTTAAACAGGGGCAGAAAAATTGGGCCTTAGGCACTGGTGCCATCACACTGCAACCTCTGCCATATACTCTAGTTTTTTTGCAGGAATTAGCCCTGCTGCAAAGCATTGCATCAAAAATTTTACTTAAACGCCCCTGTTAAACAGGGGCAGAAAAATTGGGCCTTAGGCACTGGTGCCATCACACTGCAACCTCTGCCATATACTCTAGTTTTTTTGCAGGAATTAGCCCTGCTGCAAAGCATTGCATCAAAAATTGTACTTAAACGCCCCTGTTAAACAGGGGCTGAAAAATTGGGCTGCTGGCATCACCCAGAACCAAAAATGTTCTTCCAACATATCAGCGGAGGAGGAAGAGGATAGACAATCAACATAACAGGACAGTCACTCAGCATCAGCATAGGCAGTCTTGAAGGGATGTGGTATTTCAAAAAAAATTATTCGGTTACATCAGCTTCAGGTGCTTGGTAGCTGTGGGTGATCCAAGACTGATTCATCTTGATGAAGGTCAGTCGATCAACTGATTCGGTGGACAGGCGCACCCTGTGATCGGTAACGAAGCCACCAGCAGCACTGAAGGTGCGTTCCGAAAGAACGCTGGATGCAGGACAGGCCAGTAGCTCAATTGCATACTGTGCAAGCTCTGGCCAGTGATCCATCCTCAAGACCCAGTAAGCCAGAGGATTTTCAGTGGGAAAAGTCTGACCTTGCCCCTAGGTATTCCTGCACCATGTAAATTAGACGCTGGCGATGGGTGCTGGAACCAATCATACCTTGGGGCTGCGGACTAAAAAATTGTCTGAAAGCATCAGTCAGACGGCCACCTTCTCCACCGCTCCTTCTGACTGATGCCTCAGCAACACGTTGTCCAGGACCAGGAGTTTGTGACCTCCCAGTCTCTGGGAACGCGTTGCACAGAGCTTTCTGCAAGGCCTCCCGGAGATGTCTCATCCTCTGCTCCCTCTGCGATGGCAAGATAAGGTCGGCAACCTTACCCTTGTACCGTGGATCAAGGAGAGTGGCCAGCCAGTAATGGTCCCTCTCCTTGATCCGAAGAATACGAGGATCCTTCCGCAGGCTTTGCAGGATCAGGGAGGCCATGCAGCGTAGGTTAGCTGAGGCATTCGGTCCGGAGTCCTCTGGGTCACTAAGGACAACATGATCCGCAGCTACCTCCTCCTAGCCACGTACAAGTCCACGTGTTTCTTGGGACTGTAAATCATCCCTATAAGACTGCTGCTGCTGATGCTGAGTGCCAGCCTCCACCTCCATGCTGACACAATCATCCTCCTCCTCCTCTTCCTCCTCCTCACCCTCTTCCTGTGTGATGGGTGGCACAGCAGGAACACTGTCTGGATAAAGGGGGCCTTGAGAGGCAAGGAAGTCCTCCTCTTCCTGCCTCTGTTCTGCCTCAAGTGCCCTGTCCATTATTCCACGCAGCGTATGCTCCAAGAGGTGGACAAGAGGTATATTGTCACTGATGCATGCACTGTCACTGCTCACCATCCTTGTGGCCTCCTCAAACGGTGACAGGACAGTGCATGCATCCCTGATCATGCCCCACTGGCGTGGTGAGAAAAAACCAAGCTCTCCTGACCCTGTCCTGGTGCCGTAGTCGCACAGGTACTCATTGATGGCCCTCTGCTGCGTGTGCAGCCGCTGCAGCATGGCCAATGTTGAGTTCCATCTGGTGGGCATGTCACATATAAGGCGGTTCTTGGGCAGGTTCAACTCCTTTTGGAGCTCAGCCAGCCGAGCACAGGCATTAAATGATCGGCGGAAATGCACACAGACTCTCCTGGCCTGTTTCAGGACATCCTGTAAGCCGGGGTACCTGCCCAAGAACCGCTGCACCACCAGGTTAAGGACGTGAGCTACACAGGGCACATGGGTCAGTTGTCCCTGTCGGAGGGCGGAGAGGAGGTTGGTGCCATTGTCGCAAACCACCATTCCTGGCTTAAGCTGGCGTGGTGTCAACCACCTCTCGGCCTGCCCCTGCAGAGCTGACAAAACATCCGCCCCAGTGTGGCTTCTGTCCCCCAAACAAACCAGCGCAAGCACGGCATGGCATCGTTTTGCCTGCGTACTTGCGTAGCCCCTGCAACGCCTACGGAGCACCGCTGGTTCTGAGGACAGAGCACTGGAAGAGGCCATGGAGGAAGAAGAAGAGGAGGGGGTGGAGGAGAGAGGTGTGTCACAACCAATAGTAGCATTTTGGAGGCGTGGTGGCGGAACAACCTCCAATACTACTGCACCTTGTCCTGCATCCTTCCCAGCAGCCAGAAGAGTGACCCAATGGGCCGTGAAAGACAGGTAACGTCCCTGTCCATGCCTGCTGGACCATGAGTCAGCGGTAATATGCACCTCCGCGAGGCAAGGACATTGCCTTCCACATGCCTTCCACATGCCGGTAGAGAGCCGGAATTGCCTTCCGTGAGAAAAAGTGGCGTTTGGGGACCTGCCACTGAGGAACCGCACATTGTACAAACTCACGGAAGGGGGCCGAGTCTACCAACTGAAAAGGCAGCAGTTGAAGTGCTAGCAATTTAGCCAAGCTAGCATTCAACCGCTGGGCATGTGGATGGCTGGGAGTAAATTTCTTCCGCCGGTCCAGCAGCTGGGGCAGGGACATTTGCCTGCTATAATCGGATGTGGATGTACCACTAGCAGAGTTCCCGGAAGCACTTGGCTGTGACACACCTAATTCTACACCTTCATTCCTCTCAGAGCAGGTTTCAGAGAGGACTGAAGGTCTAGTGGGGTTGGAGATGCCAGCTCATGAGGAGCAAGGAGAGGTCCGCTTTGTTCTTTGGTGTGGGTCTTTGAGGTATGCTTGCCAACGAGCTGCATGGCAGGTCAACATATGTCTGGTCAAGCATGTGGTGCCCAAGCGGCTGATGTTTTGGCCACGTGAGATACGCTTGAGACATATGTTGCAAATAGCAGCGGTGCGATCTGATGCACTCGTCTCAAAAAAGGCCCACACCAAAGAACTTTTAGAATAACGCGCAGAGGAAGCGCTCTGCGCAGAGGAAGCGCTCTGCGCAGGCGGAGCTCTGCGGTGTGATTCAGTCGGTGTGCTGCCCCTAAGCTGGCCCCCGGAGGGCATCCTGCCTCGTTGGACATGTGCCTCCTCCTCCTCCTCCTCCTCCTCCCTCCTTCCAGGCACCCACGTGGAGTCAGTGCCCTCATCATCCCCTCCCTCTTCATCGCTGTAGCAAACCTGGCAGTATGCTGCAGCTTGTGGAACATGACTGCCAGATTGCTGTCCTTCTTGAGCATCCCCTCTCTCTGTGCTCACGCTACTGCCTTCCTCTAGCTGAGTGTCATCATCAGAGCCCACCAAACACTGGGCATCCTGCTGGAGCATGTACCCAACACTGTGCTCAAAGAGTTCAGGAGACTCCTCAGGAGGACTTGGTGGGTCTAGGGAAGGAGTCACTGATGATGACATTGAGAGGAGGGACGACGATGTGTTAGCAGCTGCTTTTCTACTACCCTGAGACTGGGTGAGAGAGGATGAGGAGGATGAAGAGGGCTTGGTCATCCACTCTACCAAGTCGTTGGCATGTTGCGGTTCAACATGTCCAGCTGCAGAAAAGAAGGACAAGCATGTCCCATGGCCACGTGCTGATGACAATGCACCGCGTCCCCGACCAGCACTGTTGTCTCTAGACACAGAGCCTGCTTGCCCTCTTTTATCGGCTCGCGCCTGTCTGCCTCTCCTTGCTGGCCTTCCAGACATGGTAATGGCCTGAAGGGAGTTGGGTAAAACAGTAGTTGGGTAGTTTATATTGTGCTGGAGGCACACAACACCCACTAACTCCTGCAGATGCCTTTTTTATAGAACAGCAGAGTTAAAGGGGTATATACAGATGTATACTGTGCTGTGCTGGAAGCACACACAACTTCCAATAACTCCAGCAGATGTCAATCGGGCCCAAATAGAGAACAGCTATGTAGGTGGATAATAGCGGTATGTACTGGGTACAGAGCAGGCACACAGCACGCACTATCTCCTGAGTGACACTACTGACTGCAAGCTCTATTGTTAAAGATGGACCACTAGCTATATAGGTGAGGTGAATATCACGGTGTATACTGCGGTCAGGGCACGCAGACAATAACAAGAAAACAGCAGAGTTAAAGGGGTATATACAGATGTATACTGTGCTGTGCTGGAGGCACACACAACTTCCAATAACTCCTGCAGATGACAATTGGGCTCAAATAGAGAACAGCTATGTAGGTGGATATAGTGGTATGTACTGGGTACAGAGCACGCAGACAGCACGCACTAACACTACTGACTGCAAGCTCTATTATTAAAGCTAGATCACTAGCTATATAGGTGAGGTGAATATAGCGGTGTATACTGCGGTCAGGGCACAGACAGTAACCACTACACAAGAGCAAAATAGTAAATCAGCCAAAAACGATCGGTGTGTAACTGTGTTGAAGGTACACAGAACACCCACTGCTTCAGATGCTAACAAACACTACACGAGGCCGCCTGAAAGGCAGCTTTATATAGTGTGGGGCGTGCACTACACAGTCTGAGCTATGATTGGCCACAGGCAGGATGCCTGTGGCCAACCATTGCTCTTCCCGCTACTGGCGCTGCGATTGGCCAAGCATGCGGGGTCGCAGTGCATGCTTGGCCAATCGTGAGACAGCAATGCATTGCGCCATCGCAGTGCATTGTGGGCCACACGAATTTTGCCGCGAACGGCCCAAACGTTCGGAATTCGGCGAACGCACGAACGACCGATGTTCGAGTCGAACATGCGTTCGACTCGAACACGAAGCTCATCCCTACTCACCATTAGCACATGGCTAGGCCTCACTCTGAATAAGTCCTTGTGCCTTTTCTTGATAGAACTTTTCAGGCCGGGGTCTGCAGTACCCCTTTGATTGAGAAGAATAAATGTGCTTGATGGACCACTGATCTCAGCGAGTCAGATTGCAAATCCTGCCCGCCCTCCTGGCTGCAGAGACTTGACACATAATGCCAAGAAGTCTCTTCCTCTGGCTCTACACCCAACTCCTGGCATGTCTTTTCCAGAGCTTTCCACTCACCGACACCCAGCTTGGATTCCCCCCCCCCCCCCAAGAAAGGGGGTTCCTCGGACATAACAGACTAACACTCCATCATCTAGTCCAGCCGACAACTCCTCCCCCGGCAGGCTGACCATGGGCATATATATAGGAGGCCTACCCCCTGCCAATCCTAGTTGGGGATTGGTCAGGGCTCCTCACATGCACCCCATGCCACTCCATCTGTCTGCCCCGCCTCCTTTCCAGAGCCTTCTCCCTGCAAACAGAGGAGGCGTCCAAGAGCTGCATCACATGTCAGTCACCTACTGCTACACTAAACCACTCCCAGCCCCCAGGTCAAAACAAACAGGCCTAGCTCACAGCATAGGCCTGCTTAAATTTACCTGCACTGGCAGCTTACACACAACCTACACTAGCACCTACCTACCTAAGGTAGAGGGTGCTACATGTACTTAGTGGGGGAGGGGGGGTCTGTACTTAATGGAGGACTATATTTGGTGGAGGGGGGTGTTACCATGTTTTTCCGCACTGGGTGATACCAATGCTAGTGACGCCACTGGTGATAGACCAACACAAAGTGGCACATAATTGTGAAGTGGAAGGAAAATGATAAATTATACAAATAAATCTGTGAAAAGTGTGGGGGGGTACATTTGTATGGCGCCCCCCGGAGTCAATACTTTGTAGAACCCCCTTTCTCTGCAATTACAGCTGCAAGTCTTTTTGGGGGTGTCTCTACCAGCTTTGCACATCTAGAGAGGGACATTTCTGCCCATTCTTCTTCTTTGCAAAATATCTCAAGCTCTGTCAGATTGGATGGAGAGCGTCTGTGATCAGCAATTTTCAAGTCTTGCCACAGATTCTCAATGGGATTTAGGTCTGGACTGTGACTGGGCCATTCTAACACATGAATATGCTTTAATCTAAACCATTCCATTGTAGCTCTGGCTGTATGTTTCGGGTGGTTGTCCTGCTGGAAGGGGAACCTCCGCCCCGTGTTTTGCAGACTCTTATGCCACGTACACACGATCGGACTATCCGGCGGACTTTGTCCGGCAGACCAGAGTCCGGTGGACAATCCGCCGGAATTTTGAAATGAACGGACTTGCCCACACAGAGAAAAGTCCGTTAATTTTGAACGTGACTCCAGGTAGACGGAACTAGCGAAGGAAGTCAATGTCGCCACCTCCATCGGCGAGATTGACACTTCGCTAGCCCCGTCGCCTGGTATGGATTTAAAGGGGAACCCCTACGCTGAAAAAATGCCGTGGGGGCTCCCCAAAGTCCATAGCAGACCCTTATCTGAGCACACAGCCCAGCCGGTCAGGAAAAGGGTTGGGGACAAGCGAGCACCCAGGGGTGGGTACGAGCCGTACCAGGCCGCGTGACCGCAACATGGGGGGTGCTGTGGGGAAGGGGGGCCCTGCGCCTCCCCCACTCCAAAGAACTTTGTCCCCATGTTGATGAAGACAAGGGCCTCTTCTCGACAACCCTGGCCGTTAGTTGTTGGAGTCTGCGGGCCGGGGGGGGCTTATCGGAATCTGGGAGCCCCCTTTAATAAGGGGGGCCCCCAGATACCGGCCCCCCACCCTATGTGAATGAGTATGGGGTACATTGTACCCCTACCCATACACCTGGTGAAAAAAGTGTAAATAAAAAAAAAAAACACAAGTTTTTTAAATAATTTATTAGACAGCTCCGGTGGTCTTCTTCCGTCTTGGGGGGGTCTTCTCGCCGGACTCCTCTGCTATCTTCTGCTAGCTCTTTTGCTAGCGGAGGAGCCCGGCTTTCTTCTTCGTTGTCGCCGCCGCCGTCCAGGGGTCTTCTTCCGACTTCGGGGTCTTGTCCTGCTCTTCGGTTCTTCTGCTGGGCCTCGGCTATCTTCTTATAGCTCTTTTACTAGCGTTGGCCCGGTCTTCTGTCGCCGCCGCCGCCGCTGCCTTCTTCTCTTCTTATTCTTCCTTGAGATGTTGACGCGACGCTCACTCTGGCCGCGTTGTGCAGCGACTTATATAGGGATATATATATATATATATATATATATATATATATATATATATATATATATATATATATATTTTATCCTCCGGGACTGTGACATCATAAGGGACGGGGTCACCATGTGACATCACCCGGTGACCCCGCCCCTTATGATGTCACAGTCCCGGAGGATAAAATATATATATATATATAATCATTTAGGCGGGTGTGGTGCTAGGGCTGTAAATGAAGAATGCGGCTTTCATAAACTGAAGTGTTACACCAAATATTCATTTGATTTATATATATATATATATATATATATATATATATATATATATTTTTTTTTTTTTCTGTCTGCTCACTTTGCTTTTTGTAAATTAATAAAAAAATAAAAATAAACAATTAAAATATAGCATTTCTTCACACCTGCCTAAAATTTTTGCACAGTTCTGTACTGTAAAAAAAAAAACTTTTTTAAGGCCGCCCCTATGGGGTCAGGCAGGAATTGTTTTCTTTTATTGGCTACAATCTGAGTTTTTTTTTTTTTTTGCTAAAGTTTGAGAATGAAGTCGGCTGATGTGCGTTCCCCCCCCCCCCCCCCAAATCAGCTCGTTATATAACCATATACAGGCCACGGCTTAGGAATCGCATCATTCAATTATACGGAAATGATCGAATACATATCTCAGTGTGGTGATTGTTTCAAATCAATTACACGTGAATAAATGGATTTTGCTTGAAATCACAAAGATTCTTGGAGCGTGCGTCATTTTCTCACCCAGAACTAACTTCATTAAAGAGATTAGAGAAGGATGCTAATGGAAAAAAAAGAGCAAAAAGTAACCAGTGATAGAAACTGCTAATAGGAGGGAGCCCCGCCCCCCCAGCTTCTCTTTAACCGCTCGCCGAACGTAATACGTATATATAATGTGCGATTCGCAAGCGGTTTACCGCGGGGTTATGGATGAAGATATCAGCCATTAGACGTGTGCAATTCGGTTCGTTCCTGAATTCGTTTAATCAATTTCGTCAAATTCGTTAATATCGGAAATATCCAAATTAACAAAAAGAACGTTTAACAAATTTTTCTAAATATTTGTAAAATCAAATATTTGAAAAAATTCGATGTCCGTAAACCCAAAAATTTGAACATCTGAAATAATAACTACCGGTAACTAATAATAAACTATTAAATGAGAGGTATTGGAATTTCCTTTCCATTCAAATTTGGCTGTTAGTGAACGTAACGAATACGAATTTATCGGAAATAACGAATGTCGCATCTAAACGGATGGAACGTAAAAAAACAAAGGGTCAGCTTACTGCCCTTCAAACTTTGGGGGGGCCGGACTGTGGCCAGTAGAAGTAAATGATGCCATAGGCTTCATGATCAGTGGGAATACAAATAAAATTACATCATTGGTGTCAGTGGGAGGAATAGTGCCCCATCATTGGTATCAGTGGGAGGAATAGTGCCCCATCATTGGTATTAGTGGGAGGAATAGTGCCCCATCATTGGTATCAGTGGGAGGAATAGTGCCCCATCATTGGTGTCAGTGGGAGGAATAGTGCTCCATAATTTGGGTCAGTGGGAGGAATAGTGCCCCATAATTTGGGTCAGTGGGAGGAATAGTGTCCCATCATTGGTGTCAGTGGGAGGAATAGTGCCCCATCATTGGTGTCAGTGGGTGGAATAGTGCCCCATCATTGGGGTCAGTGGGACGAATAGTGCCCCATCATTGGTATCAGTGGGAGGAATAGTGCCCCATAATTTGGGTCAGTGGGAGGAATAGTGCCCCATCATTGGTGTCAGTGGGAGGAATAGTGCCCCATCATTGGTGTCAGTGGGAGGAATAGTGTCCCATCATTGGTGTCAGTGGGAGGAATAGTGCCCCATCATTGGTGTCAGTGGGAGGAATAGTGTCCCATCATTGGTATCAGTGGGAGGAATAGTGCCCCATCATTGGTATCAGTGGGAAGAATAGTGCCCCATCATTGGTGTCAATGGGAAGAATAGTGCCCCATCATTGGTGTCAGTGGGAGGAATAGTGTCCCATCATTGGGGTCAGTGGGACGAATAGTGCCCCATCATTGGTATCAGTGGGAGGAATAGTGCCCCATCATTGGTGTCAGTGGGAGGAATAGTGCCCCATCATTGGTGTCAGTGGGAGGAATAGTGTCCCATCATTGGTATCAGTGGGAGGAATAGTGCCCCATCATTGGTATCAGTGGGAAGAATAGTGCCCCATCATTGGTGTCAATGGGAAGAATAGTGCCCCATCATTGGTGTCAGTGGGAGGAATAGTGTCCCATCATTGGGGTCAGTGGGACGAATAGTGCCCCATCATTGGTATCAGTGGAAGGAATAGTGTCCCATCATTGGTATCAGTGGGAAGAATAGTGCCCCATCATTGGTGTCAATGGGAAGAATAGTGCCCCATGATTGGTGTCAGTGGGAGGAATAGTGCCCCATCATTGGTGTCAGTGGGAGGAATAGTGCCCCATCATTGGTGTCAGTGGGAGGAATAGTGCCCCATCATTGGTGTCAGTGGGAGGAATAGTGTCCCATCATTGGTGTCAGTGGGAGGAATAGTGTCCCATCATTGGTGTCAGTGGGAGGAGTCGTGGTTCGGGGGATATCAGTGGACGATGTCTGAGTAACGTGTGCTGAATGGCCACTTGTAGTCTCCATCCTGTGTGACAACACAAGTACACAATTGTGAAGACGTTGTCACCCTATAACAGGAAGTACCTGAACAAAGGCCTCCATGGCAGGATCACCGGGGGGACTATTGGAATGACTTGGTGGACCTTCCATGAGATCTTATTGATGGGGGTTGAGCTCTCTCAGAAGTGTACGGCACAAGCAACATGTAGAACCCCTCCCCCCCCCCCCCTCCATACAGATGAAGAGCGATCACGCTGAGACTCTTCACAATAAGAGCAATTATCAATTTACTGAAACGAACTGATAAAGGGCCGACCGCGAACGATCGACGTGGTCAGGACCTCGTAAACATTTAAGACGATTATTCACGACTCAGAAAGGAAATATAAATTTCTACAAAAACACGATTGTCTGAAATAAACCGCCGATGAATAAATATTTGTAGCGCATAATTATCCCGGAACGCTAAAAGGTCACAAATCAGAAAATATCTGCTTACAGGGCGTGTGTGACGGGAGACGATTGCGCCTTTTCACTGAGCAAACGTTTTTCGGTCATTTTTGCAAATCACCGGAAAGATTTATTATGTAACATTTTTACGTTTTACTCCTTTGCTGTTCCATATTATGAATATTGCGCTACATATACAGATATAAACGCTCCCTCTTGTGGCCAATCCGCTTGTAAGGAAATCAGTTAAACTTGATTTAATACAATTAATACAATAACGAGTTTTAACAAATATCCGAATCGGCAAAAAAAAAAAAACAGTTTAATGAAATTTTCTGAATATTCATAAATTTGAATATTCGAAAAAAAAAAAAAAAAAAAGTTTCATTCATACATTTTTTGAAAATTCGAAAAATTTAGTAAATTCGGAAAATTGAAATGAAAAAAAAAAATCTGGAAGTCCGGAAGTTCAAAAATTTCGGAAATTCAGAAGATCGGAAAATTCGAAATTCGAAGATCCAAAAATCAGAAAATCAGAAAAATAAGAACGAAAATTCAAAAGAGCGAAAAATCCTAAAATAAGAAGGAAAATCCAACAATTCGAAAACCCTGAAAATTCTGAAAAATTCTAAACTCTGAAAAAATAACTAACTAATAATAATAATAATAATAATAATAATATAATTTATTTATTGATTGATTTTTTTTTTTTGGTTGAACTGGATGGACTTGTGTCTTTTTTTCAACCTGACTAACTATATGTAACTATATATGTAACATAACTATTACTATCTATTAAAATTGAATTATAAGGAAAAAAAAAAATAAAAAAAGAATTATAGGTATTGGAATTTCCTTTCAAATTTGGCTGTTAATGAAAGTAATGATTACAAATTTATCCGAACAAGTGGAACGTAACAAATTAATAATAATAAATAACAATAATAATTAAAAAAAACTTTTTATTATTATTTTTTATTATTAATTAATTCAGTTCCATTTGTTTCGTTATTTTTAATAATTCGTAACTTCGGATAAATTCGTATTTGTTATGTTCACTAACAGCCAAACTTTAAAATAAATTCTAATACCTTTAATTTAATAGTTATTTATTATTATAAGTTAGCTATTATTTAGAAATTTTCAGATCTTCGTTCTTTCGAATTTTCGGATTTTACTTCTTTTTTTTTTCGGATTTTCGAATTTTTGGATTTTAGATTTTCAAATTTACGAGTTTAGGCATTTACGCATTTATGAATTTTTAAATTTACAAATTTTCGATCATAATGATTGACCCTGTGTACTTCATTATAGGTTTTGCTTTAGCTATATTGTTAGAGGGAGGGGCAGCACGGGATAGCCAATCAGTCTTAAAGGCCACGTTTAGTTAATTAAAAGGAACATTTTTTATTTTGTTGATTGTAAAAAAGCTAAAAAAAAAACTTTCTGCAATGTACGTCAACAAGCAGGGTGCCGGACACATGGATTCCAATGGGGAATCCATTGGAATCCATGCATCTTATTTATTTATTTTTTTAATTTTGGAATTCACAAGTTTCAATCATAACGAATGACCCAAAAAACAGTAAAAAAAACCCCAATGAATCAAGAATGAAAACAAATACATTTTTCGGATTTTTCTTTTTTTTTTCAGATTTTTAAATTTTTCGAATTCACAAATTTCGATCATAACGGATGACCCAAAAAACAAAAACAAAAAATGAATGAATCAAAAATGAAAACAAATACATTTTTCAGATTTTCTTACTTTCAGATTTTCTTACTTTTGGATTTCTTACTTTCAGATTTTCTTTTTTTTTTGGATTTTCTTATTTTCGGATTTTCTTATTTTCGGATTTTTGAATTTTCGAATTCACAAATTTCGATCTTAGCGAATGACCCAAAAAAAAGAAACAAAAAAAAAAACGAATGAATCACAAACGAAAACAAATGAATGAACAATTCGGATTTTCTCATTTTCGGATTTTTGAATTTCCGGATTTTCTAATTCATAAATTTCGATCATAACGAATGACCTAAAAAACAAAACAAAAACGAATGAAACAAAAACAAAATCAAATTCATTTTTCAGATTTTCTTTCTTTGGAATTCTCGGATTTTCTAATTTATGAATTTTCGAATTCACAAATTTTGATCATAACGGATGACCCAAAAAACAAAAACAAAAAACGAATGAATCAAAAACAAATACATTTTTCATATTTTCATATTTTCAGATTTTCTTATTTTCGGACTTCTTACTTTCAGATTTTCTTTTTTTTAGATTTTCTTATTTTCGGATTTTTGAATTTTGGGATTTTAGAATTTTCGAATTCACAAAGTTCGATCATAACAAATGACCCAAAAAACAAAACAAAAAATGAATGAAACAAAAGCAAATAAATTTTTTGGACTTTCGTTCTTTCGAATTCTTGGGTTTTCTCTTGGATTCTCGAATTTTCGAATTCACAGATTTCGATCATAATGAATGACCCCAAAGAAAAATGAATTAAATGAAAACTAACACATTTTTCGACAGTGCACATGTCTAATGGGGCCCCCGACTACTGACTGACTGATTGACCAACCGGGGTGTCGGTGGGTGAATTGTTTACCATCCCCGCAACAAAGAAAAGACCACCAGCCGCCACTGCTCCCCTCTCTTTCTCTCCCCCACCCTCTCTCTCTCTCTCTCTCTCTCTAAATGAAAACAAATGAATTTTTCCGATTTTCATTCTTTTGAATTCTCGGATTTTCGAATTTTTGGATTTTTTAATTCACGAATTTCCAAATTTTTGAATTCACAAATTACGATAATAACGAATGACCCAAAAAAACAAAACAAAAAATGAATGAAATAAAAACAAATGAATTTTTCGGATTTTCGTTTTTTGAATTCTCGGATTTTCGGATTTTTGGATTTTTGAATTTACGAATTTTCGAATTTCCAAATTTTTGAATTCACAAATTACGATCATAACGAATGACCAAAAAAAACAAAACAAAAAATGAATGAAACAAAAACAAATGAATTTTTCGGATTTTCGTTCTTTTTAATTCTCGGATTTTCGTATTTTTGGGATTTTTTAATTTACGAATTTTCCAATTTACAAATTTTCGAATTCACAGACTACCATCATAACCAATGACCCAAAAAACAAAACAAAAAAATGAATGAAACCAAAACAAAAACAAATTAATTTTTCAGTTTTTTGTTCTTTTGAATTGTCGGATTTTGATATTTTTGGGATTTTTTAATTTACAAATTTTACAAATTTTCGAATTCACAAATTACGATCATAACGAATGACCCAAAAAAAAACAAAAATGAATGAAACAAAAACAAAAACAAATGAATTTTTCGGATTTTTGTTCTTTTGAATTCTCGGATTTTCGAATTTTTGGATTGTTTAATTTACGAATTTTCTAATTTACAAATTTTCTAATTCACAAATTACGATCATAACGAATGACCCAAAAAAACAAACAGAAAATGAATGAAACAAAAACAAAAACAAATGAATTTTTCGGATTTTCGTTCTTTAGAATTCTCAGATTTTTTAATTTTTTGGATTTTTGAATTTACAAATTTTCGAATTTACAAACTTTCGAAATTTACAAATTTTTGAATTCACAAATTACGATCATAACGAATGACCCAAAAAACAAAACAAAAAATGAATGAAACAAAAACAAATGAATTTTTTGGATTTTCGTTCTTTTGAATTCTCGGATTTTCGTATTTTTTGGATTTTTTAAGTTAAGAATTTTCTAAATTTACAAATTTTCGAATTCACAAATTACGATCATAACCAATGACCCAAAAAACAAAACAAAAAATCAATGAAACAAAAAAAAAAACGAATTTTTCGGATTTTCGTTCTTTCGAATTCTCAAATTTTTCCTTTAGAATTTTCGAATTTATGAATTTTCGAAATTCACAAATTTTGATGATAATGAATGACCCCAAAAAAACAAAAACGAATAAAACAAAAATGAAAACAAATATTTTTTTTCTCTTTCTCTCCCCCGCTCTCTCTCTCTCTTTTTTTCTCTCTCTGCCCCTCCCCCTCTCAGCGTCCTCTATTTGTTCTTTTATTTACTTTCTTCTCTCATTTATTTTGCTCATAAACAAGGGAAGGGGCGGAAGGACGCGGCGTGCGAATCTAATAATAAGATCTTCTTTTGAATTCATCACAAACCCCCGACAAACACTCTGCGCAAACAATCTATGAAGGGATAGCGCCCCCCCCCCCCCTCGTATTCTCTCCCCGTCCCTCCGGCTCCGTGTTGACATTGTTACAAAAAGTCTAATTGATGGAGCCGGTAATAGGAATCCGGCCAGCGGTACAATAGGAGATCTCGGAATGCGCGGTGATGTAAGGAAAGGCCTTTCATGGATGTGTGTAATGATCATATAATACAATATGGGAGAATTTCCTCCATTCATCCTCCTCGGCGGCGGCGGCGGCGGCCAAACTCTGACCTTTTGGAATTTACCGATATTTCTTCCCTTCCTCCTCTAATCCCCCGATTGTAATTTCAGAGCTGGTTTCGGCGTTCCTGGTGTGATTAGACTTTTGTAGGTTATTATGTAAAGGTGAAAGAACACACATAGAGATGGACGGCGTTATGGAGACGGCGGCGGCCGGCTGCAGATTGGAGAAAAGAGAAAAAAAAGACCGCAGCCGGCTTCCCGCAAGAAAAAGCGACATTCTCACTTTCTACTTTCTGGAAGCTTAAAGGGGTTGTAAAGGTTTGTTTTTTTATTTTCTAAATAGGTTCCTTTAAGCTAGTGCATTGTTGGTTCACTCACTTTTTCCTTCGATTTCCCTTCTAAATGTTTTTTTTCTTTGTCTGAATTTCTCACTTCCTGTTTCTCCTCAGTAAACTTCTCACCTTCATCCGAGCGGTGTTTAGTCAGCCAGAACAGCTTACTGAGGAGGAACAGGAAGTGAGACAAACAAAGAAAAAAAACATTTAGAAGGGAAATCGAAGGAAAAGGTAAGTGAACCAACAATGCACTAGCTTAAAGGAACCTATTTAGAAAATAAAAAACAAACCTTTACAACCCCTTTAAAGGGGTTGTGAAGGTTCGTGATTTGCATTGGATGCATTTCACGAACCTTCACAAGCCCTGTAAGCTTCCCGCTTTACTTACCTGAGCCCCCCGGGTTTCCGTCAGCGCCCCCCCCCCCCCCCCGCTGTTCCTTTTTCTCCACGGGTTCCCGGGCTCTTGATTGGATGGATTGATAGCAGCGCCGCCATTGGCTCCCGCTGCTGTCAATCAAATCCAATGGCGCGGGTGCCAAGGGGGGCGGGGCCGAGTCCTGCATATGGCCTCTATGGGATCCGAATGCTGGACTCGGGAGCGCGCCCCTGAGGGACCCCAGAAGAGCAGGTTCGGGGGCCACTCTGCGCAAAACGAGCCGCACAGTGGAGGTAAGTACGACATGTGCGGTTCGTTTCGCACGAATGGAGGATTCGTGCATTCGGGAGGATCCGAAGTATGAATTTCTATGCTTCCGAATTGTATACGAAATTTCGTTGACAGATTTCGGATCCAAATTCCGTTAAAAACGGAAAGGTGACTGGTGTTTTGTTGACCAATCAGAGGTTTTCTTCTGCTGCTGAGTGGGGGTTGGGAAAATGACCTTTTTTTATATGGGAGTGGGAGAGACTGGTACTGGTAGTGGCTGGGAGATTCAGAATCGGACAAAATAACAATTTTCGTTAATATCGTTTTATTATTGTCATAATAATTACAATTATTTGTTATGATGACGTTAAAAACCCAGGAAGTCATCACAGCACAGGGATGGTGGGAACCCCTCATAATGGGCACAGCGGGTTTACAGACCTGGGAACTCAGCACAGGGATGGTGGGAACCCCTCATAATGGGCACATCGGGTGTACAGACCCGGGAACTCAGTACAGGGATGGTGGGAACCCCTCATAATGGGCACAGTGGGTGTACAGACCCGGGAACTCAGCACAGGGATGGTAAGAACCCCTCATAATGGGCACAGCGGGTATACAGACCCGGGAACTCAGCACAGGGATGGTGGGAACCCCTCATAATGGGCACAGCGGGTGTACAGACCCGGGAACTCAGCACAGGGATGGTGGGAACCCCTCATAATGGGCACAGTAGGTCTACAGACCCGGGAACTCAGCACAGGGATGGTGGGAACCCCTCATAATGGGCACAGCGGGTGTACAGACCCGGGAACTCAGCACAGGGATGGTAAGAACCCCTCATAATGGGCACAGCAGGCATACAGACCCAGGAACTCAGCACAGGGATGGTGGGAACCCCTCATAATGGGCACAGCGGGTGTACAGACCCGGGAACTCAGTACAGGAATGGTGGGAACCCCTCATAATGGGCACAGCGGGTGTACAGACCCGGGAACTCAGCACAGGGATGGTGGGAACCCCTCATAATGGGCACAGTAGGTCTACAGACCCGGGAACTCAGCACAGGGATGGTGGGAACCCCTCATAATGGGCACAGCGGGTGTACAGACCCGGGAACTCAGCACAGGGATGGTGGGAACCCCTCATAATGGGCACAGCGGGTGTACAGACCCGGGAACTCAGTACAGGAATGGTGGGAACCCCTCATAATGGGCACAGCGGGTGTACAGACCCGGGAACTCAGTACAGGAATGGTGGGAGCCCCTCATAATGGGCACAGCGGGTGTACAGACCCGGGAACTCAGCACAGGGATGGTAAGAACCCCTCATAATGGGCACAGCGGATATACAGACCCGGGAACTCAGCACAGGGATGGTGGGAACCCCTCATAATGGGCACAGCGGGTGTACAGACCCGGGAACTCAGTACAGGAATGGTGGGAACCCCTCATAATGGGCACAGCGGGTGTACAGACCCGGGAACTCAGTACAGGGATGGTGGGAACCCTCATAATGGGCACATCGGGTGTACAGACCCGGGAACTCAGCACAGGGATGGTGGGAACCCCTCATAATGGGCACAGCGGGTGTACAGACCCGGGAACTCAGCACAGGGATGGTGGGAACCCCTCATAATGGGCACTGCGGGTGTACAGACCTGGGAACTCAGCACAGGGATGGTGGGAACCCCTCATAATGGGCACAGCGGGTGTACAGACCCGGGAACTCAGCACAGGGATGGTGGGAACCCCTGATAATGAGGCGACGACTGCCATATTGAAAAAGGTATTTTTTGCTTTTTAATTTCATCATAACGAACGTTCGCAATTGTTACGAAAAGTTAACGAACCTAATGAAAATGCGTATGCGAATTAACGGCCAATACGAAACAAAACAAATCTATTGCCGGCGCACATGTCTAGTGATAAGATATGTTTGTTATTTAAACACTTCCATGCCGGGCCTGCTCTGGCACTTCCCTCCTACATGTAAAAATCATCTTTTTTTGTTAGAAAATTACTCAGAACCCCCAAACATTATATATGTTTGTTTTGTTTTTGTGTTTTTTTTAGCAGACGCCCTAGGGAATAAAATGGCGGTCATTGCAACTTTTTTATCTTGCACGGTATTTGCGCAATAATTTTTCAAATGCCTTTTTTCGGTTTCATGAATTAAAAATGAACAAAATGGTAAAGTTAGCCCAATTGTTTTGTATAATGTGAAAGATGATGTTACGCTGAGTAAATAGATACCTAACATGTCACGCTTTAAAATTGCGCACGCTCGTGGAATGGCGCCAAACTTGGGTACACAAACATCTCCATAGGCGACGTTTTGAAATTTTTTACAGGTTACCAGTTTAGAGTTACAGAGGAGAACTAGTGCAAGAATTGTTGCTTGCGCTCTAACGCACGCGGCAATAACTCACATGTGTGGTTTGAATGCCGTTTACATATGTGGGAGGGGCTTACGCGTGTGTTCGCTTCTGAACGCAACCAGGGACAGGGGCGTTTGAAATTTGTATTTTTTTTTTTTTTTACTTATTTTTTTTTTTACTTATTTTTTTTTTTTTACTTATTTTTTTTATTGTTACACTTTTTTTTTTATTGTTACACTTTTTTTTTATTGTTACACTTTTTTTTTTACTGTTACACTTTTTTTTTTATTGTTACACTTTTTTTTACTGTTACACTTTTTTTTTTATTGTTACACTTTTTTTTTTACTGTTACACTTTTTTTTTTACTGTTACACTTTTTTTTTTATTGTTACACTTTTTAAAAAAAAAAAATATATTTTCTTTTGTATCACTTCTATTCCAATTGCAAGGAATGTGAACATCCCTTGTAATTGGAATCTATTGTGACAGATCCTCTTTATGGAGACATTTCGGGTCAATAAGACCCCCACATCTCTCCTCCAGGCTGGAAAGCATGAGATCGAGAAAAAAAAAATTCTCCCGATCTCATGCTGACGGCCGTGATCGCGGCTTTGTTTACTTCCAGGAACCCGGGCGTGACGTCATAACGTCTCGCCCCGGGGCCTCCGACGCTCATAGAGATGACTGGTGACCACTCTGGTCATCGGAAATCTCTATCGTAGTCATCCGGCGGCGGACGATTCTTTCTCCGGCCACCGATGGCACCGGAGAGCCCGGAGAAGCACCGGATGGCAGTGGAAGGGGGGGGGGGGGGGGTCCTACCACCGCTTATAAGAACGATCAAGCGATCCGCCCGAAGTCAGGGACGTCATATGACGCTCTAAGGTATTGAAGTGGTTAAAAAAAATATTAAAAACGATCCTTTACAATCAATTTGAAGTTAACTTTTGTTTTTCTTAAAACGAGAACTTTGGTCGTTTTTTTTTTTTTTTCATCTTTCCATCTATTAAATCTTCTGCTCTTGTTGTTGTTGTTATAACTTTGGATAGTAAAACATTTTTTATTCTGCCAGTAAATCCCTTATACAGCCCACTTCCTCTTTCTTGTCTGGTCATTAGTCTAGGCTTATGACATCATGCCCAGCTCTCTCTCTCACTCTCCTGAGAGTTTGCCAGGAAAGGAGGGGGGGTGGGTGAGTCATAAGAGGGCCAATCAGAGCTGCAGAGCTGGAGGCGTGCCTCTGTGTAAATCCAGGAAGTGAACAGGCAGCAGCTTCAGCTGCCCACAGTTAAAATGGCTGCAACAGGACTCAGTGGAGGGAGATTTCTGCAGCATATTTGGCAAGTACAGAATCGCAGTATGTATAAGATGATATGCAAAGTGGTTGGAGGGGAAGCTTCAGAATGGCAAAGGTGTTTTTATTACAAATGATGAGAGCAGACTGCAGTTCCTCTTAAAAAAAAAAAAAAAAAAAAGAAGACAACTGCATACCTGCTTCTATTCTGGAGATTAAAGTGGAGCTCCAGGCTCCTTCAGAAAAAAATAACAATCAGCAGCTACAAATACTGTAGCTGCTGACTTTTAATATTAGGGACACTTACCTGCCCACCAATCCAGTGGTGTCTTCACCCGAACCGATTTTTCAGTAAGCTCTCGGGTGCTGCCGCCGCCATCATCTCTGCTAAAGGAAACCGGCAGTGAAACCCACCAGGCTCCACCCACTACAGGCTGCCTGTAGAAAACAACAGGAGGGAGGGGGGCGGAGACAAGATCAGTCCCCCTGCACGAGGAGAGAGAGAGCAGACCTGTGGGAGGAGCCCAGTATGCTCCACCCTCTACAGGCAGCCTGTAGAAAACTACAGGGAGGAGGTGGAGACAAGACCTGCCTCCTGCACAAGGAGAGAGAGCAGAGCTGTGGAAGGGGCCCAGCAGGCTCCACCCCAGGGCCGTCTTTAATATTGATTGGACCCTGGGCAAAAATTTTCTTAGGGCCCCCCCATGCAATTTCGCTCTCCACCTTCTCTGAGACATAAAATAAATAGCAGCTAGACTTAAAATCAGTTTACTGTATTAGATCAGGCAGCGATTGCGATTGGTTGCCAGAGGTTACATCATATCATTACTGCTTACTGACTGGTTGCTAGAGGTTACAGCACTCTTTAAGGCTCACTGATTAGTTGCTAGAGGTTACAGCACATGATTTCTGCTTGTTGATTGGCTGCTAGAGATTACTGTACAGTAATACTGCTCACTGGTTGCGATAGGTTACAGCACATCTTCTCCTCACTGCAGGGGGCATGATATACCTATGAATGCTGCCTTTATTTACATATCAATGCCATTGGCCTGAGCTATTTACATATGCATGTGACTGCTATTTCCATATGAATGCCGGTTATTTACATGTAAACACAGGTCTGCAGGTGAGTCATCTGTACACAACAATAGGGCAGAGCTGGGCAGCATTAGTAGCAGCACAGGACTAAAACTTCAAGGGACAAGGGACTGTAAACTGGGATAGTTGGCAAGTATGAAGCAGCTGCTTTGGGCCCCACAACAATGACAGGGCCCTGGGCAGCTGCCCCTTTTGCCCTGCCTTAAAGACGGCCCTGCTCCACCCACTACAGGCTGCCTGCAGAAAAGGACAAGAGGGGCCAGAGTTAAGACCAGTAACCCTGCAGGAGGAGGAGAGAGAGCACAGCTGTGGGAGGGGCCCAGCAGGCTCCACCCACTACAGGCTGCCTGCAGAAAATGACAGGAGGGAGGGCGGAGACAAGACCAGTACCCCTGCAGGAGGAGAGAGAGCAGCTGTGGGAGGAGCCCAGCAGGCTCCACCCACTACAGGCTGCCTGTAGAAAACAGGAGGAGGCGGAGACTATACCAGTCCCCCTGCACAAGGAGAAAGAGCAGAGCTGTGGGAGGAGTCCAACAGGCTCCACCCACTACAGGCTGCCTGTAGAAAACAACAGGAGGGGGGGCGGAGATGAGACCGGTCCCCCTGCACAAGGAGAGAGATCAGCAGTGGGAGGTCTTTATTACAGGAAGTCTCACACAAAGATCACCGAGATCCAGGAAGACACGTGACCGATGGATGCGGACAATGTTCATTTTTCCCGGAGTTCCGCTCTAACACTGAGCCTCTCACATACTGTAAAAATATTACCTTGAGGACGGTCGACCATATGCTATAAATTAGGTATCTGGTACATAATATATTAGGCAACAGACAAAAAAAAATACATATGTACTGGGGGGGTGTTGGGGGGGAGGGGGGGTTGTGTTTTTTGCCATAAATTAGTGTTTTGTTTTCTTTGGTCTGATCCAGGAACAAACTCATCGGCCGAGCGATGACAAATGTGTTAATTACCTGTCACAGGCAGGAGACGACCGCCAATGTGACACCGCCATATATCCAGCCCCAGCCTTCACAAGACACGGCGCGCTCCGTAACGATGGGGGGATTTATTGTTCCTCTTTACATCTCGGATCCCGCCATCTCCCAAGTCTAATGGAACAAATCAAACCGCCAGCGCCGTAAATCGCGTCACGGGGTTCTGAAGTGAGAACACCTCCGGTTCTGACATTGCGGGAAGACTCTGTTAGTTATTGTTATAATAAAACAAGAAAATTCACGGTTTGGCGTGAGTATATGATACAGATGGTGCAGAGGCGGCGAGCGCTAATAAATCGTAAAATGGCGCACTTATCGCTGTCTGGCGAGTGGCCCTGCATGTGAAATAGGGACTCTTAAAGAGAACCAGCTATTCAAGTATCTAAATCAGCGGTGGTCAACCTGAAAATTCTAGAGGGCCTCGAGCGTAGCCTCCCCAACACTTCCAGAGGGCCTCACAATAGCAGCTCATTTTCACATCTGAAAGCTCAAAAATGTTGGTCCTGCTGCATATCACAGTGCATGGTGAAGAAGCTGGAGTACAGTGACCCTCAGAATAGGTGTCAGTGAGTGTAATAATAAGCCCCAGCATTAATGGCATTGACTGGAAAAATAACCCCTAGCATTGGTGTCAGTGAGTGTAATAATAACCCCCAAAATTAGCGTCAATAGATGCAATAATAACCCCCAGCAATGGTGTCACTGAATGTAATAATAACCCCCAGAATTGTTCAGTTAGTGTAATAATAACCCCCAGCATTGTTCAGTTAGTGTAATAATAACCCCCAGTATTGGTGTCAGTGAGTGTAATAATAACCCCCAGCATCAGTGCCAGTGAGTGTAATAATAACCACCAGCATCAGTGCCAGTGAGTGTAATAATAACCCCCAGCATTGGTCAGTAAGTGTAATAATAACCCCCAAACATTAATGTCTGTGAGTGCAATAATAACCCCTAGCATTGGTGTCAATTAGTATAATAATAACCCCCAGCACAGTGCCAGTGAGTGCACTAACAACCCCCCTGTATTGGTGTCAATGAGCGTAATAAGAACTCCCAGCATTGGTGTAAGTGAGTATAATAATAACCCCCAGTATTGGTGTCAGTGAGTATAATAACAGCCCCCAGTATTGGTGTCAGTGAGTGTAATAAGAACCCCCAGCTTTGGTTTCAGTGAGTGTAAAAAAAAAAAAAACAGCATTGGTGTCAGTGAATGTAATAAGAACCCCCAGCACTGATGTCAGTGACTGTAATAATAGCCACCAGCATTGGTGTCAATGAGTGTAATAAGAATCCCCAGCATTGGTGTCAGTGGGTATAATAATAACCCCCAGCATTGGTGTCAATGGATGCAATAATAACCCCCAGCAATGGTGCCAATGAGTGTAATAATAACCCCCAGCATCAAAGTCAGTGAGTGTAATAGAAACCCCAAAAATTAGTGTCAGTGGATGCAATAATAACCCCCAGAATGGGTTCAGTGAGTGTAATAATAACCCCCAGCATTGGTCAATTAGTGTAATAAAAACCCCCAACATTGATGTCTGTGAATGCAATAATGACACCTAGCATTGGTGTCAATTAGTATAATAATAACCCCCAGCATCAGCGCCAGTGAGTGTAATAATAACCCCAGGCTTCAATGTCAGTGAGTATAATAATAGCCCCCAGCATTGGTGTCAGTGAGTGCAATAATAGCCCCCAGCATTGGTCAGTGATTGTAATAATAACCCCCAGCATTGGTGCCAGTGCGTGTACTAAGAACCCCCAACATTGATGTCAGTGATTGTAATAATAGCCGCCAGTATTAGTGTCAGTGAGTGTAATAAGAACCCCCAGCATCGGTGTCAGTGGGTGTAATAAGAAGCCCCAGCATTGGTGTCAGTGAGGGCAATAATAACCCTCAGCATTGGTTTCAGTGCATGCAATATTAGCCCTCGCCAGTGTCAGTGGACGCAATAATAACCCACCGCACTAGTATCCGTACTGTATATTGGTGGTCACTGGCAGTGAAATGTAACCCCTCCCCCACTCCCCCTGCATTTGTGGTCTGTACCAGTCAATGTTAACTGGCATCCTGATGCTAGTTTGCTATTTGTATGGTGCCAAGTAGCCCGTAGGCTACACACAGAGGGCCAGTGGGCCACATGTTGGGCACCAGAGATCTAAATCACCATGGTTAAATTGTCTAACTGCTCAGACTCCCCCCTCAAATAATTATATTTTCTTATATTTATCATCAAAGAGTCCTGACTTTTCAGCTTGAAAGTCAGGAAACAAAGGTCAGCACACCTATATAAGGGTCGCTGGAAATCCTATTCCAGAACTATGGCCATTAATATGGAATTGCCCCTTGCCCCTTCCACCCTTGGCCATTAAAGTAGGGTTGCCCTCTTTGTGTCTATAACATCCTTCACTCTTCCGGGAAGGCTTTCCACAATAATTTGGAGGGTGTCTGTGGGAGTTTGTGGCCATTTGTGAGGTCAAGTACTGATGTTAAATGAGAAGACTTGCCATTCTATTGGGCTTACAATTTATCCTAAAGATGTGCAATAGGGTTGAGGTCAGGGCTCTGTGCAGGACACTCAAGTTCCTCCACACAAAACTGGCCAAACCATGTCATTATGGAGCTGGCTCCACTCTTCTGGGGGGCTTCCCACAAACTTTTGGAGTGTATCTGTTGGGATTTGTGCCCTTTTAGCCAAAAGAGCCTTGGGGTGGTCAGGTATTGATGTTCATCCAAAAGGTGTTCAGCAGGGTTGAAGCCATGGCTCTTTAATTCCTCCATTCTTCTGGAAAGGGTTTCCACAAGGTTTTGGGGGATATTTGTGGGAATTTGTACACATTTGTGAGGTCAGGTACTGATGTTGGATAAAAAGACCTGGCTCATGACGGTGTTCGGTAGGGTTGAGATCGGTGCTCTTTGCTGTTCCTCCACACCAAACTGGTCAAACCATGTCTTTATGGAGCTGGCGCCACTCTTCTCTGAAGACTTTCCACAAAATTTTGGAGGGTGTCTGTGAGAATTTATACCATTTGTGAGGTCAGGTACTGATGAGGAGACCTGGCTCACCATCGACGTTCCAGATCATCCTAAAGATATTCAGTAGGGTTGAAGTCTGGGCTCTGTACAGGACACTTGAGTTCCTCTACACCAGGGGTCTCAATCTGGTGGCCCTGCTCCTCCAGCTGTTGAGAAACTACAACTCCCATGAGGCATCGCAAGGTTGACAGTTACAAGCATGACTCCCACAGGCAGAGGCATGATGGGACTTGAAGTTTTGCAACAGCTGGAGGGCCACCAGCTCTACACCAAACTGGTCACACCATATCTTTATGGAGCTGGCTTTGTACACAGAGGTGCAGTCATGGTGGAACAGAAAAGGGTCTTCACCAAACTGCTAGCACAAGGTTGGAAGAGCACAATTGTCTACAATGTCTTTGTACGATGTCGTATTAACAGGACCCTTCACTTGATACTCCTGAACTCCATCATTGGAGGGGCTTACATACTTTTGGCTTTGCAAAGGTATGAAGAGGTCCTACATCACGGTACAAGGGTTGGGGCTTAGTCCGGGACTTAACCAGCTGTCTCTTCTACCCCCATCTGCCTATCATTGCAATGCATTTTATCTTCTGAAAAGTTTAATTTCTCTCATTTTACTCTTAGCAGACTTTGTGGCAAGTCCGAGATTTTTATGCAGAGAATAAAACCCAATTAGCAAATGCAGTTGGATTGCCGTGTACCTGCCACGGTAATTGTAGAAATATTTGGGCTGCGAATACATTGCTTAATGAACATCACAAATAAGAGTTTCCGCATCTGAGTCTTGTTAAAAAGCTGCATTTGCATAAAAAGGAGTTTTGAGTCGTTCGGATCCCGGCCTGTAATTCTTTTGTTTGTTGACTCTCTGCAATGGCTTATTTTATAACTCGATTGTTTTGCAAGTTGGGTCTTGTTAGCATAAAGAGCCATACAATGCGCAGTAACTTCCACATCCAATAATTAGAAAACTTCCTTACAGAGGACCTGTCCTTTCTGTTCTTATATTCATCAGTTTTTTTTTTATATGACATATTCAAAGTGCAGACCCCCGTAACTGCTCCCGGTGATGTGTCCTAGCTTCTATTACCTTCTGGGTCCCCCAGGCAGCCAGGTACACTTGTAAAGCCTCGCAATAACCAGGCAATGGGTGTCTTTGTAGGTCTTATTCAGGCATGTACTGGCCATTGGGACTACCGGGAGTTTCCCGGTGGGCCGATGGCTCAGTGGGCCACTCTGATGTAAGGGGGCTGGTGATGGGACACTCTGGTGTAAGGGGGCTGGTGATGGGACACTCTGGTGTAAGGGGGCTGGTGATGGGACACTCTGATGTAAGGGGGCTGGTGATGGGACACTCTGGTGTAAGGGGGCTGGTGATGGGACACTCTGATGTAAGGGGGCTGGTGATGGGACACTCTGTTGTAAGGGGGCTGGTGATGGGACACTGTTGTAAGGGGGCTGGTGATGGGACACTCTCATGTAAGGGGGCTGGTGATGGGACACTCTGATGTAAGGGGGCTGGTGATGGGACACTCTGTTGTAAGGGGGCTGGTGATGGGACACTCTGATGTAAGGAGCTGGTGATGGGACACTCTGATGTAAGGGGGCTGGTGATGGGACACTCTGTTGTAAGGGGGCTGGTGATGGGACACTCTGTTGTAAGGGGGCTGGTGATGGGACACTCTGGTGTAAGGGGGCTGGTGATGGGACACTCTGATGTAAGGGGGCTGGTGATGGGACACTCTGGTGTAAGGGGGCTGGTGATGGGACACTCTGATGTAAGGGGGCTGGTGATGGGACACTCTGTTGTAAGGGGGCTGGTGATGGGACACTGTTGTAAGGGGGCTGGTGATGGGACACTCTCATGTAAGGGGGCTGGTGATGGGACACTCTGATGTAAGGGGGCTGGTGATGGGACACTCTGTTGTAAGGGGGCTGGTGATGGGACACTCTGTTGTAAGGGGGCTGGTGATGGGACACTCTGTTGTAAGGGGGCTGGTGATGGGACACTCTGTTGTAAGGGGGCTGGTGATGGGACACTCTGATGTAAGGGGTGCTGATGGGACACTCTGTTGTAAGGGGGCTGGTGATGGGACACTCTGATGTAAGGGGTGCTGATGGGACACTCTGATGTACGGAGGCTGCTGATGGGACACTCTGTTGTAAGGGGGCTGGTGATGGGACACTCTGATGTAAGGGGTGCTGATGGGACACTCTGTTGTAAGGGGGCTGGTGATGGGACACTCTGATGTACGGAGGCTGCTGATGGGACACTCTGATGTAAGGGGTGCTGATGGGACACTCTGTTGTAAGGGGGCTGGTGATGGGACACTCTGATGTACGGAGGCTGCTGATGGGACACTCTGATGTAAGGGGTGCTGATGGGACACTCTGTTGTAAGGGGGCTGGTGATGGGACACTCTGATGTAAGGGGTGCTGATGGGACACTCTGATGTACGGAGGCTGCTGATGGGACACTCTGTTGTAAGGGGGCTGGTGATGGGACACTCTGATGTAAGGGGTGCTGATGGGACACTCTGTTGTAAGGGGGCTGGTGATGGGACACTCTGATGTACGGAGGCTGCTGATGGGACACTCTGATGTAAGGGGTGCTGATGGGACACTCTGTTGTAAGGGGGCTGGTGATGGGACATTCTGTTGTAAGGGGGCTGGTGATGGGACACTCTGTTGTAAGGGGTGCTGATGGGACACTCTGCAGCAGACTGAGAGGATGACCTCACAATGTTTATAATAACTATTTGTATATTACTTATGATAATTAACCCCTCGCCACCCAGGCCCATTCTGAGACTTCTCTCCTACATGTAAAAATCATCATTCTTTTTATGCTAGAAAATTACTCAGAACCCTCAAGCATTATATATTGTTTTAGCAGAGACCCTATGGAATAAAATGGTGGTCTTTGCAACTTTTTATGTTACACGATATTTGCGCAGCAATTTTTCAAACTTTTTTTTGGAAAGAAACTGTTTCATTCATAAAAAAACAATAAAATTAGCACGATTTTTTGTTGTGTACTAAGCGATGCTTTACATTTTTTTTACAGGTTACATGTTTAGAGTTACAGAGGAGGTCTAGTGCTAGAATTATTGCTCTCGCTCTAATGATCTTGGCGTATGTAACTTGTGTGTATCTGGCTCTGATACTAACCAGTGCCTACCCAGGGACTGACTAGTATCTCTCCCCAGCCTGTCCCCACACACCCTCTCACCTGCTGACCTGTGAATGGGGCGATCACTCCCGCAGTGTTATTGTGTTCTGCCAGTCAATACAATGATTAGTGTTGCTAACTATAGCTGGCAGCACTGATTGTTTTGGGGAAAACCTGACAGGCTGGTTGTAATCAAGTCGGTTAATAGGTTGACTTGTGTAAAACCAGCTAGCCCATACATAGATCGACTATGGCTGGTCTCTGCTTAATTGGTGTAATTTCAATCCATGTCTGGCCCGCTTAACCACTACGCAGTCCCTAAACATCCTTCCACAAACCTTTACATTTTTCCTTCCCAGATTACTTCATCCTCCTCTCCTATACATAGTGCCCACTGTCATACCCTCCACACTCCTCTCCTGTACATAGTGCCCACTGTCATACTCTCTACACTTCTCTCCTATACATAGTGCCCACTGTCATACTCTCCACACTTCTCTCCTGTACATAACGCCCGCTGGAATATCCTACACACTCCTCTCCTGTACATAGTGCCCACTGTCATATACTTCTCTCCTGTACATAGTGCCCACTGTCATACCCTTCACACTCCTCTCCTATACATAGTGCCCACCATCATACCCTCCACACTCCTCTCCTGTACATACTACTCACTGTCGTACCCTCCACACTCCTCTCCTATACATAGTGCCCACTGTCATACCCTCCACACTTCTCTCCTATACATAGTGCCCACTGTCATACCCTCCACACTTCTCTCCTATACATAGTGCCCACTGTCATAGCCTCCACACTTCTCTCCTGTACATACTACTCACTGTCATACCCTCCATACTCCTCTCCTATACATAGTGCCCACTGTCATACCCTCCACACTTCTCTCCTACACATAGTGCCCACTGTCATACCCTCCACACTTCTCTCCTATACATAGTGCCCACTGTCATACCCTCCACACTCCTCTCCTGTACATACTACTCACTGGCATACCCTCCATACTTCTCTCCTATACATAGTGCCCACCGCCATACCCTCCCTCCACACTCCTTTCCTATAATTACTGCTTACTGTCCTACTCTCCACACTTCTCTCCTGTACATATTGCTCACTGTCATACCCTCCACACTCTTCTCTTATACATAGTGCCCAATGTCATACCCTCTACACTCCTCTGCTGTGCATACTGCCCACTGTCATACCCTTCACACTCCTCTCCTGTACATAGTGCCTTCTACCATACCCTCTGCACTCCTCTCATGTACATAGTGCCCACTGTTAGACCCTCCACATTCCTCTCCCTCACCTGCACATACTTCCCACTTTTCATCCATACTCCTCTCCTATGCCTCTTACCCACAAAAACTGTTCTTTAAAATTATACTGAATATCCTCAATGTTACCAGCTCTAGAATGGGCACTTTTGTCAGTCCAACTAAAGGAAATCTCACAGTCCTCATATTTGTTCTGCCCCATTATTAAAACTTATTTCATTTTGTAATTACTATTGTGATGTATAGAGGAACACGGGGGATGTCAGCTACTCTAAATATAGCACTTGTAAAAAAAGAGCGTCCCTGAAAATATTTTTGAAATGTTGACAACTCTGCACTTAGGCACTGCCCAAGGGCCACAGGGTCAGTAGGGGCCCCATGAGAGGCTCCTGTGATATTAAAGCGGTAGTAAACTTTTCTAACATTTCTACTTTTTAGAGGCCCTGGGATAGGTTATGCCATAATGTGCAAGTATGCCCAGCATATTAGCACATTAGGGTACACTTACCTGTCAGACTGAGCCCTCCAGTGCTGTGATCAATCCGGCGGGGCCCGGGCACTTCCATCTTCACCCGGACTTCCTTCTGGGTTCTGTGCCTTCCGTCACTTGCCTTGGCCAGGCTGCGTTGATGTCATTCCCACACATGTGCATCCTCTCTCTCCCATCCCCCCCTTTCTCTCTCATTCTCCCTCCCTTACCCCTCACACCTCTTTCATCCCCTTTCTCTCTCTCTCTTTCTCTCTCTCTCATCCTCCCTCTCTCTCTTTAATTTAATTTGTTATAACAAAAAATACTTTGCATTTTTATTTATTTATTATTTATAAAAGGCCCCACCAAAATCCTCAGCACCAGGCCCATGATGTTCTTAATCTGGCCCTGCTCCAGTACCTTGGACACCTCCTGTCCAATATTGGCAAGACACTGTACCATGAATCTCCAGGCCGAATCCTCTGTGCACCCCCTTTACTTGCCTTACTGGGACTTTGATTAACTTTCTGCAATAGGCTACCCCCCCCCCCCCCCCAGCTCTAGCATAGCTAAGACCTCTGTGAATTCTCTGCGGGCTTCAGTTGACTTGCCCAGAAGGACAGCAGCCCTTCCAGGCTGGTATCCTCTTCTCCTGGACAAGATCACTGCTGCTCCAGGCCCCAGATTATTTATCTCCTTTACAGTCACCTACTGGGCACCTCTCCTCCAGGTTTTGGCTGAGACCTCACAAATATACAGGCCCGGGGTCTGCCTCTTCCAGCCCACTATATTCTAGAACCTACTAGAAGGCAGGGAGAAGTAGTTGAGCCAGCAGCCTGTGAGACCCAGAGCAGACAAAACTAATCACACACTGCTCCACAAAGGAATAAAAAAAACATTTGTAGAAGTTTTTTTTCATGAGACCTGGATACATGAGACTAGATTCCCCCCCCCCCCCCCCTTTTTTTTTCTTCTAAAATAGACATGTGCAATTCATTTTGGACCGAATGTAAATTGTATCCGAATCTCCGAATGTCCGAAATTTGTAACGAATTTGTTGAAATTTTTTTCATTTCATTTAGTTTTTGAGTTTTCGAATGAATTTCAAATTTTTGGAAACATTTGAATTCGTATTGGTCGAAAAATGATCAACTGATTTGAATTCTGTATGAATAATAGCTGGTTGTTAAAGAGGGATTCCACCTACAAAAAAAAATATGAAAAGCCAGCAGCTATAAATACTACAGCTGCTGACTTTAAAGCGGGAGTCCGCCGTTTTTTTTTTTTTTTTTTTTTAAAGCCAGCAGCTACAAATAGTGCAGCTGCTGACTTTTAAAATAATGACACTTACCCGCCCAGCGCGCCTGCGATGTCGGCACCCGAAGCCGATCTCTCGATCGTCTCTCGGGTGCTGCCAACGCCATCTTGGGTATGGGAATCAGGAAGTGGAGCCTTGCGGCTTCATTTCCCGGTTCTCTACTGTGCATGCGCGAGTCGCGCTGTGCAATAAGGACGCTCCCCGCTGCCTCTGGGATCTGTGTGTTTCCCAGCAGACAGCGGGGGACCTTCGGAAAGGGGCGTAGATATCTGCAGAATCGACGCCCCTTTCTGCAGATATCTATGCCGGAAGTGGGTGCAGATACCTGTACTGTACAGGTACCTGCACCCCCCTCCCCCCTGAAAGGTGCCAATTGTGGCGCCGGAGGGGGGGAGGGTTCCAATGAGCGGAAGCTACACTTTAGGGTGGAGCTCCGCTTTAAATAAATAGACACTCACCTGTCCCAGGGTCCAGCGATGTCGGCAGCCGAGACCGATCGAACGCTCGGGTCTTGGGTGCTGCCGCCGCCATTCTAGGTGAGGGAATCAGGAAGTGAAGCATTGCGGCTTCACTTCCCGGGTCCCTACTGCGCATGCTCGAGACGTGCAGCGCACTAGGAATGGTCCGCGCTGTCTCTGGGACCCGTGTGTGTCCCAGCAGACTTAGACAGGTATCTGCCCCCCCTCCCCCCTGAAAGGTGCCAAATGTGACACTGAAGGGGGGGGGGGGTTCCGATGAGCAGAAGTTCCACTTTAGGGTGGAACCCCGCTTTAAGGAGGACTTTTTCAGTCGGAAATTCTGACAGAAAAAGTCCGATAGAGCCCACACACAAATGGATTTTCCGACAACATAATCCGATCTGACTTTTTCGTCTGAATTTCCGACCGTGTGTATGGGGCATAACAGTGCCTATCAATGCAGCCTTACCAGCGCTCATCAATACAGCCTACCAGCGCTTATCAATGCAGCCTACCAGCGCCCATCAATGCAGCCTACCAGCACCCATCAATGCAGCCTACCAGCCGCCATCAATGCAGCCTACCAGCCACCATCAATGCAGCCTACCAGCCGCCATCAATGCAGCCTACCAGCCTCCATCAATGCAGCCTACCAGTGCCCATCAATGCAGCCTACCTGAGCTCATAAATGCAGCCTACCATCCCCCCATCAATGCAGCCTATTAGCCCCCATCAATACAGCCTACCAGCGCCCATCAATACAGCCTACCAGCCCCCATCAATGCAGACTTACCAGCGCCCATCAATTCAACCTACCAGCACCCATCAATGCAGCCTTACAGCGCCTATCAATGCAGCCTAGCAGCATCCATCAATGCAGCCTAACAATGCCTATCAATGTAGCCTAGCAGCGCACATCAATGTAGCCTAGCAGCGCCCATCAATGCAGCCTAGCAGCGCCCATCAATACAGCCTACCAGTGCCCATCAATGCAGCCTACCAACCCCCATCATTGCAACCTTACAAGCGCCCATCAATGCAGCGTAACAGCGCCCATCAGTGCAGCCTAACAGCGCCTATCAATGCAGCCTAGCAGCGCCCATCAATGCAGCCTAGCAGCACCCATCAATGCAGCCTAGCAGCGCCCATCAATGCAGCCTAGAAGCGCCCATCAATGCAGCCTACCAGTGCCCATCAATGCAGCCTACCATCTCCCATCAATGCAGCCTATTAGCCCCCATCAATGCAGCCTACCAGCCCCCATCAATGCAGCCTACCAGCCCCCATCAATGCAGCCTACCAGCCACCATCAATGCAGCCTACCAGCCGCCATCAATGCAGCCTACCAGTGCCCATCAATGCAGCCTACCTGAGCTCATAAATGCAGCCTACCAGCCCCCCATCAATGCAGCCTATTAGCCCCCATCAATGCAGCCTACCAGCCCCCATCAATGCAGCCTTACCAGCGCCCATCAATTCAACCTACCAGCACCCATCAATGCAGCCTTACAGCTCCTATCAATGCAGCCTAGCAGCATCCATCAATGCAACCTAACAGTGCCTATCAATGCAGCCTACCAGTGCCCATCAATGCAGCCTAACAGTGCCTATCAATGCAGCCTTACCAGCGCCCATCAATTCAACCTACCAGCACCCATCAATTCAGCCTTACAGCTCCTATCAATGCAGCCTAGCAGCACACATCAATGCAGCCTAGCAGCGCCCATCAATGCAGCCTACCAGTGCCCATCAATGCAGCCTACCAGCACCCATCAATGCAGCCTACCAACCCCCATCAGTGCAGCCTAACAGCGCCCATCAGTGCAGCCTAACAGCGCCTATCAATGCAGCCTAGCAGCGCCCATCAATGCAGCCTAGCAGCGCCCATCAATGCAGCCTACCAGTGCCCATTAATGCAGCCTACCAGCCCCCATCAATGCAGCCTACCAGCCCCCATCAATGCAGCCTACCAGCTCCCATCAATGCAGCCTACCAGCGCCCATCAATGCAGCCTACCAGCGCCCATCAATGCAGCCTACCAGTGCCCATCAATGCAGCCTACCAGAGCCCATCAATGCAGCATATCAGCACCCATCAATGCAGCCTAACAACGCCCATCAGTGCAGCCTAGCAGCGCCTATCAATGCAGCCTAGCAGCGTCCATCAATGCAGCCTAGCAGCACCCATCAATGCAGCCTACGAGCCCCCATCAATGGAGCCTACCAGCCCCCATCAATGCAGCCTACCAGCCCCCATCAATGCAGCCTACCAGCCCCCATCAATGCAGCCTGCCAGCCCCCATCAATGTAGCCTATTAGCCCCCATCAGTGCAGCCTACCAGTGCCCATCAATGCAGCCTACCAGTGCCCATCAATGCAGCCTACCAGCACCCATTAATGCAGCCTACCAGCGCCCATTAATGCAGCCTACCAGCGCCTATCAATGCAGCCTATCAGCGCCCATCAATGTAGCCTACCAGTGCCCATAAATGCAGCCGACCAGTGTCCATTAATGCAGCCTAACAGCACCATCAATGCAGCCTACCAGTACACATCAATGCAGCCTACCAGCCCCCGTCAATGCAGCCTATTAGCTCCCATAAATGCAGCCTATTAGCTCCCATAAATGCAGCCTACCAGCGCCCATCAATGCAGCCTACAGTGCCTATCAATGCAGCCTACCAGCGCCCATCAATGCAGCCTACCAGCGCCCATCAATGCAGCCTTACCAGCGCCCATCAATGCAGCCTACCAGTGCCCATCAATGCAGCCTACCAGTGCCCATCAATTAATATTTGCTTGCTTGCATTCATTCAGGAGTCGGGACACATGCAGTCCTCTGCTGTGCCTCTGACACCATTTGTAAATGGATTGGCGGTTGCCTGCCGATGCTGAGACTTAGTTGCTTGCTGCAGAGATTAGAGAGTAAGAACACCATTGGCTGGATGCCCTAGGCAGCTGCCTAGTTTGCCTGGCGGTAGCACCGGCCCTGCACGTATTCTTTACCTAAAGTTTTTGAAACTACAAAAGGTTCCTCTTCGGAGCTCCGACACCTGGGGAGCAATTCCTTTACGAGCACAAAACTCCACAATTTACATTTGGCTCCAAAGAACCTGTCAGCACTTTCAATCGTTGGGAACAGAAGACGCGAACAAAAAAAGGCTAAGCGTGGCCTGAAACGAAAAAAAAAAAAAAAGAATTCAACAGCTCTCTAATTTTAGCGATTTCCATCAGCGAGCCGCTGGCCTTTTCCAGCAGAATAATATTCTTACGTATCCCGAACACCGCGCAGTAATTGTGTCACTTGCATCTCATTACCTTGCAGAGCCCGTCGCAGAAATCGCATCTTGTTATTTTTTTGCTTTTTTTTTTCATTCCTTCCCCCCATTCCCTTGCATTTTATTACATTTCATTTTTATCGAATGACTCGCTTATTATATGGAGCGCAGGGCGTGATGGCGGCGGGGGGAGTAAAGAGGCCCGATGGCGTGGTACGCGCGGCATCCTAATGACTTGTTTTGCGTCTGTCTATGGATAAGACGCCGCCCCGGCCTGCGTTTTCTTCAAAGGTCGGCATCATTCATGGGTCATTAGCACTTAATTAAAACACGATAGTCCTGGCCCGTCGCGGCGCTACAAAGAAGCGCTTGCTGAGATTCATTCAAATTGGAAGGAAATTAGTCTTCATTTGCAATTTTAAACCGAGAAACAATTCAATTGCTGTCGCTGGCGAAACTTTTTTTAACCACTTGAGCTCCGAGAAGATTTTACCCTCCTCCTGTGTGACCAGGCCATTTTTTTTTTTTTTTTGCTAAACGGCACTGAGCTACTTTAACTGACGGGACCCTCTAGCACTCAGCCTGGGTGCCTCCGTCAAGATACAGCTTTCTCCAGTCTGGAACCAGGGGTCACGTGTTACAACTGAGCACTACACACATGCAATTCGAATTTTTGTTTACGAATTTCGGATCAGTTGTCGTCGCATCGACGACGACTCAGTCATTATGCTTATTATAAGGGGCTCCCACCATCCCTGTGCTATGCTGACTTCCTCCTGGGACTGTACCTCTGCTGTGCTCATTATCAGGGGCTCCCACCATCCCTGTGCTGTGCTGACTTCCTCCTGGGGCTGCTTATTATGAGGGGCTCCCACCATCCCTGTGCTATGCTGACTTCCTCCTGGGGCTGCTTATTATGAGGGGCTCCCACCATCCCTGTGCTGTGCTGACTTCCTCCTGGGGCTGTACCTCTGCTGTGCATATTATGAGGGGCTCCCACCATCCCTGTGCTATGCTGACTTCCTCCTGGGGCTGCTTATTATGAGGGGCTCCCACCATCCCTGTGCTATGCTGACTTCCTCCTGGGGCTGCTTATTATGAGGGGCTCCCACCATCCCTGTGCTATGCTGACTTCCTCCTGGGGCTGCTTATTATGAGGGGCTCCCACCATCCCTGTGCTCTGCTGACTTCCTCCTGGGGCTGCTTATTATGAGGGGCTCCCACCATCCCTGTGCTGTGCTGACTTCCTCCTGGGGCTGCTTATTATGAGGGGCTCCCACCATCCCTGTGCTGTGCTGACTTCCTCCTGGGGCTGCTTATTATGAGGGGCTCCCACCATCCCTGTGCTGTGCTTATTTCTTCCGGGTGCTGTACCTCTGCTGTGCTCATTATGAGGGGTTTCCACCAGTAGAGTCCAATAAAGTCCAATTGAGTAAGAGGTGAATGAAAATTATGATTGTACAGACACCACCAACGTGTGATCCACCACCACATAGATTTCACGCTTACCAGAGGCAAGCTTAATTAAAGCCTGTATATATCCAAAGATCAACCCGGTAACGGCACTTCCACAGACCACCTTGATATTATTCATGCAGCAAGGGACGTTTCAAATTCAAATGACTGGCATCACCCTTCCTTGATCAAACGTCAATAATAGACCAGGGACAGCAGCGACCATACGGAGCACACCTCCGTCATAGGTTCATAAAGATGAAGAAGAGACTGACCATAGTGTGAATCCGTAGGATAATATTTCATGAAAATAAAAATTGCACTTACATGTATATAGTAAAAACAAGCAAATTAAGAACTCTTTCGCCGGCCGGCAGCATACACCAGTTCATATACAGGTCACGATGACGTCAGCGCGTCAACCTCCCTACGCACGTTTAGTCTACAACTGACGTCATCTGGGTTGTTTTTTGGGGGATTTTTAGCGTGGTATTTTCTTGTTTGTTTCATTAATAATAATAAATGATAACAATAAAAACTTTTTATAAAATAATAGGGCTCTAGGCGCTACCTCTAGGGGATATTTTATGGGCTAAGCCCGTGATTTATAGAGATTTTCCAAGTCCTCTATACTAGACGAGATCAGTGACCCACCTCCACTGAGGAAAGGCCCCGAAGTCACTCTGGTGTTATCTTTAATGGGCTACAGTGTCCAAATTAACCACTTGCTTACTGGGCACTTAAACCCCCCTCCTGCCCAGACCAATTTTCAGCTTTCAGCGCTGATGCACTTTGAAGGACAATTGCGCGGTCATACAACACTGTACCCAGATGACATTTTTATCATTTTTTTCCCACAAATAGAGCTTTCTTTTGGTGGTATTTAATTACAGCTGGGAGTTTTAATTTTTGCTAAACAAACAAAAAAAGATGCAAAAAAATAAATAAAAAATAAATCATGTTTAATAGTTTGTTATAAAATTTTGCAAACAGGTCATTTTTCTCCTTCATTGAAGTGCGCTGATGAGGCGGCACTGATAGGCTGCACTGGTGGGCACTGATAGGCTGCACTGGTGGGCACTGATAGGCATAGTTAAGGTGGCACCGATAGGCACAGATAAGGTAGTACTGATGGGCACAGATAAGGCGGCACTGATGGGCACAGATAAGATGGCACGGATGGGTGGCACGAATGGGTGGCACGGATGGGTGGCACTAAGGGGCACTGATAGGTACCACTGATAGATGGGACTGATGGGCACTGATAGGTGGCACTGATAGGTGGCTCTGATAGGTGGCACTGATGGGCGGCACTGATGGGCACTGGTAGATGACACTGATGGGCACGGATATGTGGCACTGGGGTGCAGCACCGTTGAGGCAGATTGCGGGCACTGCTGGGTGGCACTGTGGGCACTGCTGGGTGGCACTATGGGCACTGCTGGGTGGCACTGACGGGGGGCACTTATTTATTGATGAGGTGGCACTGGCAGAGGGCAGGTGGGCACTGGCAGGGCTGGCCGTGATCGGGATTGATGTCCCGATCACGGCTGCCGGTGATCGGCTCTTTTTTTTTCTCGCGAGGAGGAATAATAGCGATTACCGGCTCCGTTGTATCACATGATCAGCTATCATTGGCTGACAGCTGATCACGTGATAAGGGGTCGGGATCGACCCCTTGCTCGGATCCATGATCAGGCGAGTCACATAGACTCGCCGATCACAGAGCGCACCGCGCGCGCCCCTCAGGGGGCGCGCAGGCCGCTCGTGCACGGGACGACGTTAATAGACATAGTCCCGGCAAAGGAGGTCCGCGCTGTAGCCGTCATTTGGCTATAGCGCGGATCTCAACTGGTTAAGGTTACTCCGATTGTATATAGTATTCCCCCTATATTGGGTGTGTATGCAGTAGGTGCTGAAATATGAAAATGATGATAACCAAAAGAGAAAATAAAAAAAAAACACAGAAAGCACCCTCCGTTCTCTGCATACACCCTATTGATAAGAGACGTTACATAGTATTGGGATAGCTTAGACCAATGAGATGTGGTACATAATTATAGACACTTATGCCGCGTACACACGACCGGACTTTTCGACATCAAAGGTCCGACGGAATGATTCCGGCAGACTATTCGATCGTGTGTGGGCTGCAGCGGACTTTTGATTTGCAAAAATCCGACAGACTTTAGAAATGGAACATGTTTCAAATTTTTCCGCCGGACCCAGTTCCTACTGAGAAATCCGTTCGTGTGTATGCTAGTCCGACAGACAAAAACCGAGGCGAGGGCAGCTATTGGCTACTGGCTATGAACTTCCTTATTCTAGTCCGGTTGTACGTCATCACCTTCGAATCCGTCGGACTTTGGTGTGATTGTGTGTGGCCAAGTCCTTTCATTCGGAAAGTCCGTCAGAACTCCGCAGAAAGTCCGTCGGACCTAGTCCCTCGAAAAGTCCGGTCGTGTGTAAGCGGCATAAGAAGGAAACTTTAAAGCACAAAAAAATCAAAATAAAATACAGGTAAAAATAAAAGTAATCATTTTGTGAGTCTAGTTTTAGGTGTATAACTCCTCATTCAGAGTATTCCTATAGAGTTCATTTTATCCACAATTTATATCTCCACGTGTAAGAAAGAAAAAAAAGAGAAAAAAATTAAAAAAAAGGAAAAACCCTTGATATATCCAATGTGACACTAGAGTCCAGGTAATATCCAAAAAGTGCAAAAGGTGCAAAATGTGCAAAAAATAAAAAAAAATTGCAAAAATTGCAAAAAAATACAAAGAAATTGTGAAAAGACTTGCAGATACAGTACTTAAAATTCCATTAAAGTGCAGTGTGCAAAATATGCAAAATATAAAAATCAGGATGAATATAAAAGTGCTCAGTCAGTTTATAACAGATTTCCAGACGAATCAAAAAAAAAAAAGGTGACTTTAGTGCTTATTCAAACAAATCCAGTGACTTCTGTGTTCGCCCCCTTTGGGTCCCCACTCACCAGATCCTAATCCCCCTAGGGCAGTGATGGCGAACCTTGGCACCCCAGATGTTTTGGAACTACATTTCCCAGTATGCTCATGCACTCTGCAGTGTAGTGGAGCATCATGGGAAATGTAGTTCCAAAACATCTGGGGTGCCAAGGTTCGCCATCACTGCCCTAGGGGGTTATGTGCATGTAGTGTCTCCGTCTCCAGTCGCTTTGTGTCCAGTAAAAACATTTTATTATTATTATTATTTAATATTAATTCGTTCCGTTCCATTTGTTTAGATGCGGCATTCGTTATTTTGGATAATTCATAACTTTGGATACATTTCGTATTCGTAATGCCGCGTACACACGATCACACATTCCGACAACAAAATCCATGGGATTTTTTTTTTTTTCTATGACGGATGTTGGCTCAAACTTGTCTTGCATACACAAGGTCACACAATGTTGTCGGAAATTCCGAACGTCAAGAACGCGGTGACGTACGTCGAGCCGAGAAAATTGAAGTTCAGTAGCCAGCTGCGGCTCTTCTGCTTGATTCCGAGCATGCGTAGAACTTTGTGCGTCGGGATTGTGTACACATGATGATCGCAAATTTCCGACAACGGATTTTGTTGTCGGAAAATTTGAGATCCAGATCTCAAATTTTGTGTGTCTGGAAATCAGATGGAAAATGTCTGATGGAGCCTACACATGGTCAGAATTTTCTACAAAGCGCTCCCATCAAACATTTTCTGTCGGAAAATCCGATCATGTGTATGCGGCATAACAGCCAAATTTGAAAGGAAATTCCAATACCTATAATTGGCCGGTGTCCTATCATATAAGGTCCCCCATCCGATAGTGTCCGCTGTGTACTGCGCATGCGCAGTACACAGAACACGCAGATTCCGAAAAGAGCCGAGGATGAACGGCGCCTGCGCCGTGAGTCCAGGTTCTAGCCCCACCATCCAAGTGGACATAGAGTAGGAATAAAAAAGAGCCGAGTGCAGCGAGGCCGAGTCCGAAGCGTGGCGAGCGAAGCTTACCCGCGAGGGGCCCTCTAATATTCACAATCCTATGTCCGCTTGGATGGTGGGGCTACCACCTCCACTAACGGCGCAGGCGCCGTTCAGCTTCGGAGCTTTTCCGAAGCTTCGTCTGCTCCGTACTGCGCATGCGCAGTATGGGGCGGACACTATATCATGGCCGGACACTATCTGCCAGAACACCGGCAAACAACAGACAGAAACCTGAAGTGACAAAATCTTTGTCCCTTGCAGTTTCTGACGTCACACAGGGAGAGGAACGACATCTGTTTTTTCCACTGTGTCTCAGGAAGAGGATGCCATCGGATGCACACTTAAAGTGGTTGTAAACCCTTACAAACCACTTTGACCTACAGGTAAGCCTAGATTGAGGCTTACCTGTAGGTCCAAGCAATATCTCCTAAACCTATATGGTTTAGGAGATATTTGCCCGAAAACGAGCACCGCTGTCTACGGCGCATGCGCCGTAGACAGCGGCGCGCAGACGCACTGAGCGCGGCATTTCCAAGAATGGAGCTGCCGTGCGTGTCGACTCCCGTGCGCATGTGCGGGAGTGACGTCATCGCGGCTTCGCCGAATGACAGCGGCGGAGCTGCGAGACCCCACCAACAAGATGGATGCGACGGACTACAGAGGACAGCGGCGACTTCGCTGGCTCCTGTGTCAGGTAAGTGACACATAATGGACTACTATGCGATGCGATGCGATGCGATGCATAGTGGTCCATTATGCTTTGCCTTTACAGGGAATGAAAGAGGAAGTAAACTCATCAGGGTTTATTTCCTCTTTAATGGACTCCCTTATTGCACTGGAGAGCCCCGTAAAGGCAGCGGTGGCAGAAGTAGGGGGGGGGGGGCAGGGGGGGACGTCCTGTTGCCACCTGTAAAAGTAACCCACTGGATTACTTTTTATTTGTGCAGAATTGCTGGCACTAAAGATTGCAGCTGCAGCGATGCCCGAGATATCGCCCTTCCTAGCCACTATCCATTTATCCGCTGCTATTTATGCTCCAACTTGGAGACACTCATATTTCAGAGTTAGGACCGCACGTCACAGAGGAGACTTTGCAAAATGGTGCGGGCTTCCACAGATTTGCAAATGTGCGCAACTAAACCCTCTGTGTATAACACGAATTGTTAGTCGGGGGCCAATTTGTTCTATTTGCAGGCTGGCTGGTAAGTGTGCTGGGAAATCCCCTCTTTGTGCTGTGCAAAGCTCTTCCATGTGCACCTTCAGGGCCGGGACAAGGGGTGGGCAGGAGGGACGGCTGCCCTGGGCACTGTGGTTTCATGTGAGGTGGAGGGGCAGCACCACAAGAAAATTGGGGGGGAGGGGATTTGTGTTGGAAAGGGGGATTTGGGGGGGGCAGCAGGGAGTTAGTATTGTTCTAGGAGGGAAAATTTGGGGGGTATGCTAAAATTTAAGGGGAGAAGGAATGGGGAGGGGGGAAGAAGATTTGTGCTAGGAGGGATGATTGGGGCGTTTTGTGCTGGAAGGAGGGATTTGCAGTGGGGTTATTGGGAGGGGAAATTTAAGGGGTAGATAATATGTGCTAGGAGGAGTGAATTTTTTTTTTTTTGGGGGGGGGGGCACTTGAATTGGGGGGATTTGGGGATGGAGGGGGGTAAGATTTGTGCTGGGAGGGGGGATTTCAGCAGGGGAACAGATTTGCACCTGGAGGTGGGGGAATTTATGCTTAGTTTTTTTTTTTGGGGGGGGGATTTTTGATGACACAAAAAAATGGGGGCGCAGTTTGGCGTGTTTGCCCTGGTCTCTGGATGACCTTGTCCCGGCACTGTGCACCTTACTTCTAAAGCTAGTTATAAATGAGTCAGTTGTCATTTTTGGATGGCTAGCGCACCTTATCTGCCTTATCTTGCACAGAAACATCTGCAGTGGTGGTTCTAGGTGGGGTTTTTTAAGGGTTCAACAGACTCCTCAGGATTATGGCAGCTCCTTTCCACTATCCTGGACCTCTTCTTGTTCACAATGGTCCCTCATTTGTCTTATTTTTCACTCCTGCATGTAAGTGCCTGAACCTGTGCAGTGTTCATTTTCGGGGTATTTCCTCCACCCGGGGTGTCCAGGCGCTGCTTACATAGACATGAATGGCTTGGTGCACCAGACAGAGTACACTGGTACATGCTTAAACACTTATATAACACATGGATGAATACAAAGAATAGAAAATACAGACAGCAAAAAAGTAAAAAAAAAAAATGTAATAAAAGATGAACCACTCCCTGTTTGGCTCCTTCCCCTCCTCCTAAGGTAAGTCGCATGGGGGGGGGGGAGGTTGGCGTTGGTGTTTGCCACCCCCCCAGCAAAATATTGAGCACCGTTTGCCATTGCCAGACCTTATCTGTGTCCTTTGATGTTGTAAAGGCACTAATAATGCTTTCATTACATGTTTGCATTCTTTCGAGTCCTGATGAGAATTAGCCTGCCTATGTTACGCCCCTTGTTACCATAAACGTACAATTGTAATATTAATGTGATACCTACGTAATCATGTGTATAAAAACCTTCAATTGCGTCATAATAAAGCAGAACAGTTAGAGTATCTCCAGTTACAGTATCTCACAAAAGTATGTACACCCCTCATATTTTTGTAAATATGATATTATATCTTTTCATGTGACAACACTTAAGAAATGACACTTGTCTACAATGTAAAGTAGTGAGTGTACAGCTTTTATAACAGTGTACATATGCTGTCCCCTCAAAATAACTCAACACAAAGCTATTGATGTCTAAACCGCTGGCAACAAAAGTGAGTACACCCCTAAGTGAAAATGTCCAAATTGGGCCCAATTAGCCATTTTCCCTCCCCGGTGTCATGTGACTCGTTAGTGTTACAAGGTCTCAGGTGTGAATGGGGAGCAGGTGTGTTAAATCTGGTGTTATCGCTCTCGCTCATACTGGTAACTGGAAGTTCAACATGGCACCTCATGGTAAATAACTCTCTGAGGATCTGAAAAAAACAATCGTTGCTCTACATATAAATGGCCTAGGCTATAAGAAGATTGCCAAGACCCTGAAACTGAGCTGCAGCATGGTGGCCAAGACCATAAAGCGGTTTAACAGGACAGGTTCCACTCAGAACAGGCCTCGCCATGGTCAACCAAAAGAAGTTGAGGTTACGTGCTCAGCGTCATATCCAGAGGTTGTCTTTGGAAAATAGACGTATGAGTGCTACCAGCATTGCTGCAGAGGTTGAAGGGGTGGGGGGTCAGCCTGTCTCAGACCATACGCCGCACACAGCATCAAATTGGCCTCCAAGGCTGTCATCCTAGAAGGAAGCCTCTTCTAAAGATGATGCACAAGAAAGCCCGCAAACAGTTTGCTGAAGACAAGCAGACTAAGGACATGGATTACTGGAACCATGTCCTGTGATCTGATGAGACCAAGATAAACGTATTTGGTGTCAGATGGTGACAAGCGTGTGTGGGGGCAACCAGGTGAGGAGGACAAAGACAAGTGTGTCTTGTCTACAGTCAGGCATGGTGGTGGGAGTGTCATGGTCTGGGGCTGCATGAGTGCTGCCGGCACTGGGGGGCTACAGATCATTGAGGGAACCATGAATGCCAACATGTACTGTGACATACTGAAGCAGAGCATGATCCCCTCCCTTCAGAGACTGGGCCGCAGGGCAGTATTCCAACATGATAACGACCCCAAACACACCTCCAAGACCACCACTGCCTTGCTAAAGAAGCTGAGGGTAAAGGTGATGGACTGGCCAAGCATGTCTCCAGACCTAAACCCTATTGATCATCTGTGGGGCATCCTCAAACGGAAGGTGGAGGAGCGCAAGGTCTCTAACAGCCACCAGCTCCGTGATGTCATCATGGAGTAGTGGAAGAGGACTCCAGTGGCAACTTGTGAAGCTCTGGTGAACTCCATGCCCAAGAGGGTTAAGGCAGTGCTGGAAAATAATGGTGGCCACAGATAATATTGACACTTTGGGCCCAAATTGGACATTTTCACTTAGGGGTGTACTGACTTTTTTTGTCAGCAGTTTAGACATTAATGGCTGTGTGTTGAGTTATTTTGAGGGGACAGGAAATTTACACTGTTATACAAGCTGTACACTCACTACTTTACATTGTAGCGAAGTGTCATTTCTTAAGTGTTGTCACATGAAAAGATATAATAACATATTTACAAAAATATGAGGGGTGCACTTACTTTTGTGAGATACTGTAACTGGAGATACTCTAACTGTTCTGCTTTATTATGACACAATTGAAGGTGGTTTTTATACACGTGATTACGTAGGTATCACATTAATATTACAATTGTATGTTTATGGTAACAAGGGGCGTAACATAGGCAGGCTAATTCTCATCAGGACTCGAAAGAATGCAAACATGTACTGAAAACTTGTAAACAAGTGTCATTTCTTCAGTGTTGTCACATGAAAATATAGAAGAAAAGATTTACAAAAAATGTGAGTGTACTTACTTATGTGAGGTACTGTATGTGGAAAGATGCGGAGCGTATCTTTTGTGTCTCTTCCCTACTGCAGTGGTTATTAATAATTTGTAACCACTAATCAATATGAGTATAGGAGTTGCCGATCTATAAATTCCCATGGTCAATGTTCTTACAGAAGAGCGTCAGTTTTTAGTTTCAGGACATTATTCCAGAATCGGCCTTTTGAGACTTTTGGGATAAGGGAACTCTGAACGCTGGCGATTACCGCGCCGAGACGCAAAAGTTCCTTCTAAAAGTTTCTAAGGACGAAGTTCAGAATGAAGGAACATAAACATGCAGATGGATCCTCTGAGATCCCCGAGGATGAGAACGTTCCTAATCTAATTATCACCTATTATCTGCTGCTTAATGGCTCGTACAACCGAGACTTACCTGGGGAAACCTGCCAATGTAAGCAGAACGCAGGAGAAGTCGGTGCTGCGCCAACACGGAGCTCCGGTGACTGGGGAGGAGTTCCGATCCAGATCTAAAATATTCAAGATGAAACAGATTTTACTGCGAAATTACCAATCCCACCGAAGCGTCAATTCTCAGTGGCCTTCTTAGCTTACATTTTTCAAACCCTTCCATAACCTCAGTGAAGTGACTGGCCTTCAGGTGATACACAGAGATGAAACAAACCCTCCCTACCTAAGTTGTACCTGTTTATCTGTAGCAATTTCTCCTCTACAGCCATTCAAAGTCCAGAATTTATACAGCTTGTCTGAGCTTCAGAAGGCAGAGGGGGTGGGGATTCAATGGCACACACTTCACAACATAGAGAGGAGGGCTCAGTGTAATCTGAGACCTGAGTGTAGGGAATGAACACCCCCCTCCCCCCCACAAACACACACACAGTCTCATAAGTAAATATGCATAGCGGAGGCTGTAAATCACCTGCTATGTCCTTGGGGGGGGGGGGGGGGGGTGAGGACTCCAGGGATTGTCTAGTGTCATGATAACCTGCCAGAAGTGACTCATTCAGGTAGCAACAAAGGAATGAGAGAGCAGATATAAATCACACTCTGTGCTTTGGATTGAGGCAAGTTCACATTATAGAAGGATACGCCTTGCTCATTTTTCATTTTGGAGGGTACAACCAGTGGTGGCCCATCCATTAGGGGCACAGGGGCCCCTCTAATCCATGCGCCCGGCCCCTAATCTCAATGCAGGGTGCTGGGTGCATGGATTTTTATTTTTTGAAGCACATGATTAATTGGCTTAAAAATGGGCGGGCTTGGGGCGCAGAGAACCGCACGCTAAGCCCACCCAGTTGTGTGGCAACATCAAATTAATATTCGCTAGTGTCTTCCTGCTTCTCCTCCCGACCAATCAAGAGCGGGTCTCAAGACCCAATTGGCCGAGAGGAGAAGTGGCCGTATTGGACAGGAGCAGAAGTACGGAGAAAGCTGCTGAGGAGGCCCCACCCCCCAGCTCCCTTGTCACTGGATTTGATTGACAGTGTGAGCCAATGGCTCCTGCTGCTATCAATCTATCCAATGAGGACTTGAGACACCGGCTGGAGCTGCTGGGCTTGTCCCAGTTACTGGAACAATCGGGTTCAGGTTAAAAAAAAGGAGGGTTCTGGGGGGCAGCTGCACTACCGACGTTTTTTTCGTCTTAATGCAAAGAATGCAAACCTTGAGGGTTTACAACCCCTTTAAGGGAGAAGTCTATTGTTGCTGGCTGCTGAGAGATCTATTGTTGCTGTTGGGAGTCTATTGTTGCCGGGGTGTTATTTTGTTGCAGGGGGGAAGTCAGGAGTCTATTGCTGCTGGAGGGGGGGTCTATTGCTGCTGGAGGGGAGTCTATTGCTGCTGGAGGAGGTCTATTGCTGCTGCAGGGGGGTCTATTGCTGCTGGAGGAGGTCTATTTCTGCTGTAGGGGGGTCTATTGCTGCCAGAGGGGAGTCTATTGCTGCCGGAGGGGGGTCTATTTCTGCCGCAGGGGGGTCTATTGCTGCTGCAGGGGGGTCTATTTCTGCCGGAGGGGGGTCTATTGCTGCTACAGGGGGGTCTATTGCTGCCGGATGGGAGTCTATTGCTGCTGGAGGGGAGTCTATTGCTGCTGGAGTGAAGTCTATTACTGGTAGAGGGGCGCCACCCTAATCCATGCACCTGGCCCCTAATCTCCATGCAGGGCGCTGGGTGCATGGATTTTTTTTTTAAGCACATAATTAATTGGCTTAAAAAACAGTGGGCTTGGGGCGCAGAGCACTGCAATTACACCCCTGCAACAATAGTCTATTGCTGCTGAAGGGAAGCCTATTGCTGCCAGAGGGGAGTCTATTGCTGCCGGAGGAGGTCTATTGCTGCCGGAGGTGGTCTATTGCTATTGGAGGGGGGTCAATTGCTGCTGGAGGGGAGTCTATTGCTGCTGGAGGGGGGGGTCTATTGCTGGTGGAGGGGAGTCTATTGCTGCTGGAGGGGGGTCTATTGCTGCTGGAGGGGGGTCTATTGCTGCCGGAGGGGGGTCTATTGCTGCCAGAGGGGAGTCTATTGCTGCCGGAGTGGAGTCTATTGCTGCCGGAGGAGGTCTATTGCTGCCGGAGGGGGTCTATTGCTATTGGAGGGGGGTCAATTGCTGCTGGAGGGGAGTCTATTGCTGCTGGAGGGGGGGTCTATTGCTGGTGGAGGGGAGTCTATTGCTGGTGGAGGGGAGTCTATTGCTGCTGGAGGGGGGGTCTATTGCTGGTGGAGGGGAGTCTATTGCTGGTGGAGGGGAGTCTATTGCTGCTGGAGGGGGGTCTATTGCTGCTGGAGGGGGGTCTATTGCTGCCGGAGGGGGGTCTATTGCTGCCGGAGGGGAGTCTATTGCTGCCGGAGGGGGGTCTATTGCTGCCGGAGTGGGGTCTATTGCTGCCGGAGAGGAGTCTATTGCTGCCAGAGGGGGGTCTGTCTATTGCTGCCAGAGGGGGGTCTGTCTATTGCTGCCAGAGGGGGGTCTGTCTATTGCTGCCAGAGGGGGGGGGTCTATTTCTGCCGGAGGGGAGTCTGTTGCTGCTGGAGGGGAGTCTATTGCTGTTGGAAGGGAGTCTATTGTTGCTGGGGGGGTCTATTGTTGCTGGAGGGGGGGGGTCTATTGTTGCTCACTGTTTTACTTCCTTTCCATACAAATACTTAGTAGCAAAAAATGATATTTGGTTCTACACTTCCAAAAAAGGGGCGGTGGATAGGGGGGACGGTGCTTGGAAGTAGCACACCTCCCAACTTTTGGAGATGGGAACGAGGGGCACCTATTAAGAAAAGTATGTAGCCATAGGACACACCCCCTGCCACGCCCCCTTAAAGGAGAATTATACAAAAAAATGATTAGTTAAACCCACAAGTGCATTTTTTTATATCACTTATATTCCACTATATTGGCTCTTGACATTTACAAATGCAGCAATTTAGAATTTGGATGAAAGGTTTAGCGCCGGGAAACACTTTTTGAAAGATAAAAGCTGCATTTTATGTACAACTATAGCATAGTTGCCAACATTGTAAAAAAAAAAAATCGGGACACTTTTTTGGCAGTAGGCGGAGTTGTATTATAATTAGGGGCGGGGCATGTGGATATAGGCGTGGCACAGGGAAAGGTGAAAATGCGGCAGTGGTTTACGTAAAATAGTGGGCGGGGCTTACATGGGCGTGGCTTGAAGGGTTGTGGTTAGAGTCTGAGATGAATGTGGGATGGAGAGGGAAGGGGGGGGGGGGGAAATTAAGGGACAGAAGCCCCCCGATCCTACACCACAATAGCAATATGTGTTTTCCAGAGTTTGACAATCAGCAGATAAAGATACTCCAAATACCTGGTGTTGGCGCTTCAATCATCCCGGCGCCATGATTGTTATGGTGTCAGGAGAATTAAAGCACATTATTTCTATTATTACATTGTAATATAAAATTAAATCATTCAACTCACCATAATGCAGAATCAGTGGGAGCCATGAGCGCGTCACTAGCCACGTTGCCTGCCACCAGATGCCATCAGGTGCCCCATCAGAGCAGCCTTCCTCACATCTGTGTCTCCATCAGCGGAGCCCCTCCTTACATCTGGTGTCCCCATCAGTCCTCCTAACATCTGGTTCCCCTCCAACATCCAGACTGGCCCCCCTCTGACATCCAGACTGGCCCCCCTCTGACATCCAGACTGGCCCCCCCTCTGACATCCAGACTGGCCCCCCCTCTGACATCCAGACTGGCCCCCCCTCTGACATCCAGACTGGCCCCCCCATGACATCCAGACTGGCCCCCCCTCTGACATCCAGACTGGCCCCCTCCGACATCCAGACTCCAGACTGACCCCCGACAGATCCTCCAGACTCACTCTGACTGGCCCCCCGACAGATCCTCCAGACTCTGACTGGCCCCCGACAGATCCTCCAGACTCACTCTGACTGGCCCCCGACAGATCCTCCAGACTCTGACTGGCCCCCGACAGATCCTGCAGACTCTGACTGGCCCCCGACAGATCCTCCAGACTCTGACTGGCCCCCGACATCTCCAGACTCACTCTGACTGGCCCCCCGACATCCTCCAGACGCCGTGACCGTCGTTGCCGCACGGAAAGACAGTTTGAACTGCAGCGCCGCCCACCTTCCATAGACACTGGCAGCGGGGGTGGGCGGCGCCGCATCATCTCTATAGACCAGCTTCTGGTCTTCTTTAACTAGTTGCTGACCGCCGGCCGTCAAATGACGGCCAGGCGGCGCAGCTATTGTGGCGGGAGGCCGTCATATGACGGCCTCCCGTTTAAACAGGGATGCGCGCGATCGTGCGCGCGCATCCCTGTTTCTTCGGTGGCGGCGTGTCACGGAGACACCGCTCGCCACCGAAGGGGGTGAACAGCCATTCGTTATGGCTGTTTACCACGTGATCGGCCGTGATGAAGTCACGGCCGATCACAGATGGTCACACCCCCTACGTGCACGGCGCATGCGTGCGATCGCGAGCGCGCTGCGCGTGCACGTCGGTGGCGGCGTGTTCCCCGGGAACACTGCTCGTCACCGACACTGGTAAACAGCCATTGGCTGGCTGTTTACCCACGTGATCGGCTGTGATCCTTTCACAGCCGATCACTAAAATGTAAACAAACCGCGGTAACGGGATGTTACCGGGTTCTCCTCCTCACACACCGATCGTGTGTGAGGAGGAGATTGCGGTAACATCTCGTTACCGCATACAGTGTACACCAAACATACTGATTGCCCCCCCCCCCAATAAAGAGGACCTGTCACCACCCCTCATAGTACCTGTCAATCACAGTCCATCAGAGTACCTGTCACAGTCCATCAGAGTATTTGAGTACCTGTCCCAGCCCATCAGAGTACCCGAGTACCTGTCCCAGCCCATCAGAGTACCCGAGTACCTGTCCCAGCCCATCAGAGTACCCGAGTACCTGTCCCAGCCCATCAGAGTACCCGAGTACCTGTCCCAGCCCATCTGAGTACCCGAGTACCTCTCCCAGCCCATCTGAGTACCCGAGTACCTGTCCCAGCCCATCTGAGTACCCGAGTACCTGTCACAGTTCATCTGAGTACCCGAGTACCTGTCCCGGCCCATCAGAGTACCCGAGTACCTGTCACGGCACATCAGAGTACCTGAGTACCTGTCACGGCACATCAGAGTACCCGAGTACCTGTCACGGCACATCAGAGTACCCGAGTACTTGTCACGGCACATCAGAGTACCCGAGTACCTGTCACGGCCCATCAGGGTACCCGAGTACCTGTCACGGCCCATCAGGATACCCGAGTACCTGTCACGGCCCATCAGGGTACCCGAGTACCTGTCACAGTCCATTAGAGTACCGAGTACCTGTCACAGTCCATTAGAGTACCGAGTACCTGTCACAGTCCATCTGAGTACCCGAGTACCTGTCACAGTTCATCTGAGTACCTGTCACCGCCCTTCAGAGTACCCAAATACCAGTCACCAAACCATCAGAGTACCTGTCACCAGGCCATCAGAGTACCTGAGTACTTGTCACCAGGCCATCAGAGTACCAGAGTACCTGTCACCAGGCCATCAGAGTACCCGAGTACCTGTCACCAGGCCATCAGAGTACCCGAGTACCTGTCACCAGGCCATCAGAGTACCCGAGTACCTGTCACCAGGCCATCAGAGTACCCGAGTACCTGTCACCAGGCCATCAGAGTACCCGAGTACCTGTCACCAGGCCATCAGAGTACCCGAGTACCTGTCACCAGGCCATCAGAGTACCCGAGTACCTGTCACCAGGCCATCAGAGTACCCGAGTACCTGTCACCAGGCCATCAGAGTACTCGAGTACCTGTCACCAGGCCATCAGAGTACCCGAGTACCTGTCACCAGGCAATCAGAGTACCCGAGTACCTGTTCCAGTCCATCTGAGTACCCGAGTACCTGTCACAGTCCACCTGAGTACCCGAGTACCTATCTCCAGCCCATCAGAGTACCCGAGTACCTATTTGCAGCCCATGTCTCATAGAATATACGTTGGGGTGTTTACTTTCCAAAATGGGGTCATTTTGTGGGTAATTTCACTGTCCTGGTGGTCCAGGACCTTCAAAAGTGTGATGGGTAGGAATGAAATAAGATGTGTCATTTATGCTCCTAGAACGCCTGAAGGTACTACTTCAATGTTCGGCCTCTCTATGTGGCCAGGCTGTGTAAAAGTCCTACACATGTGGTATCGCCATACTCGGGAGGAGTAGCAGAATGTATTTTGGGGTGTAATTTTTGCTATATACATGTTATGTGTTAGAAATATCTTATAAATTGACAATTTTGTGTAAAAAAAAAATGCGTTTTAATTTTTTTCCACATATTCCAAAAACTTCTGGAAAAAAATGAACCGTTCAAAAGACTCATTATGCCTCACAGATTATACGTTGGGGTGTTTGCTTTCCAAAATGGGGTAATTTTATGGGAAATTCCATTGTCCTGGTACTCCAGGGCCTTCAAAAGTGTAATAGGTGGTTGAGAAATGAGATGCGTAATTTTTGCTCATAGAACGTCTGAAGGTACTACATCAATGTTAGTGCTCTGTATGTGGCCAGGCTGTGTAAAAGTCTCACACATGTGGTATCGCCGTACTCGGGAAGAGTAGCAGAATGTATTTTGGGGGGTAATTTGTTGTATACATATGCTGTGTGTGAGAAATAACCTGATAATATGACAATTTAGTAAAAAAAAAAAAAAAAAAAAAAAAAATCTTCATTTTGCAAAGAATTGTGGGAAAAAATTACAACTTAAAAAAACTCACCATGCTACTTACTTAATACCTTGGGATGTCTACTTTGTAAAAAGGGGTCATTTGGGGGGTATTTGTACTTTCCTGACTAGTTAGAGTCTCAAGAAATGAGATACACCTGATGTACTGAAGGCCTCATCAGAAGTGATCAATTTTCAGTGATTGGCACCATAGTTTGTAGACTCTATAACTTTCACAAAGACCAAATAATATATACTAATGTGGGTTATTTTTACCAAAGATATGTAGCAGTATAAATTTTGGCCAAAATTTATGAAGAAAAATTACTAATTAGCAAAAATTTATGACAGAAACGAAGAAAAAGGCATTTTTTTCACAAAATTTACGTTTTATTTTATTTATAGCACAAAAAATAAAAAACCCACTAGTGATTAAATACCACTAAAAGAAAGCTCTATTTGTGTGGAAAAAAGGACGCAAGTTTCATATGGATACTGTGTTGGATGACTGAGTAATTGTCATTCAAAGTGTGAGAGCGCTGAAAGCTGAAAATTGGTCTGGTCAGGAAGGGGGTGTAACTGCACTGTACTGAGGTGGTTAAAATGGCGGCCGGCCGTGGACCTCTAGCGGGCGGCGGCAAAATTATCGGGGACAAACCGAATTTCCCGGGACATTTCCCGCTACAAAATTAATTTGGGATAAGGGACCTAATCCCGGGAATGTCCCAGGAAATTCGGGACAGTTGGCAACTATGCAATAGAGATCAGACCAAAATGAAGGACAAATGAGGAGGAAAGCGGGGCAGGGGGACTTTGTTCCAAATCAGAGACAGTCCCTTCGAAATCAGGGACAGTCCCTCAAAATCCGGGACAGTTGGGAGCTTTGAGGTAGGTAGGGGGCAGAGACAATGGGTGGCTCAGAAGGGGGGGGGGGGTTCCTGGAGTTCCTGCACCTGTTCTCTGAGAAAAAAAAAAAACCCTGGTGACAACCATGACCCCATCCATAGATACAGACAGTGAGTGTAGCCACCAAGGGACAGGAAGTGTGTTACCGGTCGATCATCGGGTGATAATAAAGAGAAAAAAAAAGCCAAAAAAAAGGGAAAACAAATGCAGCCACCACATCTTTGATTTTGGGTTTAGACCCGCTTTATATGACTATGATTGTTTTGCAGTAACGACCCGGAGCGGGAGGATGATACTTGTGAATGTAGCATTTTTTTTAAACAAGAATAAAATGTAGCATTTTTAATGCATTCGTTAGCCGGAGGCCGTCTCATCGATTCATTTATCCGACCATTATTTTTTATTTTTTTTGCTATAATTATTGCAATAATTTATAGTATTCGGAGTGTTGTTTTTCTCTTTCTGTACATTTTATTCTGTTTTTTTTTTCTGTTGACGGAGATTTGTTTACAGCTAAATGAGGCCCCCGATGACCCTCAATGTAGTAATCACATCCAACGCACATTTATTCAGCATGGCGGGACTTCCTGTTGTTGTGTTTTTGGCGCTCTCCCTGCTTTTTCATTTTAATTTTTTATTTATCCACTATGAATACTGAGACTTTTGTAGAGCAAAAGAATAATTGTGGCTTACAGAGGACATTCTATACGCTAAATCTTAATAAAAACATTATTATAATAATAATAATAATTAATAATAATAAATAAAAACATTACATTAAAAACTCAAATTTATCCCAATAATTAACCACTTGACCTCCAACCCTCCCCCCAATAATTAACCACTTGACCTCCAAAACCCCCCAATAATTAACCACTTGACCTCCAAAACCCCCAATAATTAACGACTTGACCTCCAAAACCCCCCAATAATTAACCACTTGACCTCCAAAACCCCCAATAATTAAACACTTGACCTCCAAAACCTCCCCAATAATTAACCACTTGACCTCCAAACCCCCCAATAATTAACCACTTGACCTCCAAACCCCCCCAAATAATTAAACACTTGACCTCAAACCCCCCCCCCCAATAATTAACCACTTGACCTCCAAACCCCCCCAATAATTAACCACTTGACCTCCAAACCCCCCAATAATTAACCACTTGACCTCCAAACCCCCCCAAATAATTAAACACTTGACCTCAAAACCCCCCCAATAATTAACCACTTGACCTCCAAATCCCCCCCCCCCCCGTCAGGACCAGGGCATTTTGGGATAGTGACAGTAATGCCGCGTACACGCGACCGGACTTCCGCCGGACTTCTACTGTCCGAACTGACTTGCCTACGTGCGGTCGCACCAAAGGACTACATGTGGCTGGGTGTCATTAAACGGTCAGCAGTCAGTATTCCATACTCGTATGCCGCGTACACATGACCGGTTTTCCCGAAGGTTTTTCCGACAGAGTTCCACTGAACCTGTCTTGCGTACACACAATCACTCCAAAGTCCGATCGTTAAGAACGCGGTGATGTACAACACGTACAACGGGACTAGAAAAAGGAAGTTCAATAGCCAGTAGCCAATAGCCTCCGTCTCGTACTTGCTTCAGAGCATGCGTCGTTTTTGGTCCGTCGGAACAGCACACAGGCGAACAATTTTCCCAATAGTAATTGGTTCCGTCGGAAATATTTAAAACATGTTCTATTTCTAGGTCCGTCAAAATTTTCATAAAAAAAAAGTCAGATGAGGCCCACACAAGATTGGAATATACAATGAAAAGCTTCCGTCTGACTTTTTCTGTCAGACATTCTGCTCGTGTGTACACAGCATTACTCTTGGACCTCTCAGAGAATAGATCTGGTCCACAAACCCCGAGAGGAGATCTGGCCCGCAGACCCCGAGAGGAGATCTGGCCCGCAGACCCCGAGAGGAGATCTGGCCCGCAGTCCCGAGAGGAGATCTGGCCCTCAGACACCGAGAGGAGATCTGGCCCACAGTCCCCGAGAGGAGATCTGGCCCACAGTCCCCGAGAGAAGATCTGGCCCACAGACCCGAAGAGGAGATCTGGCCCACAGACCACGAGAGGTGATCTGGCCCACAGGCCCCGAGAGGAGATCTGGCCCTCAGACACCGAGAGGAGATCTGGCCCACAATCCCCGAGAGGAGATCTGGCCCACAGACCCCGAGAGGAGATCTGGCCCACAGACCCCGAGAGGAGATCTGGCCCACAGTCCCCGAGAGGAGATCTGGCCCACAGACCCCGAGAGGAGATCTGGCCCACAGACCCCGAGAGGAGATCTGGCCCACAGACCCCGAGAGAAGATCTGGCCCAGAGACCCCGAGAGGAGATTTGGCCCACAGACCCCGAGAGGAGATCTGGCCCTCAGACACCGAGAGGAGATCTGGCTCACAGACCCAGAGAGGAGATCTGGCCCAGAGACCCAGAGAGGAGATCTGGCCCTCAGACACCGAGAGGAGATCTGGCTCACAGACCCAGAGAGGAGATCTGGCCCACAGACACCGAGAGGAGATCTGGCCCAGAGACCCCGAGAGGAGATCTGGCCCACAGACCCCGAGAGGAGATCTGGCCCACAGACCCCGAGCAGAGATCTGCCCCCGAGAGGAGATCTGCCCCACAGTCTCCTCTGCTGCCTTTGATAGAGTTGACCACCCACTCCTCTTTAAAAAAAAAAAAAAACTCTATTTCCTTGATCTCCATGAATGTACTCTCCATTGGATCAAATCTTACCTATCTCACTACACCTTCAGTATCACTTACAACTCTACTTCATCCTCTCCTACTCCTCTTAATGTGTGGGGTCCCCCAAGGTTCTTCCTTGGACCTCTTCTGTTCTCGATCTACACCTCCTCTCTGGGTCAGCTGATAGCCTCCCATGGCTTCCAATACCATTTCTATGCTGGTGACACCCAAATCTCTCTCTCTACCCCTCAGCTCACCATCATCGGTTTCCTCGCATATCACTTACAAACATACCAGTCCGGATGTTACCTCACTTCCTCAAACTCAATCTGTCCAAAACTGTACTCATAATATTTCCTCAGCCCCTTCCCCTGACTTCTCTGTCAAGATCAATCACAACTATCAGTCTGTCCCCGCATGCCAGGGTGCTAGGGGTAACCTTGGACCCTGAACTCTCCTTTCAGGCCCACATCCAATCCCTTTCCAAAGCATGCCACCTCAACCTCCAAAACATCTCCAGGATACACTTCTTCCTAACCAATGAAACCACAAAGCTCCTAATTCACTCCCTGGTTATCTCTCGCCTCGATTACTGCAACTCGCTTCTCATTGGATTACCTTTATATACCCTTCAGTCCATCATGAATGCTGCCACCAGATTCCTCCACCTGTAGCGCAATCACCGTAGGATCCGTTAGTGAATAGGGATCAACCACCCAGCACAGCCGGGCACACCAAATTTTCACAGGCTCGCTTGAGACAGGAAACAGTCCAGCAACTTTGTTTTTGTATTTTATTAGGGGTTAATAAGCTTGGATGGGGATGGGATGATTATGGGATCCCCACTTGACTGGAACAAACTTCTTCAGGCACATTTCAATTATATACACTATCTGTTGTGTAGAGAAAAGACCAGTGTCCAGCTACATTCCTGAAGCAGCTGATTCCAGCACCACCTCTTCAGGCACTGCCAGCCTGCCTAGCTGCAGCTGCCCCTTTCTCTAGCCTGCCTGGCTACTTCCCACAGTCCTCCCAGACTGCCTCATTCAACAGCCTGGCTGTCTTCTCTCTGGAGATCTCCCAGACGTGCCAGCTGTCTCCTGCTGTCCTCACTCTTGCTCCCGTGCCTCTGGACAGAACTCCTTCGTGTGTCAGAAGCACCAGGCCCAAGGTCACCCCCCTAGGCTAGGGGCACCCTCAAAGTTCTCCATCGGCATCCTCAGCACTCCATCTTCAGCTTCCGCCTGAACTCCACACGGCTCCACATTTAAGAGGGGCCTACCCCCTGCCAGCCCATTTGCTGGGGATCGGTTGGGGCCCTCCCCAATACTCCAGTCAGCTCCTCCTAACCTCCCTCCCATTCTTCTGGAAGCTTCTCCAAGATTCCAGCAAGTATGGGGAGGCACCAGAGGTGTGGCCCGATGAGTCACCCAGCCTTCTCTGGATCACTCACCCTCACCCAGATTCAACACAGTCTTGGCTGCCAGCCAAGCCAAACAATTTACCTACACTACAAAAAAAACACCTATTTACACTTCTAGCACACTAGAGAGTGCTACACACCTTACCAACCACTCAGCGTCTGCTACCCCTCTCTGTCAATCCCTCCATTGGCTTCCACTCACCCAAAAAATTCAAGTCAAACTACTAACAATAACTTACAAAGCCATCCACAGCTTTTACCCCAGCTACATTACTAACCTAGTCTCAAAATATCAACCAAACCACTCTCTTTGGTCCTCCTAAAGCCCCGTACACACGAGAGGACTTATGTCCGACAGACTTCCGAAGGAGTTCCGTCGGAGTTCTGCCGGAGTTCCGACGGAGTTCTGACGGACTTTTCGGCGGAGCGGACTTGGCCACACACAATCACACTAAATTCCGACGGATTCGAACGTGATGACATACGACTGGATTCGAATACGGAAGTTCATAGCCAGTAGCCAATAGCTGCCCTAGCGTCGGTTTTAGTCTGTCGGAATAGCATACACACGAGCGGAGTTTTCGAAGGGACCGGGTCCGGCGGAGTTCCGTCGGGAAAATTTGAAGCATGTTCCATATTCTAAAGTCCTTCGGACTTTGGCGAGTCAAAAGTCCGTTGCAGCCCACACACGATCGAATAGTCTGACGGACTCAGTCTGTCGGACTTTGGATGTTGAAAAGTCCGCTCGTGTGTACGCGGCATAAGACCTCCTACTCTCCATCTCCCTTGTCTTCCTCCTCCCATGCTCGTCTCCAGGATTTCTCATGAGCTTCTTCCATCCTTTGGAACTCCCTACTCCAAATCTGTCCGACTATCTCCTAATCTATCCATCTTTGTTGTTGTTTTTGTTCAGTCATTTAGTCGTGTCCAACTCTTCGTGACCTCATGGACCATAGCGCTCCAGGCTTTTCTGTCCTCCGCTGCCTCCTGGAGCTTGCTTAACTTCATGTTCCTTGTATCGATGATGCTATTTCTCCATCTTGTTTTCTGTAGTCATCTGCTCCTTTTTTCCTTCCATGTTTCCCAGCATCAGCGTCTTTTCCAATGAGTCCTCTCTTCGCATTAGGTGTCCAAAGTACTCGAGTTTCAGCTTCAGGATCTGTCCTGCCAGTGAATACTTAGGGTTGATTTCCTTCAAGATTGACTGGTTTGACTTGGGTTGATTTCCTTCAAGATTGACTGGTTTGACTTGGGTTGATTTCCTTCAAGATTGACTGGTTTGATCTTCTTGCCATGCAAGGGACTTTCAAAAGTCTTCTCCAACACCATAGTTCAAAAGCATAAATTCTTCGGCTTTCAGCCTTCCTTATGGTCCAAATTTTCACGGCCATAGGTTGCAACTGGGAATACCATAGCCTTGACTATACCGCGCTTAGTTGGAAGGGTGATGTCTCTGCTTTTTATAATGTTGTCTAAAAATCCTTCTCTTTAAAGAAGCCTATCATGCTCCTCACTAATACACTGTGTTTTTACTTTCTCCATCAGCTCACCTCCCACAGTTATTATATTTTGTATCACTTGATCCTCTGGGGATTCCTTCCTCTTAGATTGAAAGATCTAATGAGCAGGGCCCTCAGATTACTCTTGTACCAAATTGTATTGTAACTTTAATGACTGCCTTAATTTTGTAAAGCACTGCGCAAACTGTTGGTGCTTTATAAATCCCATATAATAATAATAATTCAAGGAAGAAGTGGAATGACCGGGGGCCAGTGGTGAAAGGGAACTGACCAGTGGCCAGTGGTGGGGGAGGGGGGAGGATGATCTAGAGGGCAGCCCTGGAGAGGGTTATTAGTATTTTGAAAACTTTTTATTTTGAAAAAAATGATACAAGTCATGGTTTCGCAATAGTTTGCTTACCTGTTTCGATGTGTTCATCTCTAGAGACCAGCCAACCCTTACCTGACTGCTTTTGTAATCCATCCTCTGTCATGACTCCACCCTAGCTCCTATCAGAGAACTCTATATTGACCTGTGCACTGCAGGCCATCCCGGCTGATCAACCATTGTGTATTCCTTTGTGTGTTAGCTTCCTGTTACCTGCCGTGTGCTCTTCTGTTGTTCCGTTACCGACTTTGGCGTGTCCTTGACTTTCCCTGTTTGCCTGTGATCCTGACCTTTTGGCGTGTCCCTGACTATTCCTGTCTGCTTGTGGCCCCGACCTTGGCTTTGTCCCTCACTATCCCTGTCCTCCTGTTGCCTACTGTGGGTGTGAGCTGGGGGACCCTGGGGGTCGCGACCTGGAGCCAGTTGCAGCCACGTCCATCCTCACCACTAGAGGCGCTGGTGAACACCTGTTGGCTCTTAGACTCCGCGCCCCAGGGAATCTTACGCTCTAACCCCAGTGGGATCTGGCCCCCGTCCGCAGCAGTCAGCCGTAGGGTCCACAACCTTGCAGTGCACTCCTGATCCCTACGGTATGCATCTGGTCACCTCGCCTCAAAGTGACCTGACAATACAGTAGAGGCATTATAAAAACTTTTAACCTAAATTTTAAGAATTTGAGAAAAACAAAAACATTGTTCGACCTAATTGATGTTTTTTTTTATTTATTTTTTTACTTTTCTAAATTTATATACTGTTTTTGATCTTTTTTTTTTTTTAAATCATTATGACACGAGCCTATGTTGTATCTGACAAGCTTTTCACTCGGTTCCTATCCTCGGCCATCTGAAACTTTTTCTGATTGTTATTCTGTCCACATGAGTGGGCAGACGATGCCGGAGAGAAGGAAATTGACTGTAGTACAGTTTTAGCACCACATTTGATGTGAAAATTCAGTTCCTCTGGTCCAGAGCCAATGGCAGCTGCACAAAATTATGTTTATAGACAACAGAAATGGCTCATTCAATACAAAGTAGAACGGCAGATAGAGAGATGGGGTTTGTTGGCTGCAGAATTCATCCGTTTTATAGGCTGTGTTTGGAGAGAAGGGGAAGGCTGTGCGGTTTGCAGCGGAGCCCTAATAACCTGCCCGGATCCTCTCCATCTGGTCACACTCCAGTGTGTTTGGTTTATGGTGCTGTACTTCTGTGTTATGCTCTTGTAATGAATGCCTTTGTTAGCTTGTGTTTATGTTTTGTATGAAGGTCATGATTATGCTTGTATTTACTGAGCGTACAACTCATTTTCTCTGTTGGCAATCCAGGACTTTTTCTAGTTAAAGAGGTATGACACCAGATTTCTCATTGACATGGTAGTCCAAGAACTTTCGTAACTATTCCAAATAATCCAAGAAACTTTGTGTTAACTACAAGCACAACAGTGTGGCCAGCCAATGGGGTTCAATACTAGAGGGATCCCCAGCAGGAGGAAGGAGGTCCTGATGACTCTATATCAGTGATTCTCAATCAGGGTTCCGTGGAGCCCTAGGGGTTCCTCCAGAGGTTGTAGGGGTTCCTTCAGCATTGGGCAATTTCTGCCTCTCAGATAAGTTCCCTCTGACACCATTGATCTTTTTAGCTATCTGTAAGGAGATAATTCTTCCCAATGACCACAAGTGTAAGGACCATTCTTCCCACTGACCACAAGTGTGAGGACCATTCTTCCCAATGACCACAAGTGTAAGGACCATTCTTCCCACTGACCATCACACTAATGTATCATGAGTTGTAGATTTCAAATTTTTAGCAGGGGTTCCCCGAGACTGGAGAACTATGTCAAGGGTTCCTCTGTGTTGAAAAGGTTGAGAAAGGCTGCTCTATATAGATCTTTATATCACTAGAGGGATCACCAGCGGGAAGAAGGAGGTTTTGCTTCTTCTATATAGACCTTTATATCATTAAAGGGGTCAGCGGCAGGAGAAAGGAGATCCGGATTCCTCTATATAGATCTTTATATCACTAGAGGGGTCACCAGCAGGAGGAAGGAGGTCCGGATTCCTCTATATAGATCTTTATATCACTAGAGGGGTCACCAGCAGGAGAAAGGAGGTCCTGATTCCTCTATAGAGATCTTTATATCACTAGAGGGGTCACCAGCAGGAGGAAGGAGGTCCGGATTCCTCTATATAGATCTTTATATCACTAGAGGGGTCACCAGCAGGAGAAGGGGGGTCCTGATTCCTCTATATAGATCTTTATATCACTAGAGGGGTCACCAGCAGGAGGAAGGAGGTCCCGATTCCTCTATATAGATCTTTATATCACTAGAGGGATCACCAGCAGGAGGAAGGAGATCCGGATTCCTCTATATAGATGTTTAAATCACTAGAGGGATCACCAGCAGGAGGAAGGAGGTCCTGATTCCTCTATATAGATCTTTATATCACTAGAGGGGTCACCAGCAGGAGGAAGGAGGTCCCGATTCCTCTATATAGATCTTTATGTAGCACTGACCCCCGAAGGAGCTGCTGATTTTATTGGGCTTACCGTTACCTTCTTGACCTCGTGTATGTCTAGGGGTTTCCCGAGGTTGATGGCCCAAAGGATTGTAGAAACTGACACTGGATCCGCTTTAAGGATTTTTTATTTGCAAAAAGGAGTAGACAAAACACAGTCTCTCAATGAGGGTTAGAGGGTTTTAGGTAGAAAGTTCAGGTACTCTTGGAACTTATTCAAAGTAGGTAATCTCTCACTATAGCAATCCAGAGAATAGCCACTCACAACTGGATCCTCACTGCTACCGGATAGACCTCCTCTCACTAGGCCTAGCAGCCGATAGAGTGTTCAGATAAAGCGAAGCCTCTGCCACAGACTTGCATATGGAACGTTTGAATAAAGTCTCTGCCACAGACTTGTTGTAGAACACTTGTAGTAAACTGAAGGTTGTAGACAAATTTAGAGAGCCCTCATATGGTACCAGTATCTTGCAGCCAGTCTGGCGATACCGTATGAGTGTAGATTCACTTGGGGTTTTCCAACTAAGTCTCCAGGCTCTTTCTGAGAAGCCAGCCTTCCGCATGGCCTTCTCCCGAAGAGTCCTCCCCTGGTTGCTTCTTCAGTTGCTGGGCCTCTCCACAGACGAGACGGCACCGGACCACCTACGAATCCTCCCTCCAGTTACTTTGCCCGGGGCTAGCCAGCCCTGAGACTCGGAATTAGATGGATCCGCACCCCAGGTCATGAGAGCCATGGGGACTGGTCAGGAGGACCAGGACCAAACAGACAGAAAAATCTTCTGGACCGGAAACCAGAAGCACATGATGTCAGTACCTTAAGTACCCTCTCCCAGAATGCACAGCAGGGTGATACACCCACTGGGTTGGTTCCGAGAAGGAATGGCACTCAATGCACCCAGCTGAACTGCGTTCTCACACCTGCCAGTGATGACAGTGCCACCTATGGCCAAGTAGAACCCAGTGCAATCTAGCCAGACTGGTACTGAAACCATAATTTGGTATAATTAAACCCAAAACCAAACTGCGGTTCTAGAAACGTTAAATAGAGAAAAACACATTATTGTGTTAGTGTTTGTTATATCATTAGAGGGGTCACCAGCAGGAGGAAGGAGGTCCTGATTCCTCTATATAGATGTTTATATCACTAGAGGGATCACCATCAGGAGGAAGGAGGTCCTGATTCCTCTATATAGATCTTCACATCACTAGAGGGATCACCGGCAGGAGGAAGGAGGTCCTGATTCCTCTATATAGATCTTTATATCATTAGAGGGATCACCATCAGGAGGAAGGAGGTCCTGATTCCTCTATATAGATCTTTATATCACTAGAGGGGTTACCAGCAGAAGGAAGGAGATCCGGATTCCTCTATATAGATCTTTATATCACTAGAGGGATCACCGGCAGGAGGAAGGAGGTCCTGATTCCCCTATATAGATCTTTATATCACTAGCGGGGTCACCACCAGGAGGAAAGAGGTTCTGATTCCTCTATATAGATCTTTATATCACTAGAGGGGTCACCGGCAGGAGGAAGGAGGTCCTGATTGCTCTATATAGGTCTTTATATCACTAGAGGGGTTACCAGCAGGAGGAAGGAGGTCCTGATTCCTCTATATAGATCTTTATATCATTAGAGGGGTCAGTGGCAGGAGGAAGGAGGTCCCAATTCCTCTATAAGGATCTTTATAGTACTAGAGGGATCACCGGCAGGAGGAAGGAGATTCTGATTCCCCCTATAAAAGTCTTTAGGTAGACCTTATTAAGAATGCTGGGCTTTATTCGCAAATCTATATTAAAGTATAACTGGCGCCAATCTTACCCTATTGTCAATTGTTAAGTAGCTGCCCCTTTAGGTGGACTTGCCACTCAGAAATATACAATTAGGTAAAGTAGGGCGCTACTCCTTATTGTATAAAAATGTGAGTACAACTATTTAACCAATTATTGCATAGTTTGGTTAAATAGTTATACTCGCATTTGTATATAAAAGGCTTAGCGCCCCACAATACCTATTTGTTCGATTCATGAAACGTTATCTACCACTGGTTAAGGAGGCGACACCCATGCCTCATCAACTAACAACCATGACTTATCTGCTGACAAGTGGAGTCCCCCTCCATTTATATTGGGCCCTATATAGATCTTTATATCACTAGAGGGGTCACCAGCAGGAGAACATTTAAAAAAAAATTGCTGTGAGGTTCTCCCCAACAAAATCCATTCCAGACCCTTATCCAAGCATGCAGCCTGGAAAGCAAGGAGTGGGGGGGGGGGGGTGCTGGTTCACCCCCTCTACTGAACCATACTAGTCTACAGGCCCTCAACATGGTGGGTGCTTTTGGGGGGGGGGGTGGACCCTCCCCCCTCAAAGAACCTTGTCCTGATGTTGATGAAGACAAGGGCCTCCTCTCTGCAACCCGGCCAGGTGGTGGTTATGGGGGTAATTTATCAGAAACTGGAAGCCCCCTGTAATAAGGGAGCCCACTGATTCTGCCCCCCCCCCCGGTGCATGAGTATGGGGTTCACCTCTGTGCCCCCCATTCCCACCAACACACACCTCTGTACCCCAGTTACCAACATGCCACTTATAAACCCTCCCGATACACATCTTTGTACCTCCAAACATACCTTTCCACATCCCATCACACTTCTGAAGCCTACACTCCTCATGATATTTCAGACGAGATTACTCGGTTCAAGTCGGACCTGGGAGGGAAGAGCCCACAGACATTCATGGTGTAACCTTGTACAGGCACTCCTCTCCTCTCCTTGTGTTATGAAGCCGATGCCTAGCTGGGAAAGACACTCCACCCCACTTTCTATTAACATGATAGATAGATAGATACAATATATTACCAAAAGTATTGGGACGCCTGCCTTTACACACACATGAACTTTAATGGCATCCCAGTCTTAGTCCGTAGGGTTCAATATTGAGTTGACTCGCCCTTTGCAGCTATAACAGCTTCAACTCTACTGGGAAGGCTGTCCACAAGGTTTAGGAGATGTGTCTATGGGAATGTTTGACCATTCTTCCAGAAGCACATTTGTGAGGTCAGGCACCAAAGTTGGGCGAGAAGGCCTGGCTCGCGGTCTCCACTCTGATTCATCCTAAAAGTCTTCTATTGGGTTGAGGTCAGGACTCTGCACATGCCAATCAAGTTCCTCCACCCCAAACCCGCTCATGCATGTCTTTATGGACCTTGCTTTGTGCACCGGTGCGCAGTCATGTTGGAACAGGAAGGGGCCGTCCCCAAACTGTTCCCACAAAGTTGGGAGCATAAAATTGTCCAAAAGGTCTTGGTATGCTGACGCCTTAAGAGTTCCCTTCACTGGAACTAAGGGGCCAAGCCCAACCCCTGAAAAACAACCCCCCACACCATAATCCCCCCTCCACCAAATGATTTGGACCAGTGCACAAAGCAAGGTCCACGAAGACATGGATGAGCGAGTTTGGGGTGGAGGAACTTGACTGGTCCTGACCTCAACCTTTGGATGAATTCGAGCAGAGACGCTTCTGGAAAAACGGTCAAACATTGCCATAGACACCCTCCTAAAACTTGTGGACGGCCTTCCCAGAAGAGGTGAAGCTGTTATAGCTGCAAAGGGTGGGCCAACTCAATATTGAACCCTACGGGCCAAGACGGATGCCATTAAAGTTCATGTGTATGTAAAGGCAGGCGTCCCAATACTTTTGATAATATACTGTAGATAGATGGATAAATAGAATATTTGTAGAAGAATGTTCTCTTCCTGCCGAGTTGCGATGCAGAACATGCCTCTGTGTCTCGGTTACTGGCGGTATGATGGTGACATTGCACACCTCGCTGGGCCGGGTAAAATATGGCCGTTTAGTTTCATCATAGGTGTGGAAGAAAGAGCAGGATAGGCAGCATTGACCCCCCCCCCCCAGTGGACGGTATATTTACACTCAACACGGGTCACCTAAATGTTCTGTAAAGATGGATTATTCCTTCCTGGAGTCATCAGTCAGTCTCCATGCTGGTTGTCTACCCAACAGGCCGCATGTCGGAATGTGTACAACCGGCACAGGAGGCACATAAATGTCAGGGAAGGAAGTAATGATCTCTCGTTACGCTCAGCAATTCTTCACACACACCTCCCAATTCACCTGTATTATAGGAACTTATCAAACAGAACACTCACAATTATATGCAATGTAACAAAAAAAAAAAAAAAATATGTCAAAATATGTGTCAACGAGTGTTATGGCAATACGCCAATCATTACGGGAGAATCGTATTGTGGTCACTGATGTGGCCTATACAGAAAACAAAATGCAAAAAATTCAGTTCAACGCACAGTAAATGCATTAACTTAAATAATAATATAAAATATAGTAATACTACTACTAATAGTAATAATCGTATGTATGATAATAATAGTAATAATAAAGAAAAATAATAATAATACTACTAATTAGTGATGGCCGAACGGTTCGCCCGGCGGTCGTTTCGCGGCGAATTTCCGACTTTCGCCGTCCGCGGGTTCGAACGCCTTTTTCCGTCGTTCGCCCCGGCGGACTTACGTGTTTAATGTATACAAGAACTTTAACCTTTCGTGACACGTTTATCATGTGTTACAGGACAACCAATTGAGACATGACAGCTCATGGACACTTGGACATTCCCCCTAACCTATAAATACACCCGATCCGGTGGCCATTTTACATTCTTTCTTCTGTCACTGTAGGGAAAGGATCCTGTGTGGAGTAGGGACAGAGAAAACGCTAGCTATTTGGTACACAAAAGTTCTTTTCAGGACTGGTATAGGTGTTAGGTCAGCAGCCTGAGTTTCTTTTGTCAGTTTAGATAAAGGGACAGAGCGCTGTATGCTGCTATTTTAGGGACAGCTCAGCCAGATTAGTCTTTCTTCATCATCATCATCATCATCATCATTAGCTGTTACTATCAGGTCCACAAAAGAGCTGTTCCAGCTAATCGTTCCAGCCTACTCTTTTTTGCCAATTTGTATAGGGACAGGCAGGAAGCAGTGTGTCAGGCAGTGAGGATAATTTTAAAGACTTGCTGTTACTATTAGTTCCACAAAGGTTCTTTTCAGGACTGGTATCAGTGGTACGGTAATAGGCTTGTACACGTATAATATTCTTTCTTCCAAATATAGAAAGAATATTATACTTGACTGCTGCCCTTCTGCTGCAGTCTGCTAATCATTCACAACTCACTTGTTCCACAAAAGTTCTTATAAGGACTGGTAACTTGGTCTGTCTAGGGTGCTACGGTACATAGGCTTGGGTGCGGTACAGTCTGCTGTTCTGTAAGGACCGCTATCGGTCCACAATAGATAGGGTTGCCGTGCACTACTGCTGACCGCTGCCCTATACTGCAGCAGTCCTTCAGCGGTATAGGGACTGACGCACAGTCTGCTAAACACTAATACACAACCTGCTTGGTCCACAAAAGTTCTTATAAGGACTGGTAACTTGGTATAGGGTGCTACGGTACATAGGCCTGAGTGCGTTACAGTCTGCTGTTCTGTAAGGACCGCTATCGGTCCACAATACATAGGGTTGACGTGCACTACTGCTGACCGCTGCCCTATACTGCAGCAGTCCTTCAGCGGTATAGGGACTGACGCACAGTCTGCTAAACACTAACACACAACCTGCTTGGTCCACAAAAGTTCTTATAAGGACTGGTAACTTGGTATAGGGTGCTACGGTACATAGGCCTGAGTGCAGTACAGTCTGCTGTTCTGTAAGGACTGCTATCGGTCCACAATACATAGGGTTGCCGTGCACTACTGCTGACCGCTGCCCTATACTGCAGCAGTCCTTCAGCGGTATAGGGACTGACGCATTGTCTGCTAAACACTAATACACAACCTGCTTGGTCCACAAAAGTTCTTATAAGGACTGGTAACTTGGTATAGGGTGCTACGGTACATAGGCCTGAGTGCGTTACAGTCTGCTGTTCTGTAAGGACCGCTATCGGTCCACAATACATAGGGTTGCCGTGCACTACTGCTGACCGCTGCCCTATACTGCAGCAGTCCTTCATTGGTATAGGGACTGACGTACAGTCTGCTAATCACTAACACACAACCTGCTTGGTCCACAAAAGTTCTTATAAGGACTGGTAACTTGGTATAGGGTGCTACGGTACATAGGCCTGAGTGCGTTACAGTCTGCTGTTCTGTAAGGACCGCTATCGGTCCACAATACATAGGGTTGCCGTGCACTACTGCTGACCGCTGCCCTATACTGCAGCAGTCCTTCATTGGTATAGGGACTGACGTACAGTCTGCTAATCACTAACACACAACCTGCTTGGTCCACAAAAGTTCTTATAAGGACTGGTAACTTGGTATAGGGTGCTACGGTACATAGGCCTGAGTGCGTTACAGTCTGCTGTTCTGTAAGGACCGCTATCGGTCCACAATACATAGGGTTGCCGTGCACTACTGCTGACCGCTGCCCTATACTGCAGCAGTCCTTCATTGGTATAGGGACTGACGTACAGTCTGCTAATCACTAACACACAACCTGCTTGGTCCACAAAAGTTCTTATAAGGACTGGTAACTTGGTATAGGGTGCTACGGTACATAGGCCTGAGTGCGTTACAGTCTGCTGTTCTGTAAGGACCGCTATCGGTCCACAATACATAGGGTTGCCGTGCACTACTGCTGACCGCTGCCCTATACTGCAGCAGTCCTTCAGCGGTATAGGGACTGACGCACAGTCTGCTAAACACTAACACACAACCTGCTTGGTCCACAAAAGTTCTTATAAGGACTGGTAACTTGGTATAGGGTGCTACGGTACATAGGCCTGAGTGCGTTACAGTCTGCTGTTCTGTAAGGACCGCTATCGGTCCACAATACATAGGGTTGCCGTGCACTACTGCTGACCGCTGCCCTATACTGCAGCAGTCCTTCATTGGTATAGGGACTGACGTACAGTCTGCTAATCACTAACACACAACCTGCTTGGTCCACAAAAGTTCTTATAAGGACTGGTAACTTGGTATAGGGTGCTACGGTACATAGGCCTGAGTGCGTTACAGTCTGCTGTTCTGTAAGGACCGCTATCGGTCCACAATACATAGGGTTGCCGTGCACTACTGCTGACCGCTGCCCTATACTGCAGCAGTCCTTCATTGGTATAGGGACTGACGTACAGTCTGCTAATCACTAACACACAACCTGCTTGGTCCACAAAAGTTCTTATAAGGACTGGTAACTTGGTATAGGGTGCTACGGTACATAGGCCTGAGTGCGTTACAGTCTGCTGTTCTGTAAGGACCGCTATCGGTCCACAATACATAGGGTTGCCGTGCACTACTGCTGACCGCTGCCCTATACTGCAGCAGTCCTTCAGCGGTATAGGGACTGACGCACAGTCTGCTAAACACTAACACACAACCTGCTTGGTCCACAAAAGTTCTTATAAGGACTGGTAACTTGGTATAGGGTGCTACGGTACATAGGCCTGAGTGCAGTACAGTCTGCTGTTCTGTAAGGACCGCTATCGGTCCACAATACATAGGGTTGCCGTGCACTACTGCTGACCGCTGCCCTATACTGCAGCAGTCCTTCATTGGTATAGGGACTGACGTACAGTCTGCTAATCACTAACACACAACCTGCTTGGTCCACAAAAGTTCTTATAAGGACTGGTAACTTGGTATAGGGTGCTACGGTACATAGGCCTGAGTGCGTTACAGTCTGCTGTTCTGTAAGGACCGCTATCGGTCCACAATACATAGGGTTGCCGTGCACTACTGCTGACCGCTGCCCTATACTGCAGCAGTCCTTCAGCGGTATAGGGACTGACGCACAGTCTGCTAAACACTAACACACAACCTGCTTGGTCCACAAAAGTTCTTATAAGGACTGGTAACTTGGTATAGGGTGCTACGGTACATAGGCCTGAGTGCAGTACAGTCTGCTGTTCTGTAAGGACCGCTATCGGTCCACAATACATAGGGTTGCCGTGCACTACTGCTGACCGCTGCCCTATACTGCAGCAGTCCTTCAGCGGTATAGGGACTGACGCACAGTCTGCTAAACACTAACACACAACCTGCTTGGTCCACAAAAGTTCTTATAAGGACTGGTAACTTGGTATAGGGTGCTACGGTACATAGGCCTGAGTGCGTTACAGTCTGCTGTTCTGTAAGGACCGCTATCGGTCCACAATACATAGGGTTGACGTGCACTACTGCTGACCGCTGCCCTATACTGCAGCAGTCCTTCATTGGTATAGGGACTGACGTACAGTCTGCTAATCACTAACACACAACCTGCTTGGTCCACAAAAGTTCTTATAAGGACTGGTAACTTGGTATAGGGTGCTACGGTACATAGGCCTGAGTGCAGTACAGTCTGCTGTTCTGTAAGGACCGCTATCGGTCCACAATACATAGGGTTGACGTGCACTACTGCTGACCGCTGCCCTATACTGCAGCAGTCCTTCAGCGGTATAGGGACTAAGAGTTTTGTCACAGGGTGATTTAAAAAATGACAGGCAGAGGAAGAGGCAGGCCCTTCCGCAGGGGTGGTAGGGGTAGGGCAGGAGCAACAGCCTTGAGCCAAAGTGGGAAGTTGCAGAAGGTGCGTTCAATTACTTTAAAGGACGCACCAGACTTGGTTGAGTGGCTCACTCAGCCTTATTCTTCTGCACCCTCCTCATCCTCTCGATCTGCACCCTCTTCTTCACTCTCTGCTATGTGCACCCCCAAAGACACTACCACCAACAACACCACCACCACCACATACCTTCCGCTTGAGTGCAAATGGGGGCCTTCATGCTCCAGTGTTTTAATAGGGACCCCCGTATAAAAAGCATGAGGGTCAAGGACCAGTACTGGGTGGCAACGTACTTAGATCCCCGGTACAAACACAAAATGGCGGAAATGTTACCGCCGTCGCAGAGGGCTGTCAGAATGCAGCACTTCCAGGCCTTGCTTCGAGAAATGCTGCATTCTGCTTTTGCGTGCGCTGGCAGAGGAGCAATTCCCACTCCCAGAGAAGGATTTGCGGGTACCAATCCAACAGCGCCTGCAAGAAGAGGCCGGTTTGAAGATGTGTTGGTGACTTCGGATATGAGGTCATTCTTTCAGCCGACCCATCGACAGGTGTCATCCGGATCCAGCATCAGGGAACGCCTAGACCGTCAGGTGTCCGACTACATTGGGTTAACGGCCGATGTGGACGCTCTGAGGAGTGATGAACCCCTAGACTACTGGGTGGGCAGGCTTGACCTCTGGCCAGAGCTTGCCCAATTTGCAATCGAACTGTTGGCTTGCCCCTCATCCAGTGTCCTGTCCGAAAGGACGTTCAGCGCAGCAGGGGGGATTGTGACCGATAAGCGTACTCGCCTAGCTCACGACAGTGTTAACTACCTCACATTTCTAAAAATGAATGAGGCATGGATCTCGGAGGAATTCAACACATGTGATCAGTAGACCATGTATATGTCTATAAACAATTTTTGGAATCAAGCACACAGACCTTCTTAATTCATTTGGCTCACTTCCCTGACCCAAAAAAGCACACCGTACTATATGCCCCTACCCTCCTCTTTGAAGAGGTTGAGCGGTGTCATATTTCTACTGGGGCTGCTTATTATGAGGGGTTCCCACCATCCCTGTGCTGTGCTGACTTCCTCCTGGGTGTTCTTATTATGAGGGGCTCCCACCATCCCTGTGCTGTGCTGACTTCCTCCTGGGGGTTCTTATTATGAGGGGCTCCCACCATCCCTGTGCTGTGCTGACTTCCTCCTGGGGGTTCTTATTATGAGGGGATCACACCATCCCTGTGCTGTGCTGACTTCCTCCTGGGGCTGCTTACGGTGCTGCTGTCAGCGCTGTATGTCACGGAGCTGCTGTCAGCGCTGTATGTCACGGAGCTGCTGTCAGCGCTGTATGTCACGGAGCTGCTGTCAGCGCTGTATGTCACGGAGCTGCTGTCAGCGCTGTATGTCACGGAGCTGCTGTCAGCGCTGTATGTCACGGAGCTGCTGTCAGCGCTGTATGTCACGGAGCTGCTGTCAGCGCTGTATGTCACGGTGCTGCTGTCAGCGCTGTATGTCACGGAGCTGCTGTCAGCGCTGTATGTCACGGAGCTGCTGTCAGTGCTGTATGTCACGGAGCTGCTGTCAGCGCTGTATGTCACGGAGCTGCTGTCAGCGCTGTATGTCACGGAGCTGCTGTCAGCGCTGTATGTCACGGTGCTGCTGTCAGCGCTGTATGTCACGGAGCTGCTGTCAGCGCTGTATGTCACGGAGCTGCTGTCAGTGCTGTATGTCACGGAGCTGCTGTCAGCGCTGTATGTCACGGAGCTGCTGTCAGCGCTGTATGTCACGGAGCTGCTGTCAGCGCTGTATGTCACGGTGCTGCTGTCAGCGCTGTATGTCACGGAGCTGCTGTCAGCGCTGTATGTCACGGAGCTGCTGTCAGCGCTGTATGTCACGGAGCTGCTGTCAGCGCTGTATGTCACGGAGCTGCTGTCAGCGCTGTATGTCACGGAGCTGCTGTCAGCGCTGTATGTCACGGTGCTGATGTCAGTGCTCTGTATTACGGTGCTGCTGTCAGTGCTCTGTATCTCCTGCACCCTCTTGTTTGCCTACCCTGGTCCCTGACCTTCCCTCTCCTCCATTGCCTTCATTAGCTCCATAGTCCTGAATTGTCAGAACAATTTCCCAAATAAAAAAAAAATGCTTGTAGTTATCGATCCCAAATTCACCTCATACATGTATTATGCTATTGTCCAGGTGGTGGGACTACGTGCTACCCCCTAATAATTACCCCGTGGCCGCAAATTCGACCTAAAGGTTTGCGAAATTCGCCTCCCATTGAAGTCAATGGAGCCCGCGGCGAACGGTCGTTTTCGCGAACGTTTGTGCCCGTTCGCGTTTCGCGTTCGCGAAACGTCCCGTCGGAAGTTCGTCCATCACTACTACTAATAATAATGTGATACACGTAAAATAATTAGTATTTCTCATATAAGTTATTTATTATTATTTACAACACCTGCTATCGCCATACTAGATCTGCGCACTGCCTTTCGATTGCAAGCTTGTCATGATCAAGGCTCTCCTGTCCCTCTTGTCTTGAATCGTATTTTATTGAATTGTATCATGTATAGTAAAAATAATAACAATAATAATAACAATAATATAAATAAAATATAATAATACTATTACTAGTAATAATAATAACAATAATATAAAATATAGTAATACTACTACTACTACTAATAATAATAATAATACACCATAATAATATAAAATATATAACTATTACTACTAATAGTAATAATAATAACAATAATATAAAATATAGTAATACTACTACTATTACTATTACTAATACTACTACTAATAATAATACACAATATTAATATAAAATATAGTACTACTACTACTACTATTACTAATAATAATAATAATAATAATAAAAATAATAATATAAAATATAGTAATACTACTACTACTATTATTACTAATAGTAATAATAATAACAATAATATAAAATATAGTACTACTACTACTACTACTACTACTAATAATAATAATAATAACAATAATAATGTAAAATATAGTAATAATAGTACTACTATTACTACTAATAGTAATAATAATAACAATAATATAAAATATAGTAATACTACTACTATTAATAATACTAATACTACTACTAATAATAATAATAATAATATAAAATATATAACTATTACTACTGTTATTACTACTAATAATAACAATCATATAAAATATAGTAATACTACTACTATTACTACTACTAATACAACTACTAATAATAATACACAATATTAATATAAAATATAGTAGTACTACTACTACTAATAATAATAATAACAGTAATATAAAATATAGTAATACTACTATTACTACTAATAGTAATAATAATAACAATAATATAAAATATAGTAATACTACTACTACTACTAATACTAATAATAATAATAATATAAAATATATAACTTGTACTACTATTATTACTACTAATAGTAATAACAATAACAATAATATAGTAATACTACTACTATTACTACTACTAATACTACTTCTAATAATAATACACAATATTAGTATAAAATATAGTACTACTACTACTACTACTACTAATAATAATACAAAATATAGTAATACTACTACTACTACTAATAGTAATAATATTAACAACCATATACAATATAGTAATATTACTACTACTAATACCACTAATACTCATAATATTAACAATAATATACAATATAGTAATATTACTACTACTACTACTACTACTAATAATAATAATAATAATAATAGTATTAACAATAATATAAAATATAGTACTACTACTACTACTACTAATAATAATAAATATAATAAAAGTAAAATAATTTGTATATGCCATATAAAATATTTATTATTATTTACAATACCTGCCTTGTTTACAACACCTGTTATCACCATACTGGATTGGCACCTCCTGTCTCTCTTGTCCTGAATTGTATCATAATTAATAATAATATATTACAAGTAAAATAATTAGTATTTCCCTTATAAGTTATTTATCATTATCTATAATATCTGCCTTTTTTTACAACACCCACTATTACCATACTGGATCTGTGCACTGCCTTTCGATTGCAAGCTCTCATTATCAAGGCCTCCCTGTCCCTCTTGTCTTGTATTACATTGAATTGTATCATGTATAATAATAACAAAAATATAAACAAATAATAATAATAACAACACTAATAATAACAATAATTATAATAATAACAATAAAATAATATTAATAATAATAATAATGTAAGACAAGTAAAATAATTAGAATTTCCCATATAAGTTATTTATTATTTACTAATGACCTCCTCCCTGTGTTTGTGTTTTAGGTCACTTTTTGTTCTTGGGCTCCGGCGGTGATCGCAGTCCCACGGTGATGAGCCCCTGGCTGCGCAGTAACAGTGCCAGCTGCAGAGTGGAGGTAGCCGTGTTCCTGCAGAAGACCGGGGGGAGATATATCGTCCGTCTACAGCCAGAAAACCTGCCAATTTCTGTTGCTGAAGCTTCGCCAACACTGGAGAAAAGTCGGTGAGTTATTAAATGACCGGCGCGGCTATTTACTCTAGAAATAAGGAGATAGAAATGAATAATTTCCTTAAAGTGTCATTAAGGCAAAACTGTTTTTTTTTTCTTTCATTTTGGATATAGTAAGGGAAGGTTATAACCCCTTCCAGTTTTATTTTTGCTGTCTGTGTCCCCATTGCGGAGATTACCTTATACTTCCTGTCTAGAGTTGAGCGGACACCTGGATGTTCGGGTTCGACTAGTTCTGCCGAACTTTGGAAAAAAGTTCGGGATTCGGGACCGAACTTGAACCCGAACTCGAACCCCATTGAAGTCAATGGGGACCCGAACTTTTGAGGACTAAAATGGCTCTAAAAAAGTAATGGAAAGGGCTAGAGGGCTGCAAATGGCAACAAAATGTTGTTAAGAGCATGGCAAGTGCTCTGCAAACAAATGTGGATAGGGAAATAACTTAAAATAACATTAAAAAAACTATATGTCCATTTGCCACGTGACTTGCCACATCACCTGCCACAAGTTGTGGATTGTCCACCTGCCACATCACTTGCCACGTCACCTGCCACGTCATCTGCCACAAGTTGTGGATTGTCCACCTGCCACATCACTTGCCACGTCACCTGCCACGTCACCTGCCACATCACCTGCCACAAGTTGTGGATTGTCCACTTGCCACGTCACCTGCCACATCACTTGCCATGTCACCTGCCACAAGTTGTGGATTGTCCACTTGCAACGTCACTTGCCACTTCACTTGCCACGAGTTGTAGATTGTCCACTTGCCACCTGTCATGTCAATTGCCACAAGTTGTGGATTGTCCACTTGCCACATCACTTGCCACGTCATCTGCCACAAGTTGTGGATTGTCCACCTGCCACATCACTTGCCACGTCACCTGCCATGTCACCTGCCACAAGTTGTGGATTATCCACTTGCCACGTCACCTGCCACAAGTTGTGGATTGTCCACTTGCCACGTCACCTGCCACATCACCTGCCACAAGTTGTGGATTGTCCACTTGCCACGTCACTTGCCACGTCATCTGCCACAAGTTGTGGATTGTCCACCTGCCACATCACTTGCCACGTCACCTGCCATGTCACCTGCCACAAGTTGTGGATTGTCCACTTGCCACGTCACCTGCCACAAGTTGTGGATTGTCCACTTGCCACGTCACCTGCCACGTCACCTGCTATGTCACTTGCCATGTCACCTGCCATGTCACCTGCCATGTCACCTGCCACAAGTTGTGGATTGTCCACTTGCCACGTCACCTGCCACATCACCTGCCACAAGTTGTGGATTGTCCACTTGCCACGTCACTTGCCACTTCACCTGCCACGAGTTGTAGATTGTCCACTTGCCACCTGTCATGTCACTTGCCACAAGTTGTGGATTGTCCACTTGCCACGTCACCTGCCACGTCACCTGCCATGTCACTTGCCATGTCACCTGCCATGTCACCTGCCACAAGTTGTGGATTTTCCACTTGCCACGTCACCTGCCACATCACCTGCCACAAGTTGTGGATTGTCCACTTGCCACGTCACTTGCCACTTCACCTGCCACGAGTTGTAGATTGTCCACTTGCCACCTGTCATGTCACTTGCCACAAGTTGTGGATTGTCCACTTGCCACATCACTTGCCATGTCATCTGCCACAAGTTGTGGATTGTCCACCTGCCACATCACTTGCCACGTCACCTGCCATGTCACCTGCCACAAGTTGTGGATTGTCCACTTGCCACGTCACCTGCCACAAGTTGTGGATTGTCCACTTGCCACGTCACCTGCCACGTCACCTGCCACGTCACCTGCCACGTCACCTGCCACATCACTTGCCATGTCACCTGCCATGTCACCTGCCACAAGTTGTGGATTGTCCACTTGCCACGTCACCTGCCACATCACCTGCCACAAGTTGTGGATTGTCCACTTGCCACGTCACTTGCCACTTCACCTGCCACGAGTTGTAGATTGTCCACTTGCCACCTGTCATGTCACTTGCCACAAGTTGTGGATTGTCCACTTGCCACGTCACTTGCCACGTCACCTGCCACAAGTTGTGGATTGTCCACTTGCCACGTCACTTGCCATGTCACCTGCCACGTCACCTGCAACAAGTTGTGGATTGTCCACTTGCCACGTCACTTGCCACGTCACCTGCCACAAGTTGTGGATTGTCTACTTGCAACATCACTTGCCACCTGCCATGTCACTTGCACACGTTTGTGGATTGTCCACTTGCAATTGCAATTGTTTAAAATATTTTTTTAATTGTTTTTCATCATTTGCCATCATTACCGAACACCGAACCCGAACATACAGTCAATTGTTCGGGTTCGGGACCCAAAAACCCAAAGGTTCGGTACGAACTCAAACTTTACAGTTTGGGTTTGCTCAACAATATTCCTGTCCCATAGCCAAAACAGGGAGTGGGACGATCCCGGGGTGTCACTAGAACTAATGTCCCCATTGAAAGATCTCCCCTCTATTCCTGGAGACACAGATTTTCTTTTACGTTTTTTTATTTTTTTGTTCACTATTAATTTTCTGTATACAAAGCACTAAAACACAACATTTATTTCACTGTTTACATCCTACAACTTTTTATTTTCCCAGATTTTCATTCACTTGAAATGATATTGGTAAACATGATGAATAGAAAGAGTTACTGTCCCTAACGGAGGCACACAGCAATAAAAACCTGACAAGAGTTTAAAAAAATAAAAAAAATAATATAAAAATAATAAAGTTTTTATTTATACTTTAAAGGGTAAATTTAAAGAAATAAAGAAATAAATAGCAAATAAATAATATATATATATATATATATATATATATATATATATATATATATATATATATATATATATATATATATATATATATATATATATAATTTTTTTAAATATATAATTTTATGTATATACATACATATACATATATATATATATATATATATATATAGATAGATAGATAGATAGATAGATAGATAGAGAGGCAGAGGCCAAGAGATGGCCGACACATTTTTCTCAACAGCCATTTCCGGTACATATTTGTTATATTTGCCAATGTTGTTGTTTTTATGAATTTATTGTCCATTATCTGATTGATGCGTGTATGGGAGAAATCAGGGTTGTCTCTGCTTATAGCAGGCGGGTTTTTATACACTGAGGTCTGTGTCTTGTGCCCCTTAGCTATGGTTAATATACGTCGTGGCTTGCAAGTGGTTTACGGGGGGGGTTTAGGATAAAACTTTCAGCCGGCGATTCTCTTTCTCATGAAAGCGGTCTGAATGGCTAATCAGCCGCTGGATCGCTTTAAGAAGCAGCAAGAGGAGTCCACTCCCCACCCACCCCCCACACGGTCCTGCCACTCACTGGTGTTTCTCCGGCTCACTGTTTTTCCTGGGGCGCCATGGAAACGATCCGACCGCGTGGCCTGGATGGCCATAGAGGTGAGGAGAGACTATATTGTCTCTGATCGCCTCTATGCTCTAGGCCAGTGATGGAGAACCTCGGCACCCCCAGATGTTTTGGAACTACATTTCCCATGATGCTCAACTACACTGCTGAGTGCATGAGAATCCTGGGAAACATAGTTCCAAAACATCTGGGGTGCCAATCACTGATCTAGGAGGACCAGAGAGACATCATGACCGTCACTTCTGGTCTACGGGGGAAGCAAACTATTTTTTTTTTTTAACGCAAAAGATACTTTTTTTTTTTTTATATATATATATTTTACTTTCAAAGGTGGAGGAGGGATTTGAGGACTCTCGTGAAAGTCCAGAGGGCCGCTTTCAGAAACACTCACTGGTGTTTCTCGGACTTACCATTTTTTTTTTTTTTTTTTTTTTTACCGGCGCGCCTGGGAAATGATCCAACGGTCTGGCAGGCCTAGCCATAGAGGGTACCAGTAATTAGATCGTCTCTGATCGCCTCTATGACCTTGGAGGACCGGAGCCAGGTCATGACGTCACTTCCAGTAGAGGGCGGAAGTAAACAATTTATTTTATTTTTTTTCTAAAGCAAAAGATCAAAACCTATTTTTTTTTTGGATCCTTTGCTTTTTAAACGTAGAGGAGAGATTTGGGGTTTTATAGACCCCAGATCTCTACATAAAGAGGATCTGTCATCCCTTATTTATATTACAAGGGACGTTTACATTTCTTTGTAATAGGAATAAAAGTGACCAAAAAATGAAATAAAATAATTAAAATATTAATCTCCTTTATTAAAATGATAAATTATAAAAAAAATGAATAATAATAATAATAATAATAATAATAATAATAAATAAAAAAATTAAAACGCCCCTATCCCTCTGTGTTCGTGAACAAAAGCGAACACATACGTAATTTGCGCACACAAATGTAAACGGTGTTTACACCACACATGTGAGGAATCGCCACGAACATCAGAGTGAGAACAATAATTCTAGCACTAGACCTCCTCTGTAACTCTAAACTGGTAATCTGTAAACATTTTTAAAGTGTCACCTATGGAGATCATTAAGTATTGTAGATTGTCGCCATTTCTTGAGTGTGCGCAAATTTAAAGTGTGACGTGTTAGGCATCTATTTACTCGGCGTAACATCTTCTTTTATATTTTACCAAAAAATTGGGATATATATATATATATATTGTGTGTGTGTTTTTTTTTTATATATAAATTTATTAAAGTGTATTTCTTACAAAAAAAAATGATAAACCACTGCACAAATACAGTGTGACATAAATAATTGCAACAGTCACCATTTTATTCTCTAGGGTCTCTTCTAATTATTTATATATCTATATCTATATATCTATATCTATATATATATATATATATATATATATATATATATATAGATATAGATATAAATATAGATATAGATATATATATATATATATATATATATATATATATATAATGTATAATGTTTGGGGGTTCTAAATAATTTTCTATTAAAAAATACAGATTTTTTATTGTAAACAAAAAGTGCCACATACTTTTTTCTCTTTATTTTTACTTTTTGATCCTACCAAGTCTGTTATTTTTCAACTTCCTTTAATCACTCACGGACCAGCTGCCGTCGTTATACGTCGGTACATTTGACGTGGAATACCGCTGTAGATAGCTGCCATAACCCCGGGAATGCTCTTAAACGGTGGACGGTCCACTTTCTGATAAAAGCCGCAAGATCATATTTATTGGCGGTGGGAAAGGTGCCCAGCCCCCCCCCCCATCCCCCCCCCCCCCCCCCGCTGCAAATCTCACATTAATAAAGAGGTCCTGTCATGTTTTTTTCTATTACAAAGGGGTGTTTATATTCCTTGTAATAGGAATAAAAGTGACCCAAAATAATTTTTTTAGAATGAAAGTGTAAAAAAAAAAAAAAAATTTTTTTTTTTTTTAAAGTCCCCCGTCCCACCATGCTCGTACGCAGAAGCGAACGCATACGTAAGTCCTGCTCACATTTGAAAACGGTGTTCAACCCACACAGGTGGGAGAGGTGTCGCCACGATCGTTAGAGTGAGAGCAATAATTCTAGCCCTAGACCTCCTCTATATCTCGAAACTGGTCATTTGTAGACATTTTTAAACATCACCAATAAAGATTTTTAAGCACCAAAGTTTGTTGCCATTGCACGAGCGGGCACAATTTTGAAGAGTGACATGTTGGGTATCAACTTTGGTATCTGTGCCCTCCCGATCCCAGTATTGTGTCCTCCTGACCTCCCTGTACTGTGCCCTTCTGATCCCCGTATTATACCATCCTATCCCCCCCCCCGTACTGTGCCTTCCTGATCCCAGTATTGTGTCCTCCTGATCCCCCTATACTGTGCCCTCCTGGTCCCAGTATTGTGCCCTCCAGCCCTCCCCCCTTTACTGTGCTCTTCTGATCCCAATATTGTGCCCTTCTGCCCGCCCATACTGTGCCCCCCTGATCCCAGTTTTGTGCCCTCCTGGCCCCCCGGACTGTGCCCTCCTGATCCCAGTATTGTGCCCTCCTGCCCCCCTGTACTGTGCCCCCCTGATCCCAGTATTGTGCCCTCCTGACCCAATCGTACTGTGCCCCCCTGATCCCAGTATTGTGCCCTCCTGCCCCCCCCCCGTACTGTGCCCCCCTGATCCCAGTATTTTGCCCTCCTAACTCCCCTGTATTGTGCCCTCCTGATCCCAGTATTGTGCCCTCCAGCCCCCCCCCCCCCCCGTACTGTGCCCTCCTGATCTCAGTATTGTGCCCTCCTGACCTCCCCCATGCTGTACCCCCCTGATCCCAGTATTGTGCCCTCCTGGCCCCCCCGGACTGTGCCCTCCTGATCCCAGTATTGTGCCCTCCTGCCCCCCTGTACTGTGCCCCCCTGATCCCAGTATTGTGCCCTCCTGACCCCCTAGTACTGTGCCCCCCTGATCCCAGTATTGTGCCCTCCTGCCCCCCCCGTACTGTGCCCCCCTGATCCCAGTATTTTGCCCTCCTAACTCCCCTGTATTGTGCCCTCCTGATCCCAGTATTGTGCCCTCCAGCCCCCCCCCGTACTGTGCCCTCCTGACCTCCCCCATGCTGTGCCCTCCTGATCCCAGTATTGTGCCCTCCTGACCCCCTCATACTGTGCCCCCCTGATCCCAGTATTGTGCCCTCCAGCCCCCCCTGTACTGTGCCCCCCTGATCCCAGTATTTTGCCCTCCTGACCCCCCTGTATTGTGCCCTCCTGATCCCAGTATTGTGCCCTCCAGCCCCCCCCCCCCATACTGTGTCCTCCTGATCTCAGTATTGTGCCCTCCTGACCTCCCCCATGCTGTGCCCTCCTGATCCCAGTATTGTGCCCTCCTGACCACCCTGTACTGTACCCCCCTGATCCCAGTATTGTGCCCTCCTGCTCCCCCTCCCCCATACTGTGCCCTCCAGATCCCAGTATTGTGCCCTCCTGACCTTCCCCGTACTGTGCCTCCTGATCCCAGTATTGTGCCCTCCTGACCATCCTCTACTGTGCCCTTTGTAGTGATTAGTCTTTGATTTATGGCATGTTTTGCTATTGGTTAAAATGGATTTTATTGCATGTACTAATAAATATGTTTAATTCTATCAACTATTTATATATATATATATATATATATATATATATATATATTCTTGTGAGTATGTGCGTAAATTGGGGCAGGCCCATAGGGGCCCCAGTGCATCACTTTGCCCAGGGGCCAAGATGCTATTAAGATGACCCTGCCAGCACAAGGTCTTCTCCAGTCGCTGGGTCATGGTTGGCCTTCAATGATGCAAAGAGGACTGTCAGTGCTGCAATATTGAGTCTTGTCTGTAAGTCTTGCCCTGTGAAGGCCCCCCCTCCCCCCCCCCCCCCACCCCCCACCTCTGTGTGATATTGCAAAGACTTTACACCCTCGTTACAGGTAATCTGCAGAGAAGAGCGGGCGGCCATTTTGCACTCGCAGTCTCGGCGGAGTTTACGGCCCGGAGCGGAGAATCGGGGAGCTGAATTACGACGTAATGAGCTGTTTATTTAGTCCTGTAGTAAATGGCGGTTTAGTGCTCGGTGTAATTTTTAATGTGAAATCCAGTAAAAATATATACTTCTGACTTATTACCACAAAGGTAGCAGATTTACGGCCCCGACGTCCGCCTCCGGCAATAAGTTTGGCGCGGCGCGGCCCACAAATCACAGGGAAAAAAAATTTACTTTGTGGCGGAACACGAAATGCGGAAATATTCTAATCGCCGCGGCCGCCGGATTCCGCCCGAGACTAAAGGAGGGAAATGAGTGAAGGAAACGGCCAATCGCCTGATTTATAATGTGTCCTCATCCGTCCTCCGCTCCGTTTACGAGCTGCAGATGGGAGGATGGATTTCCTCCACTATTTAGTGGTTTAAAGGCGATATTAGAGGAGAACGTGAATGGAAGTCGCAGAAATGACGGCTTGGCAGGAAGCGGAGTTCACCCGACACATTTATGTCAACCGTTTTCCAGGAGTGATGAATTATCCGACCGGGCGAGGCCGACTGGCCACCGGCTCAGGGGCTTGCTTATCGTGAGGCCCATCGTCTAGGGTTCTTTTACACTTGCAGTTTGGGGGGGGCGGTAAAAAACATCACCTACAAACTATGAGATATACATTATCTCACAAAAGTAAGTACACCCCTCACATTTGTGTAAATCTTTTCTTCTATCTTTTCATGTGACAACACTGAAGAAATGACACTTGTCTACAATGTAAAGAAGTGAGTGTACAGCTTGTATAACAGTGTAAATTTCCTGTCCCCTCAAAATAACTCAACACACAGCCATTAATGTCTAAACCGCTGGCAACAAAAGTCAGTACACCCCTAAGTGAAAATGCCCAAATTGGGGCCCAAAGTGTCAATATTTTGTGTGGCCGCCATTATTTTCCAGCACTGACTTAACCCTCTTGGGCATGGAGGTCACCAGAGCTTCACAGGTCACCACTGGAGTCCTCTTCCCCTCCTCCATGATGACATCACAGAGCTGGTGGATGTTGGAGACCTTGCGCTCCTCCACCTTCCGTTTGAGGATGTCCCACAGATGATCAATAGGGTTTAGGTCTGGAGACATGCTTGGCCAGTCCATCACCTTTACCCTCAGCTTCTTTAGCAAGGCATTGGTTGTCTTGGAGGTGTGTTTGGGGTTGTTATCATGTTGGAATACTGCCCTGCGGTCCAGTCTCTGAAGGGAGGGGATCATGCTCTGCTTCAGTATGTCACAGTACATGTTGGCATTCATGGTCCCCTCAATGATCTGTAGCCCCCCAGTGCCGGCAGCACTCATGCAGCCCCAGACCATGACACCCCCACCACCATGCTTGACTGTAGACAAGACACACTTGTCTTTGTCCTCCTCACCTGGTTGCCCCCACACACGCTTATCACCATCTGACACCAAATACCTTTATCTTGGTCTCATCAGACCACAGGACATGGTTCCAGTAATCCATCTCCTTAGTCTGCTTGTCTTCAGCAAACTGTTTGCGGTCTTTCTTGTGCATCATCTTTAGAAGAGGCTTCCTTCTGGGATGACAGCCATGCAGACCAGTTTGATGCAGTGTGCGGGGTATGGTCTGAGCACTGACAGGCTGACCCCCCCTCTACAACCTCTGCAGCAATGCTGGCAGCACTCATACGTCTATTTCCCAAAGACAACCTCTGGATATGACGCTGAGCACGTGACCTCAACTTCTTTGGTGGACCATGGTGAGGCCTGTTCTGAGTGGAACCTGTCCTGTTATACCGCTGTATGGTCTTGGCCACCGTGCTGCAGCTCAGTTTCAGGGTCTTGGCAATCTTCTTATATCCTAGGCCATCTTTATGTAGAGCAACAATTCTTTATTTTCAGATCCTCAGAGAGTTCTTTGCCATGAGGTGCCATGTTGAACTTCCAGTGACCAGTATGAGAGAGTGAGAGCAATAACACCAAATTTAACACAGCTGCTCCCCATTCACAGCCGAGACTTTGTCACACTAATGAGTCACATGACACCGGGGAGGGAAAATGGCTAATTGGGCCCAATTTGGGCATTTTCACTTAGGGGTGTACTGACTTTTGTTGCCAGCGGTTTAGACATTAATGGCTGTGTGTTGCATTATTTTGAGGGGATGGCAAATTGACACTGTTATACAAGCCGTACACTCACTACTTTACATTGTAGACAAGTGCCATTTCTTAAGTGTTGTCACATGAAAAGATATAATAACATATTTACAAAAATATGAGGGGTGTACTTACTTTTGTGAGATACTGTAACTGGAGATACTCTAACTGTTCTGCTTTATTATGACGCAATTGAAGGTTTTTATACATGTGATTACGTAGGTATCACACTAATATTACAATTGTATGTTTATGGTAACAAGGGGCGTAACATAGGCAGGCTAATTCTCATCAGGACTCGAAAGAATGCAAAACATGTACTGAAAACTTGTAGACAAGTGTCATTTCTTCAGTGTTGTCACATGAAAAGATAGAAGAAAAGATTTACAAAAATGTGACTGAGGGGCGTACTTACTTTTGTGAGATACTGTATACTGGAATTTATGCAGCTATAGACGCTATACTAGTAATGTCGATGATCAGCGACTTATAGTGTGACTGTTAGTGTGGCGGGAAATCTGGTGCTAACAGATACTGTCTGGGAGTGACACTAACTGACGCTGACGTCACTAATAACACTAATATATGATAAGATATGATCCTGTACGCTGTTCTAATGACACTGGCTGGGAAGGGGTTAACATCAAGGGGCAAGGTCATCTAGAGCCCAAGGTGAACATACCAAACTGCGCCCCCCCCCCCAAGATGTATGAGCATTGTGTGTCAGGAACCCCCCCCCCCAGAAAAATTCCCCCTCTTCACAGGATAAATCCACCCCCTCCCAGCACAACCCCCCCCCCCCAGCTCAAATCCTCTCTCTTCAGATCCCTACAGCACAACCCCCCCCAAAAAATAAAAAAAAACAGCCCCTAGAACAAGTCCTCTACCCCTAAAATTCTCTCTCTAAATACACATCCTCTCTCCCCCACACACTAAATCTCCCCTCTTAGCACAAATGGCCCCCCCCAAAAAAAATCCCCCTCGTAGCACAAATTTCCTTCCCCATCTATGATATCACCTCTTCTAGCACAAACCCCTCCAAATCCGATTCCCCCAAACGCACCCCCTCCCCATCAAAGCTCCCCTCCTACAATAGTTCTTACCCCTAGCTGCCTCCCAAATTCCCCCTCCCAGCACAAATCCTCCCCCCCCCCCAATCTCCTTGTGGCACCTCCACCTCGCATGATGCTACATTGTCCTAGGGCAGCTGCCCCTACCCTGCCCACCCCTGCCTAACAATGTGTAATAGATAAAAATGGAAGAGAGAAAGGAAGGGATTTTAACGGTGCAAAGATGAGAGAAAATTGTAATCAACGTATAAGAATTTTATATATTTTATTTTATATATTTTTTTTAATAAGTTCAAGTTTAAAAACGTATGAACAATAATAGAATTTGGTGGTCATAACAAGCAGGTTAAGTAGAAAGGTGATGGTTGCACATTAGCCCCGACATGTTTCGCTATAAGGCTTCATCAGAGGGACATGCAAGCCGAAAACACGAATGTCAAGAAGAACTGTACGTATACGGAGACAAAAATTGTACGTATTTGTCTCCGTATACGTACAGTTCTTCTTGACATTCGTGTTTCAGCTTGCACGTCCCCTGAAGAAGCCTTATAGCGAAACATGTCAGGGCTAATGTGCAACCATCGCCTTTCAACTTAACCTGCTTGTTATGACCACCAAATTCTATTATTGTTCATACGTTTTTAAACTTGAACTTATTAAAAAAAAATAAAAAAAAAAATATATAAAATTCTTATACGTTGATTACAATTTTCTCTCATCTTTGCACCGTTAAAATCCCTTGCTGTCTTCCATTTTTATCGATTTTCTCTCTGGGATGTGGTGCCAATTACAGTGGGTGTTTCACCATTAATCGGACACAACCTATATGTCTAACAATGTGTAATGTGTGCTGCTTTTACTCAATTGATCTAGCTGTTTTTTCTCTCTGCTTTTCAGGGAGAAGAAACAGCCAGATCGCTGTTCTCTGTATACATAGTTCTGTGTGTTTGTAAACACACAGAACTCTGTGCTAGGATTGGACACACCTGATCAGCAGGTTTCAGCCAAAATCAATGGCTGAAACCTGCTGACAAACGCATGCTGTGTCCAATCACAGCACGGATCAGCGTGGGGGCTCTCACATGCATGCCCCAAACCCGTAAAAAAAAAACGGCAGCAATGTACATGTAAGTTGCTCTGGGAAAACAGGTATATGGGCGCTGAAACCTCTCCACATAACAGCTCCCCCCTGTGCTCGGACCTGGAGGTTTGCCGACTCCTGCAACATACCAGAGTAAGGGAAGGGATGGTCGGCACTCAGGATGAAAGCCAAAAAAATAGTATTCCTTTGTTGAAAAGACATGTACAACCCTGGAAAAAAACAGCCTACGCGTTTCGGACTAATGACTAACTAATGTCCGAAACGTGTGCTCGGACCTGGAGGTTGCCGACTCCTGCAACATACCAGAGTAAGGGAAGGGATGGTCGCCACTCAGGATGAAATCCAAAAAAATAGTATTCCTTTGTTGAAAAGATATGTACAACCCTGGAAAAAAAACAGCCTACGCGTTTCGGACTAAGGGCTAACTAATGTCCGAAACGTGTATGCTGCTTTTACAGTGTTGTACATGTCTTTTTAAAAAAGGGAATACTATTTTTTTTTTGGATGTTCCGACCATCCCCTTTCCTATTCATGCACATTGGCATGCCTGCACCTGTCACCCTCTCGCAGTGTATCTAGCGGTGGATCCTGGCCTCGCCATCCCTCCAAGGAGCTTGGATCTGCAGGAAAAAGCTTGCCTAGTGAAAGCAGAAGGAACTCGGGGAACATCGGTTCCCTGATCCCTCCTGCGACTAATGACCTCCGAAGTGATGTGTATTATGTCACTTTTGGGGTCAGAGCTGACATTCTTTGGCTAGTGTAGCTAAGGATGGAGCTATTCAAGCACAGCCTGTGTTTGAATAGCTGCATTGGAGGGCAGGGGAGACACTGGGGGTCTAATAGATCTTCAAAGTCTCCATTAAAAAGTACCTGTCACCCAGGGCCGGCGCTACCACTAGGCGAACTAGGCAGCAGCCTAGGGCACAGCCATGGTCACTAGTTCCTTTACTTTTCGCTGGCTACCTAACATTCAAAAATCATGGAAAAAGGCAGCGTGGGGTCCCCTCCCAATCCATACCAGGCCCTTCGGGTCTGACATGGATTTTAAGGGGAAAACCCCCCCCCCCCCCCCGCTTTTTTAAAATGGCATGGGGTCCCCCATAAAATCCATTCAAGACCCTTATCTTTGCATGCAGCCCGGCAGGCCAGAAAAGGGGTGGGGGATGAGCAAGCTCATTTTGAACCATACCAGCCACATGCCTTCAACACCCCCTCCCCCCATGTTGAGGGCATGTGGCCTGATATGGTTCAGGAGTGGGGGTGGGTGCAAGCTCAGATAAGGGACTGGTATGGATTTTGGGAGGGGCCCACGCGGTTTATTTTTAACATTTCGAAATGGGCATTCCCCTCAAAATCAATACCAGACTCCAAGGGCCTGGTATGGATAGGGGGCCCCACGCCATTAAAAAAAAAAAAATAATTGGCATGGGAGTTCCCTTCAAAATCCATACCAGACCTGAAGGGCCTGGTATGGATGTGGGGCACCCCTAGCATTTTTTTTTTTTAACATTTTGGTGTGGGGGTTCCCCTCAAAATCCATACCAGACCCAAAGGGCCTGGTATGGATAGGGAGGGCCCATGCCATTTAAAAATAACATGGCATGGGGTTCCCTTCAAAATTCCTACCAGACCTGAAGGGCCTGGTATGGATGGGGGGGCCCTAGCATTTTTTTTTTTTAAATTTTGGTGTGGGGGTTCCCTTCAAAATCCATACCATACTCAAAGGGCCTGGTACGGATGGGGGGGGGGGGGGGCACGCCATTTTTTTTTCTATTTTGGCTTGGGGGTTCCCCTCAAAATCCATACCATGCTCAAAGGGCCTGGTACGGATGGGGGGGGGGCCTACTCCATTTTTTTTTCTATTTTGGCTTGGGGGTTCCCCTGAAAATCTATACCAGACCCAAAAGGCCTGTTATGGATAGGGGGGACCCCGTGCTGTTTTTTTGTTTTTCTTTTAAATTTGGCTTGGGGTTTCCCCACAAAATCTATACCCGACCTTAAGAGCCTGGTATGGATGGGGGGGGGGGGGTTCGGCGGTGCACGCTTTTTTTTTTCCCCGTGATTTTTTAATGCTGGCATTTCTTTACTTTATGATCAGCTGTCAGCGGGGAACCCCCCTGACAGCTGATGACCCCGTCGGCTGTTAAGGACCATGTTCTTCTAAATTTTGAAGTTTCATGTTTTATTTTTATTTTTTTTGGGGGGGGGGGGAGTAGCGGATCTTGCCTTGGGCGCAAAATAGTCTAGCACCGGCCCTGCTGTCTCCGGTGTCACCCATGCCAGGTACACGTACTTTTCATGACTCCAGTCCTCTAATTACATATTTAAGCCTTCTATCAATTCATAGCTTGATGGGCCCTTCCAGACGTGTTGCGGCTCCTGCGCTGGTTAATAAAAGTCACTCCGCCGGGCCGGTTACCTGACTCTGCAGATGCCGGTCATTCCACTAATTTGCGACCCCGAGGGAAATGAGATGATCTAAGCTTGATCTACAAATGGAATTGATAATATGACATCTCTCCGAAGAGTATTTAAGAGTACACATCATTTCCTATTGACAGAACTTTAATTAGAAAAGATAATGGAATTTCTAAGTGTTTTTTCCCTTATTTTTGATATCCATTTTCTGTTTTATTAACTTGTCATGGGAAATTACTTCCACTTAATCTAAAGTAAAGCTTGATATTGGCTTATCTTATGAAAACACGGACAGATAAATTATTTTAATGGCGACTTTAATTGCAACAATAATAAAAAGCTTTTTTACTCCCGATGAGTTAAAGGAGAAATTTACACTTTATGGCCAAATGTTTGCGAACACCTGACCATCCCACCTACAGTATGTGAGGACGTCCCATTCCAAAACCATGACCATTAATATGGAGGTAACCCCCCCAAAGGCCATTAATATAGAAATGCCCCCTCCCGCCATGGCCATTAATATAGAGCCCCCCCTCCGGCATGGCCATTAATATAGAGTTGCCCCCTCCCCCTATGGCCATTAATATAGAGGTTCCCCCCCTGCCATGGCCATTAATATAGAGTTGCCCCCTCCCCCCATGGCCATTAATGTAGAGCCCCCTCCTTCCTGCCATGGCAATTAATATGGAGTTGACCCCAAAGGCCATTAATATAGAGGTTCACCCCCCTGCATGGCCATTAATATAGAGTTGCCCCCTCCCCCATGGCCATTAACATAGAGCCCCCTCCTTTCTGTCATGGCAATTAATATGGAGTTGACCCCAAAGGCCATTAATATAGAGGTTCCCCCCCGTGCCATGGCCATTAATATAGAGTTGCCCCCTCCCCCATGGCCATGAATATAGAGTCCCCTCCCCCATGGCCATTAATATAGAGCCCCCTCCTTCCTGCCATGGCAATTAATATAGAGTTGACCCCAAAGGCCATTAATATAGAGGTCCCCCCCCCCCCTGCATGGCCATTAATATAGAGTTTCCCCTTCCTACCATGGCCATTAATATAGAGCCCCCCCCCCTTCCTCCTCCTTCATGCCATGGCAATTAATATGGAGTTGACCCCAAAGGCCATTAATATAGAGGTTCCCCCCTGCCATTGCCATTAATATAGAGTTGCCCCCTCCCCCCTATGGTCATTAATGTAGAGACCCCCTCCTTCCTGCCATGGCAATTAATATGGAGTTGAACCCAAAGGCCATTAATATAGAGGTTCCCCCCTGCCATGGCCATTAATTTAGAGTTGCCCCTCCCCCATGGCCTTTAATATAGAGCCCTCCCCCCTCTTCCTGCTATGGCAGGTAATATGGAGTTGACCCCAAAGGCCACCCCCCTGCATGGCCATTAATATAGAGTTGCCCCCTCCCCCCATGGCCATTAATGTAGAGCCCCCCTCCTTACTGCCATGGCAATTGATATGGAGTTGACCCCAAAGGCCATTAATATAGAGGTCCCCCCCCCCCTGCCATGGCCATTAATTTAGAGTTGCCCCCTCCCCCCATGGCCATTAATGTAGAGCCCCCATCCTTCCTGCCATGGCAATTAATATGGAGTTTACCCCAAGGGCCAGTAATATAGAGCCCCCCCCCCCCGCCATGGCTATTAATATAGAGTTTTCCCCTCCCCCATGGCCATTAACCACCTCAATACCGGACACTTTCACCCCCTTCCTGCCCAGGGCAATTTTCAGCTTTTAGTGCAATTGCGCGGTCATGCTACACTGCTCCTATATGAAATTGTTTTCATCTTTTTCACAAATATGGAGTTTTCTTTTGGTGGAATTTAATCACCGCTGGGTTTTTTTTTTTTTTTTTTGCTAAACAAATGAAAAAAGAACAAACATTTTGAAAAATCGAATCTTTTACTTTGTTTCTGTTATACAATTTTGCAAATAAGTCGTTTTTCTTCTTTACTAATATGCGCTTATGAGGCTGCACTGATGGGCACTGATTAGGTTGCACTGATGGACACTGATGAGGTTGTACTGATGGGCACTGATGAGGCTGCACTGATGGACACTGATGAGGTTGCACTGATGGGCACTGATGAGGTTGCACTGATGGACACTGATGAGGTTGCACTGATGGACACTGATGAGGTTGCACTGATGGGCACTGATGAGGTTGCACTGATGGACACTGATGAGGTTGTACTGATGGGCATTGATGAGGCTGCACTGATGTGCACTGGTGAGGCTGCACTGATAGACACTGGTGAGGCTGCACTGATCAGGCTGCACTGATGAGGTTACACTGATGGGCACCGATGAGGCTGCATTGATGGGCACTGATAAGCAGCACTGGTAAGGCTGCACTGATAAGGTGGTACTGATGGGCACTGATATGCTGGACCGATGGACACTGATTGGCACTGATAACCAGGGTACTGATGATCAGTTTCCTGATTATCATTGGTCAGTGTATATGTGCCCTTTCCTCAGACAGTGACTGCGCTGAGGAAAGGAAATGCAGATAACTGGCAGATAACCCCCCCACCCCCATCCATACCAGGCTCTTCAGGTCAGGTATATATATATATATATATATATGTGTGATTAGCTGTGTCCTATCACCAAGCAACGTCATTGGCTCTTTACCCTCATCTGTGATGTGCTGTGTCCAAGAGACACAGCTTACCACCGCTTCCGCGCCGTGTGCCACCAGGGGCGCGCATGCGCAGCAACAATGAGAGGACATCATATGAAGTCCTTCCAGAAGAAGAGCGGTCCCGCCCAGCCCTCATTGTACAATGGTTTGGGACGGGAACCGGTTATTATAGAGTCCCCCTCAGCCCCATGGCCATTAATATCGAGTTGCCCAGTTTCGTAGATATAACATCCTCCACCCTTCTGGGAAGATTATCCACAAGATGTGTAGAGTGTGTTTGTGGGAATTTGTGCCTAATCCACAAATAGAAATGCTCCGATGAGTGTTAAGGTCTTAACATTGCCCCTATGGGTTTAAGTGGCAGGGTCAACTGTCAAGACCTGGGAATATAGACATCTTTTATAATTGCTTGTTGAATGATGAAGCTAGACATCCTATTCCAACTCAATGTCCACCATTAATTATGACCGTGTCCCCTTTGTGGTTAGAAAATCCTCCATTTCTTCTGTAAATGCTTTCCACAAGATCTTGGAGGGTGTCTGTAGGAATCTGAGGTCAGTTACTGATGTTGGATGAGAGGTCTTGGCTTCCCTGCCGGACCCCATGCAAGGTGCCCAAAAAAAAAAAAAAAAGAAGACCCGGCTTACAATCGGTTTCAGTTCATCACAAAGGTGTTGAGGTCCCTAGGTTCCTCATCTACACATGGTGATGGGCTCCAGAATTGGTGCACATAATATATATGGGCTAAATCCAAATTCAGAGTCTCTCTTGGTGGCTTGTACTTCCAAATGGCTTCTGGAAGACTGGAAGAGAGGGTCCAAGCCTTCTTCAAGAGTAGTTTCTGCCCGTTATCTACTCTACGCTATATTGTCTTCTTATCCCTGGATGAACTTTTAACGGACGCGGCTCTTGTTGGGTATTATCTCGTCAGGTTAGGCTGCCAGGAGCATCTTAAACTATTCTATACAATTTTCCATTCCATAATTTACACTTTTTGGAGCCTGGCGTGGGTTCCCATTGACTTTCATTTGACTCGCACAGATTCGCATGGCAAGGGAAATCTCATTGTGTTCAATGGTGTCCAATCAAATCTCAGAATGGTGCTATTTTGGAAAAGGTTCCTGCACTGCTTTGGTGGAATTTACTATGCGACTTGGCCCCATAGAAAAGGGGTTTCCAAACTTTCCTAAGAAAGGGCCAGTCTGCTGTCCTTCAGACTGTGTGTGTGTGTGTGTGTGGGGGGCGGGGGGGGGGGGGGGCAGATTGTGATCAGTGGGAGTAGAAAATGTCCCGTATTCAGTGGGAAAAAACAATGCCTGTGGTCAGTAGGAGGAGGAATAGTGCCCCATCACTGGTGTCAGTGGGAGGAATAGTGCCTCATCATTGGTATCAGTGGGAGGAATAGTGCCTCATCATTGGTATCAGTGGGAGGAATAGTGCCCCATCATTGGTGTCAGTGGGAGGAATAGTACCCCATCATTGGTGTCAGTGGGAGGAATAGTGCCTCATCTTTGGTATCAATGGGAGGAATGATGCCCCATCATTGGTATTGATGGGAGGAATGGTGCCCCAACATTGGTATCAATGGGAGGAATGGTGCCCCATCATTGGTATCAGTGGGAGGAATAGTGCCTCATCATTGGTATCAGTGGGAGGAATAGTGGCCCATCATTGGTGTCAGTGGGAGGAATAGTACCCCATCATTGGTGTCAGTGGGAGGAATAGTGCCTCATCTTTGGTATCAATGGGAGGAATGATGCCCCATCATTGGTATTGATGGGAGGAATGGTGCCCCAACATTGGTATCAATGGGAGGAATGGTGCCCCATCATTGGTATCAGTGGGAGGAATAATGCCCCATCATTGAGTTCTGTCGGAGGAATAGTGTCCAATCATTGGTATCAGTGGGAGGAATAGTGCCCCATCACTGATGTCAGTGGGAGGAATAGTGCCCCATCATTAGTATCAGTGGGAGGAATAGTGCCCCATCATTGGTGTCAGTGGAAGGAATGGTGCCCCATCATTGGCATCAATGGGAGGAATGGTGCCCCATCATTGGTATCGACGGGAGGAATGGTGCCCCATCATTGGTATCGACGGGAGGAATGGTGCCCCATCATTGGTATCAGTGGGAGGAATAGCGCCCCATTATTGGTGTCAATGGGAGGAATAACGCCCCATCATTGGTGTCAGTGGGAGGAATAGCTCTCCATCATTGGTGTCAGTGGGAGGAATAGAGCCTTGTAGTAATGGATGGAATAATAACCCAAGGGCCAGATAAAAGCTAGCAAAGGGTCAAATATTGACCACAGTTTGGAGATCAATGCCATAGAATATGCAAAGTTACATCAAAATTTCCGCAAAGTTGCATCACATAATCGCATCAAAGTCGCATTGCAGTAGTGTGACCCGAGCCTCGCTGTTTGTTAAGTTGGTCAAATGCCAACTGATTGAACTTTTTAGATGGTTCGCTCTTCTCTGTACTCGCACACGCCTCATGCAAAACAAACAGATATGTGTCTTTGTTGTAGATCCTTATTGGAAATGTAGAAAACTTTCCTTCAATGATAAAATCTCAGCGGAAGCTCCAGCTGGGTCCGGGTTCCGGGATCATTTCACTATTGGAATCCTGGAGAGCAGTAAAGACACAGCCGGTTGCCAACTCTGCTCCCCCCTTGCAACGGAGATCTCTGTTCTTTCTCGGAGTATAATTCTCATTAGGTTCTACAAGCAAGAGTCGCTATTGCTTAAAATCACCGGGATTTCCCTCTCGAAATAAACTGCTGGAGGAGCCGGGCGTTTAATTGGACATTAGACTGCGAGAACAGACATACTGGGAATGGGATTGAAGGGAAAATATGAAACGGCACCCGGGAACGCGGAACACAATTGTGAAGATTAACGAGGGATGGAGGTTTGTTAAACGGAGTTGGTTTATTTGAGGTGGTTCGGTGTTGCGGACAATAGTGGACTCAGAATTTCATCTCAAGGGTCCGGGCACCATGGCTTAAAAAAAAATAATAAAAGAATAAAAATAAAAAAAGCGCAGTGCCTAGAGGAATTTTTTTGTAAATGTTATCCTGTGCCCATTGGACATGCGCAATTTGTTTCCGTCCGCATGTAAATTCAGATCAATTCATTTTTATTCGGAGATTCAGATGTATCCAAATCTCTGAGTGAAATAGTAACGAATTTCCTTTCAAATTTGTTTAACTACTTCAGCCCCGGAAGGATTTGCCCCCTTAATGACCAGGCCATATTTTTTGCAATACGGCAATTGAACTGACTATTGCGCCGCTGTGCGACCTTGTACCCAAACAAAATTTACGTTCTTTTTACCTTCACAAATAGAGCTTTCTTTTGATGGTATGTGATCATCTCTGTGGTTTTTATTTTTTGTGCTATAAACAAAAAAAGAGTGACAATTTAGAAAATATATTTAGATTTATATATATATATATATATATATATATATATATATATATATATATATATATATATATATATATATAATTTATTTTTAATATTTTTACTTTTTCCTATAATTAAAGCGGGGCTCCACCCTAAAGTTGAACTTCCGCTCATCGGAACCCCCCCCCCCCTCCGGCGCCACAATTGGCACCTTTCAGGGGGGAGGGGGGTGTGCAGATACCTGTACACAGGCATGTACTGGCCATAGGGACTACAGGGAGTTTCCCGGTGGGCCGATGGCTCAGTGGGCCACTCTGATGTAAGGGGCTGGTGATGGGACACTCTGATGTAAGGGGCTGGTGATGGGACACTTTGATGTAAGGGGGCTGGTGATGGGACACTCTGATGTAAGGGGGTGGTGATGGGACACTCTGATGTAAGGGGCTGGTGATGGGACACTCTGATGTAAGGGGGTGCTGATGGGACACTCTGATGTAAGGGGGCTGGTGATGGGACACTCTGATGTAAAGGGGCTGGTGATGGGACACTCTGATGTAAGGGAGCTGGTGATGGGACACTTTGATGTAAGGGGCTGGTGATGGGACACTTTGATGTAAGGGGGCTGGTGATGGGACACTCTGATGTAAAGGGGCTGGTGATGGGACACTCTGATGTAAGGGGGTGCTGATGGAACACTCTGATGTAAGGGGGTGCTGATGGGACACGCTGATGTAAGGGGGTGCTGATGGGACACTCTGATGTAAGGGGGTGCTGATGGGACACTCTGATGTAAGGGGGTGCTGATGGGACACTCTGATGTAAGGGGGCTGGTGATGGGACACTCTGATGTACGGGGGTGCTGATGGGACACTTTGTTGTAAGTGGCTGGTGATGGGACACTCAAAATGTAAGTGGGCCGTTCTGGATGAAGTCCAGGGCCGAATTTCTGTCCCAGTCCAGCCCTGCCTGTACAGTACAGGTATTTGCACCCACTTCCGGCATAGATATCCGCAGAATCTGCGGATATTTACACCACTTCCTGCGGGTCCCCCCCGCTGTCTGCTGGGAAACACACGGAATCCCAGGGACAGCGGGGACCATCCTTATTGCGCAGCGCGACTCGCGCATGCGCAGTAGGGAACCCGAGAAGTGAAGCCGCAAGGCTCCACTTCCTGATTCCCATACCCAAGATGGCGGCGGCAGCAACCCCGAGAGACGATCGAGAGATCGGCTTCGGGTGCCGACATCGCGGGCGCGCTGGGCGGGTAAGTGTCATTATTTTAAAAAGTCAGCAGCTGCAGTAGCCGCTGACTTAAAAAAAAAAAAAAAAACGGCCGAACTCCCGCTTTAATATGCAATAAAAAAAAAATGTTTTAAATTTTGGGTTAAAAAAAAAGAAAAAATCGCAATAAGCGTATATTGATTGGTTTATAGCGTCTATAAAATAGGGTATAGATTTATGGCATTTTTATTATTATTAATTTCATTTCTTTACTAGTAATAGCGGCGATCTACGATTTTTTGCAGGACCGCGACGTTGCGAAAAAAAACAAACACAATAAGTGTATATTGATTGGTTTATAGCGTCTATAAAATAGGGAATAGATTTATGGCATTTTTATTATTATTATTTTTTACTAGTAATAGTGGTGATCTGCGATTTTTAGCAGGACTGCAACATTGTGAAGGAGAGATCGGACACTTTTTTAAAACTTTTTTTGGGACCATTGACATTTACGCAGCAATCAGAGTTAAAAATAGCCACTGATGGTGGCGCATGCGCGAGGCTTCCAAGATGGCCGCGATCATCTAAAGCTCCGCTGCCTCGCGGAACAACGGAACCCCTACCGCACGGCACGGCTACCCTTCCGCTTCCCGAGCTATAGGGGCGGAATCCCGAAGTGTTGGGGCACATTTCTGAATGACCGGTGGACTGGCTAAACGCAATCTCGGCCCGCTGTTCGCTTCATTGGACGTGAGGGAGAAATCCAAGATGGCCACCGCAGCACAGCTCCTGTCTCAGGATCACAGATCCGCAGGCACAGTGGATTTCAGGTCAGATACAGACTTTCCTCCTCTCCACGCCACCCCAGGCAACCCCAGGGGTCTCCCCAAGGAAGCCACACCGTCCCCGGCCTCCACGGTCTCTCTGCTGGAACGCACCATCCAGGAGTTCTCTCCCTCCCCAGCGGGGACCTACAGAGTTACCCAGACCGCCATGGCCCCCCACGAGGCTGCTCATACAGACCCAGTCTCCCACATGGATGCCCTGTTTGGCAAATTCTCTGAATTATTAGAGAGGGGCCTCTCCCAAACTGCCTTGCAAATCACGGGGGAATTGAAAGCTGATTTTATTAACCTAGGCTCCCGGATCGAAACGATCGAACATAAAATGGAGGATACCATAGCCAGATCCATCCAAAACTCCAGACACATCTACTCAGTACAGGAGCAATTGGACATAGCCATGGCCCGTATAGATGACCTCGAAAATAGGTCACGCAGATATAACGTCAGAATTCGCGGGCTTCCAGAATCAATAACTGATGTGTCCAGGGCGGTGCAAGACCTCATTCAACAGCTAATCCCAGACATCCCAGCTACCAAGCTTGAACTTGACCGGGTCCATAGAACCCTCGGCCCCCCTAGGAAGGATGGCACCCCGCGAGATGTTCTGGCCAAGCCACATCACTTCTCGGTGAAAGAAGAATTCATGAAGAGAGCCAGATCCCTGCAACACGTCAATTACCAGGGACACCAGGTTCAGATCTTTGCGGACCTCTCCCCCTCCACGATACAGAGACGAAGAGCTCTAAAACCCCTCTTGCTTGCAATGTCCCACAAAGACATAAAATACAAATGGGCATTCCCTTTTGCGGTCAGGTTCACGGACAAAGGGAAGTCTTTTGCCTTCTCCACTTTTCCCGAGGGGGAAAAGCTCCTCACCAAGCTGAAAATCATCTCTCAAGAAGCTGACATGGACACTTCTAACCCTAGCCAGGGATCTAACAAACGACCCACTCCTAACAGCCCACAATCCCCGTTGTGGACCTCCGGAAGAGCCAAGAAGGTCAAGGATAATGCACCCACCTGAGCAACTTCCAGTCCCATTATCAGTCTCTCTATTTTGTGACTGACCGTCCGAGGTCCTGGAGAGGGCCGGAGGACTGCTCCCCAAACTTGGAAAGTTTGGCCCTCCAACCCTTTTTGCCCTCCCCTTGCCTAGGACTTGTGCTACCCTTGTTCTACCCTTATCCCCATTGCCTCCAATAATCCGGGACGCTATGCAGTACTTTGTCCATCTACTGGACTGCCCGTAACCCCGCATATATTTTTTTTTTGTTTACATACCCTCGAAATGGGCCCTAAGGTTGCTTTGAGGATTTCCCAGGGGGCTGCATTCCTCAGCACCCCCCCTGGATGTACCATCCTTCCTTATGCCTTAAGAACAGCGTTCATTTCTTAGCCCCAGTGTCTTCTAGGCATTATGTTTAGCCGTGCCTCAAAAGAAAAGTTCCTTTTTATGTATATTGCAGCTTTTATGTTATTGCTATTTAAAGTTGATTTCACAGTTCGGGTAGTTACCCGACTAGGGGTCCCCAGTTCCGCGAGGGACCACATGTGTAACTCTCCCTCCCTCGGCCTTTCCCAGGCGTCTGAGGGTCGGGACTCCTGACCTTATGGGTCGGTTGTCTTCATTGTGTTTGCTTGGGATTTCGGGGGGTGTCTCCTGCCCTGATCTCCTCTTTCTCTTCTCAGGAACCCTTTCTTTCCTTGCCCTTTCTCCCCTTCTCTTCCCCCTTGATGGTAAGCTTCCCCCGTTGAATGTTTGCATGACACTATTTTTTTTCTCCTCAGGTTGGGCTGAGCCAACCCAGTCGACATGGTATCCTGGGAGACATCCTCGGGCCACCGATCTCAATGCCCTTACCAAGAACCCAGCCATAGATTGGGTAGGTGAGGTCGTTTTCAGATGCTGGGCTCCCCCTCTGCTCCATGGCTGATCCACAGGCTGCTAGGCTTAAGATAGCCTCCCACAACATTCAGGGTCTTAATTCCCCCATCAAACGGAGAAAAGCCCTCGATTACTACAAATCCCTGAAACTAGATATAATTCTGCTTCAGGAAACCCACTTTCCTATCCGGTATAGTCCCAAGTACCTACATGCCCACTTCCCTCAGTTCTTCTTAGCCAACGCGGAATCCAAGACCAAGGGGGTGGCCATTTTGATGGCCAAAACATGCAAATTCAATAAGAGTTTTGAAAAAGCGGATCCGGAGGGCAGATTTTTACTTGTAAAGGGCACTGTGGGGGACCAACTGTACTCCTTGGTCTCCTACTATGCCCCGAACACGGGTCAGGCCAAATTTTTCGAATCCATGCTACGTACCTTAGCACCTCTTTTAGAGGGGACGGTTATTGTCGGAGGAGACTCTAACGTCGCCTTTGATCAAGGACTTGATAAATCCTCCCCCTCACGTCCCCGCTTAACCAGGCCCACAAAGGCAAGCTTACGGATTGCCAAATTGCTACACGCTCATGGGCTATCCGATGTCTGGCGGGAATTAAACCCCACAAAGAGAGACTACACTCACTTCTCAGCGCCTCACCAATCATATGCACGCATAGACCACATACTTGTCCCCTCCTCGCTCCTTCCCAGGATGCTCAAAGCCTCCATCACTGACACAGTGATCTCAGATCACTCTCTGGTAATTGTGACGGCCCTGGGGGGCTCGAGTGGGAGACATCCTAGGCATTGGAGGTTAAATGAATCCCTCCTTTCGGAGCCATCACGAGTTATAGATCTCGACAAAGCATTGAAGGAATATTTTTCTATTAATGCGACTCCTGATGTCTCCCCCGAGACCCTGTGGGCGGCGCACAAAGCTTACATTAGGGGAAAATTCATGCAATTGGGTTCTCAGATAAAACGGGAAAGGCAATCAACCATCCTGAAGCTAGAAGAGGAATACTCTAAACTCAGAGCTCTTCACAAAAAGGACCCCCTCCGTACCCCCACGGCCATACTAGACAGGACTCGCTTAGAACTAAATCTCGCCCTCACCACGAAAGCTGAAAAATCAGTTAGGTGGGCTGGCCACAAATTTTACTCACAGGCGGATAAAATAGGCACTCTCCTGGCCAATAGACTCTCCCCTAGAACCAAGCTGAGCACCCTCCCTCGGATCAGAAGCGCGGGACTCCCGCCCACGTCTAATCCGGTCACAGTTCTGAATGCCTTTCAGAAATTCTACACCTCTCTCTACAGTAGCTCCCCACCCCCCAAAGACAACCTCCTCCCAAAGTTTTTGGAGGGTCTGCCCATCCCGGCCTTATCGGACGTTCACAAACAAGTTATGGAAGCCCCCTTCCAGACAGAGGAGATACTGGAAGTCATTAAGACTCTTAAAAAAAGCTCCGCCCCTGGTCCCGACGGCCTTTCGATCCCTTACTATAAAGCCTTTGCCAACACACTAGCTCCCCACCTGGCCAATCTCGGTAACCATAAAGCTAATGGAGACCCCCTGGATCCCCACCTTAACACGGCGTATATCACGGTCATCCCCAAACCTGGCAAGAACTTGGAAGATGTCAGCAACTACAGACCGATTTCCCTTATTAATAATGATCTCAAAATTCTTACGAAAGTTATGGCCAATAGGTTAGCCTCCTTTATTGGACACTATGTCCACAAGGATCAAGTTGGTTTTATTCCCGGCAGACAGGGACCTGATCAAATTCGGAGGGCGATCGACATTATCTCCATTTTGCAGTCTAATTGGGAAGGGGGATCCGGACAATCTGGCTTCCTCCTTTCCTTAGATATTCAAAAGGCTTTCGACTCGGTCTCATGGCAGTACATCTTCCAGCTCTTTGACAGGTGGGGATTTGGGGCTCGCTTCCTTGGCTTATTACAGGCCTTATACTCCCAGCCGAGGGCCCAAATTCGAATGCAGGGATACCTTTCTGAGCCAATTCCCATCACCAGGGGGACCAGACAGGGGTGCCCCCTATCCCCCCTCATATTTGCAATAGCCATTGAAACACTGGCGATCGCAGTCCGCCACAATATGGACATTAGAGGTGTCCAATGCGGTAGTCAAACGCACAAATGTGGACTCTTCGCGGACGACATACTGTTGTTCCTCACTTCCCCCCTCACAACCCTACCCAACTTATCCCGGGTATTGGACGACTTTGCCAAGGTCTCAGGCTTGAGGGTTAATTACTCCAAGTCTGTGGCGTTGAATGTTTCTCTCCCCACTCACCAAGTCCTCTCACTCAAACAATCCTTTCCGTTCCAATGGAGTGACACTGCCATCCAATACTTGGGTATCTCCCTCACACCTAAAATAGAGATGCTATATGCCCACAATTACCCCAAATTATACAGACAGCTGGAAACCGACCTCTCCTCATGGTCTAAACATGAATTATCCTGGCTTGGCCGGATTAACTCCATAAAAATGACCCTTCTCCCCAAAATCCTTTACTACTTTCGAGCCCTGCCAATACCAGTTCGGAAGGACCACCTTTGCTCTCTGCAAAGCAAAATACTGAAATATATTTGGGGTAATAAGGGATACCGTCTACCGCAAAACACGCTCTTCCTGCATAGACGCAGAGGGGGGCTGGGTCTGCCTAACCTCCACAAATACTACCTTGCAGCTCGCCTAGCCCAACTCTCCTCGATCTACTCCAAATATGAGAAACCGGACTGGCAGTCCATAGAACGCTGTGCGGTACCCTCCTATACACTAGATTTTTTATTATGGTGCCCGCCCAAAGCCAGGCCGCCCATCATGTCCCCATCCCTTTCTCACTCCTGTGCCCTATGGGACGGCCTTCGCAAAGAGCCTTCCCTAGTCTCCACTATAAGACCCCTTGCTCACATGTTCCGTAATCATGACTTCCCCCCCGGTCTGAACATTGAGGCCTTCAGATGGTGGTTGGACAAGGGACTATACCGGATAGGTCACTTTTTTAATTCCAGGGGTCCGATTTCCCTAGCTTATTGTATCGAACACTTAGAGCTACCAAACACAGAGAGGTTCCGCTTCCACCAAATATCTCACTACCTGAACTCACTTTGGAAAAACAAACCCCTTCCTCCTCCCTTTACTGAATATGAAGCCTGGTGTGGTGGAGTCGGGGAGCAGAGGGGTGGTATTTCAGTGATCTACACGGCTCTCACTTCCCCAACGGGTAAATCCCCCTATATGACGGCTTGGGAATCAGATCTCCAGACCTCTGGGAGTCTCGAATCCTGGCAGCTGGCCTTAGCCAGATCCTTTCGTGGGATCCAGAACACCTCACTAATGGAGGCTAGCATCAAATTGATAACCAGGTGGTACCTCACTCCAGTAAGGCTAGCCAGAATATATCCCACGGCTAATCCCTTATGTTTCAGGGGGTGCCAACTTCGTGGCTCCATGATCCACATCTGGTGGGAATGCCCTAGACTCCGTTCGTTCTGGACTAAAATATTCAACTTGATTTACTTAGTCACAGGCTGCCGGGTTTCGAGAACTCCAGAGGTTGCGTTACTCAATACCCCGATTCCTTTGATGTCTGGTAACATTCAGAAACTAACTTATTTTATTCTATTAGGAGCCAAAATTGCGATTGCCTCCGCATGGAAGCAACCCAAACCCTCCTTCCTCGCAGTTAAGAGGAAGATATCGTGGATAATGCCCCAAGAAAAACTATCAGGTATTCTGTCAGACACCACACCTAAATTCCGAAAGGTGTGGGACCCTTGGGCCCGTTACATGGGAATCTCTCTGCTGCCGGGGGTACCCCCAGGCCCTCCCCTAGGAACCAGACCTCACCACTAAAAGCACACATTCTTACATTGACTGTGAAACATTCCCTCGCTATATCCTTCCACCCTTTCAGGACATAGCTTACCTCCCCCGACCCCTCTGTTCTCCTCTTCTCCTCCTTTCTTCTCTTCTCTGTCCTTCTAGTCGTTCTAAGATTTTGGTTTGCTCAACAGAGCTGTAATTGACAGGTTCACCATACAGTCCAATTTAATGTTGCGGTACCCACGGCAGACGATCCCCCGACTGTTTTTCCCCTCTGCGAGGGAGGGGCCTGGGAGGACACTCCCTCATCCTGGCACAGCAAGTTCCCTATTAGGGGTGTCGGGATGGGGGCTCCTGGGAGTTACCCTAATAGTTCTACCTGGTGGGCTCTCCCGGGGGGGACACCCTCCGTTTACCTCTTATTGATGTAGCCCCTCGATAAGGAAGGGCTTGCCGACTGTACACTCTTGATATTGTCTGTTTTTCACTAATGTCTCATGTTTTTTTTTACTTACATTGTGACAGCAGGCCCTCCCTGCTGCTGCTAGTTTGTGTACTGTTTTACGTATGTAAGTGCCTTTAATATAAAATAAAATATTTTGAAAGTAAAAATAGCCACTGATTACTGTATAAAGGTCACTGGCAGGGAAGGTGTTAACACTAGTGGGCGATCAAGGGGTTAAATGTGTTCCCTTGTGAGTGTTTCTAGTGGTGGGGGAAGGGGTGGGAGTGGGACTGACTGAAGGAGGAGGAGACATATCGCTGTTCTAAATGACTAGGAACAGCAGATCTGTCTCTCCTCCCCTTTTAGAACGGGGGTTTGTGTGTTTACATACGCAGATGCCCCGTTCTGGCTCTTGTGTCCACAAGCGCTGGACATCGCGGCCGTCAGCCCTTGTACCGGCGGAGACATTGCGTCGGCCACTTGCATCGGTGCCCCCCCCCCCGTGCAGCGGGCACCTGCTATGGCTCTTAACCTCTTGCTTACTGGGCACTTAAACCCCCTCCTGCCCAGACCAATTTTCATATTTCAGCGCTGACGCACTTTGAACAACAATTGCGCGGTCATACAGCACTGTACCCAAATGACATTTTTATCATTTTTTTCCCACAAACAGAGCTTTCTTTTGGTGGTATTTAATCGCTGCTCGGGTTTTTATTTTTTGCTAAACAAACAAAAAAAGATGGAAAATTTTGAAAAAAAACATTTTGAAAACACGGAATTTTTCTCCTTCATTGATATGCGCTGATGAGGCTGCACTGGTGGGCACTGATAGGCTGAACTGATGGGCACTGTTGGGTGGCACGGATGGGCACTGATAGGTACCACTGATAGATGGCACTGGTGGGCACTGATAGCTGGCACTGATGGGTGGCACTGATGGGCACTGATGGGCAGCACTGATGGGCACTGGAAGGTGATACTGATGGGCACTGATCAGTGCTGCACATCAGTGCCACCTTTGTTGAGGCACTGATAAACCAATTGACCGATTCAAATTCTGCGTGAAGAATTGCTGGTTGTTAAGCAGGGGGCCAGAAAGCCGGCTGCTGCGTCCTTAACAACCGATGACTCATCAATGTTTCGAATTTTCTTTTATTTAAATTACATTACATGTTTAGAATATTCTAACCCACCTCAAACCCCCCACCCCCCAAAAAAAGCGTGTGCCATGTAGGAGATGTTTCACTTGCAGTGTGCCGATGTCGTCATCAGCGCATTGCTCCGTGAAGAAACGGACCGCGGTGCCTTTTCTTCCCCAGCGTGTGCCGGGAGTGACGTCACGCGGCTCCAGCCAGTCACAGAGTCGGGGTCCGCGGCCCCGGAAGGAAGAGTGGCGAAGATGGACGTGGCCTGCACAGGGGACAGCGCTGGCTTCATTTGCAGGTAAGTGTCAAATAATGGGCTAGTATGCTTTTAATTTGCAGGCTATACAGGGAGCAAAAGAGGAAGTAAAACCCATCAGGGGTGTGTAAAGGCAGGCGTCCCAATACTTTTGGTATTATAGTGTATATTCTTTGGAGACCTGTGTAAGGAATGATATATCAAGGACAACTGATAACCTACCTTCTGTACATAGTAGGTGCTGAAGCATTGACATAGAATAGTACACGGGTGGCTGGCAACTTTTGGCCTAGGGAGCAACTACAAATCAGAGGCCTATGGTGCCGTGACTTGGCCCCCCTCCCGCCCTCCCTCTTCTCTGCTTCCTGCCGACCCCATCCCAGACTAAAGCTCCGCTCCAGGTACTCTCTGCTTACCGGGCGGGTCAGTGAGGACAGTGCCCGCTGCACCGACTCTTGGTTGCTGAACTGGTTGGCCGGGGGCTTCAGGGGGAACTGCGGCAGTTTGGTCTGGGCTGGCGGGGGGGGGGGGCTGCCAGTGGGGCATGGAGGCAACCTATGCCCGGACATGGCGTACACCAGGGGTGGGCAACCTTGGCCCTCCAGCTGTGGTGAAACAGCAAATCCCATCATGGCTCTGCCTCTAGGAGTCATGCCTGTGATTGTCAGGGTCTTGCAATGTCTAATGGGACTTGTAGTTTCAAAACAGCTGGAGGGCTGAGGTTGCCTACCCCTGGCGTACACCATCCCTGCCGGAGTGGCCTGCACATGGTCCCTGTCCTCACCTGGCACTCGGTAGGATACTTTACTCCTCTTTACCAGGAAGCCTTTATGGTGGAAGGGTTGCAGAGTGGCCGGGGGCGGGGGGGGCTATTGCCCCAGTTTGCCCCTCATAATACACCTCCTCCAAGGCTGAGATAGTTCACGCCATAATCTGCTGTGGAAATGTATCAGAATTATCTCATCCAGTAGAATATATAAAATGGAACATTTCATTGATGAAATTCATCAAAAAGAGAGTGCAGGGAGAAGTCACCGAGGGTGCAGGTGTCCTGTGATTATTATGGCCACATCGATGTCTGATCTTCTGTCATAACTGATCATAGATCTTCCTTTCTATGGCTGACCCGAGGTGACCGAACGCGTTCTAGAGGGAACGCGACAGAGATAGAAGTGGTAATATCTAACAAGAGCCAAACCATACAATCAATACTCCGAGTGATGGAGCGGCCGGGTGAGGACCGGTTTGCCAGCTGTCATTCTGCCATCATCTTCCATTTGATATAATTGGTACTTAGGAGGAGAGCGGTACAAGGTGCACATATCAATGTTTTGTGGAGTGTACCCAATTAAAGGCCAGCTCTGCTCTGCTGAGAAACACTACACTGAGGCCCCCCCCCCCCAATCCCCTATTTACTGCCAATTACTGGTTCAGCCTCCAGGCTGACCTATGGGGAGATAACAAGAGCGCGGAGCCATCAGGAAATCTTGTTAGGATTACAAAATGTTTCTCAACTTTCTTTCAAAATCTCGCTGTGAAGAGGTTAGGCTCGTTCCCAGTTCTGAGAAGTAAAGAGAAGAGTTTTGTTACTTTTACCAGCTGCCTGGATCCTGGAGACGAGTTAAAGTTTTCCTTCTGCTCATAAAGCCTATATTGTGGAATGGTCCCTCAACTGACCCCAAGCAGGGGCTCTTCCTCGCCACGAACGGTCAACTCATCTAAAGAAAAACAGCCGGCGGCACGCCGAAAAACATCTCGATCAGCCTTTCTCAACCTTTTCAACACAGTGGAACCCTTGAAATAGTTCTGCAGTCTTGGGGAACCCCCTGCTAAAAATTAGAAGTCTACAACTCATGATACATTAGTGTGATGGTCAGTGGGAAGAATGGTCCTTACACTTGTGGTCGTTGGGAAGAATGGTCCTTACACTTGTGGTCAGTGGGAAGAATGGTCCTTACACTTGTGGTCATTGGGAAGAATGGTCCTTACACTTGTGGTCGTTGGGAAGAATGGTCCTCACACTTGTGGTCGTTGGGAAGAATGGTCCTTACACTTGTGGTGGTTGGGAAGAATGGTCCTCACACTTGTGGTCATTGGGAAGAATGGTCCTCACACTTGTGGTCATTGGGAAGAATGGTCCTTACACTTGTGGTCGTTGGGAAGAATGGTCCTTACACTTGTGGTCGTTGGGAAGAATGGTCCTTACACTTGTGGTCGTTGGGAAGAATGGTCCTTACACTTGTGGTCGTTGGGAAGAATGGTCCTTACACTTGTGGTCGTTGGGAAGAATGGTCCTTACACTTGTGGTCGTTGGGAAGAATTACCTCCTTACAGATAGCTAAAAAGATCAATGGTGTCAGAGGGAACTTATCCGAGAGGCAGAAATGGCCCAAAGCTGAAGGAACCCCTACAACCTCTGGAGGAACCCTAGTTGAGAATCACTGCTCTAGAGGTTGTTACACTTTATGAATTACAAGAAGCCTCGTCTAGGACCCAGGAAATCCCGAATGGGGCTTCTTGAAGCTTGGCCAAGAGTAATAAAGTTTTACAAGCCTTGGACATTACGCTGTGCTACCAGCTGTTTTTCTCTAGGTGTATTAACAGCTCATTGATGGATATTAGCAAAGGCAGATGTTGCAATCACCCCACCCCAACAGACAGTTGGAGACATCTGCCCACTTGGGCTTGATTTATTGATTGATATCAGACGGTCTGCTTGTAAGCATGTAGGGAGGTGCCGCGTGGTGCGGGTAATAAGTACACAGAGTCCGGTTGCAGTAAAACTTGAAACTTGTTTAGCGCACCCCCTAAGGAACCGCAAGTAGAAAGGGATCCCCCACCGTGCACAGCCAGACTTCACCTCATCTTCACAGCTTACTTGAGTCAGAACAGCCCAGTGCTTTGTTTTATGTTTTATTGAGGGGATTGAACTTGGAGACAGATATTATGGGATGCCCACTTGATCAAAGCAGTAGAGCTCTTCAGGGACACAACTAAATATAGCTTGTGTATATACAGAAAAAAATTGGAAAAAACTGAATTTTTCCCGGGGAGAAGTTAGGGACTTTTATGCCACGTACACACGTAGCGGACTATCCGACGGACTTAGTCTGGTGGACTTCCCGCCAGACTGTCCGTCCGACTTTCCGATAGGGCTACTTGCCCACACACGGCACTTTTTCAGCGGACTAATACGGCGTACTAAGTCCGCCGTACTATCCGCCCTACTTTTGAAATGAACGGACTCGCCCACACACGCAGAAGAAAGTCCGCTTATTTTGAGTGGGTCTCCAGGTAGGCGGGACCCGCGAAGGAGACGTTGCTGGCCCCGCCACCTGGTATGGACTTATAGGGGAACCCCAACGCCGAAAAAATCAGCGTGGGGGTTCCCCCCAGGTCCACATCAGACCCTTGTCCGAGCACGCTACCCGGCCGGCCAGAAAAGGGGGGGACGAGCGAGCACCCCCCCTCCTGAGCCGTACCAGACCGCATGCCCTCAACATGGGGGGCGCCTTGGGGAAGGGGGGGCCGCGCGGCTCCCCCACCCCAAAGCACCTTGTCCCCATGTTGATGAGGACAGGGGCCTCTTCCCGACAACCCTGGCCGTTGGTTGTCGGGGTCTGCGGGCGGGGGGCTTATCGGAATCCAGGAGCCCCCTTTAATAAGGGGGCCCTCGGATACCGGCCCCCCGCCCTATGTGAATGAGTATGGGGTACAATGTACCCCTACCCATTCACCTGTGAAAAAAAGTACAAAAACGGCCAGGGTTGTCGGGAAGAGGCCCTTGTCCTCATCAACATGGGGACAAGGTGCTTTGGGGTGGGGGGGCCGCGCGGCCCCCCCCTTCCCCAAGGTACCCCCCATGTTGAGGGCACGCGGCCTGGTACGCCTCAGGAGGGGGGGGCACTCGCTCGTCCCCACCCCCTTTCCTGGCCGGCCGGGTAGCGTGCTCGGACAAGGGTCTGATGTGGACCTGGGGGGGAACCCCCACGCCGTTTTTTTTCGGCGTTGGGGTTCCCCTTTAAGTCCATACCAGGTGGCAGGGCCAGCGACGTCTCCTTCCTCGAAAGGAGCGGACTTTTCTCCGGGCGGGAAAAGTCCATTCATTTCAAAAGTACGGCGGACTGGCATACGCACGGCCGGATTGTCCGCCGAAATGCGAGTCCAGCGGGAAGATTGGAGTGCAAAACTACTTTCTAAGTCCGCCGTACTTTCGGGTCAAAACTTGAGTTTGCCGGACTTTTCCACTCGATTGTTTGATCGTGTGTACGCGGCATTAGGAAGCCAAGGCCGGGTGAGGTCATGTATTTCTTTACCTAGGGACTTTAAATGATATCATGATTTGGTAGAGTCATGAATATCCATCCCATATACATTTGAGCGAAAAGGGTGTATTTAAAAAAGGGAAGGGTGGGACTTTATATGAAGCACCGGACAGAAAAAGGCTACTAGGATGAATATACGGAATTTTATTAGAAAGCTCAATTCGAATTATATAAATACATGGTATCATTAATAAACAGTTACATACATATACTAAGGCCGCGTACACACGCGGGGACTGTTCGCCCAACTTTGTCCGCTGAACAGTGTTTCAGCGGACAGTCCGCTCGTGTGTGGGGCTTCAGCGGACAGTTTCAGCGGACAGTTTGACGAACAAAGTTTTTCGGAAATTCCGTAAAACTGTCCGCTGAAACTTTGTTTGAGCGGACAGTCCGCCCGTGTGTAGGCCACTTTCGAAATGAGCAAACTGTTCCCGCTCGGAGGAAAGTCTGCTCATTTCGAGCGCGTCTCCAGGTAGGCGGGGCCCGCGAGGGAGACGTCGCGGGCCCCGCCGCCTGGTATGGACTTAAAGGGGAACCCCAACGCCGAAAAAAATCGGCGTGGGGGTCCCCCCCAAAGTCCACAACAGACCCTTGTCCGAGCACGCTACCCGGCCGGCCAGGAAAGGGGGGCGGGCGATCACTCCCCCCCTCCCGAGCCGTACCAGGCCGCGTGCCCTCAACATGGGGGGTGCCTTGGGGAAGGGGGGGCCGCGCGGCCCCCCCACCCCAAAGCACCTTGTCCCCATGTTGATGAGGACAAGGGCCTCTTCCCGACAACCCTGGCCGTTGGTTGTCGGGGTCTGCGGGCGGGGGGCTTATCGGAATCCGGGAGCCCCCTTTAATAAGGGGTCCCCCGGATACCGGCCCCCCACCCTATGTGAATGAGTATGGGGTACAATGTACCCCTACCCATTCACCTGTAAAATAAAAGTACCCAAAAAAAAAACACAACACACGAGATAAAATATTTTATTGCACAGCTCCGGGGGTCTTCCGTCTTCGGGGGTCTTCTCGGAAGGCGACAGCGGCGACAGAAGACCGGGCCACCGCCTCTAAAAGAGCTATAAGAAGGCGCGGTGGCCCGGCAGAAGAACCGAAGAGGGGGACAAGACCCCCGAAGTCGGGAGAAGAGGCCGGCGGCGGGGAGGAAGAAAGCCGGACTCCTCCGCTAGCAAAAGAGCTACAAGAAGATAGCGGAGGAGTCCGGCGAGAAGACCCCCGAAGACGGAAGACCCCCGGAGCGGGGAGTCTCCGTCGCGGGCCCCGCCTACCTGCATACGCGCTCGAAATGAGCGGACTGTTGCCTCGTGTGTGAGCGAGTCCGTTCATTTCAAAAGTTGCGCGGACTTAGTACGACGAACAAAGTTTGCCGTATTTGTCCGCTCAAAAAGTGCCGTGTGTGGGCGTGTTCGTTCATTCAAAAGTTTGAGCGGACTGTTTGACGAACTTAGTTTCGGCAGACAGTCCCCGCGTGTGTACGCGGCCTAATTGGGCCATTAGACACAATCCATATAAGTGTATGGTGATAACAATAATATGCAATAAAAATTATAACAATAAAATTAATGATGGTATTACATAGGTATAAACACATTAAATTCCTTAATTCATCTCAAAAAAATTTATAAAATTTTTCATTCAAATGGTATTGCCTGCAGGACCTATGGCCTCACTGGACCTGGGGGGGATAAATTGCATAGGAGCCTAGCGTAGCCCAAAATAACCCACCCTGGGGTAGGCCTCTTATGTTACCCACACTTGGCGCCCAACGTGGGGGGAACATGGAGGAGGCTGTGGTGTCATTTGATGTCCTGTTATTGGTGTCAGTGAATAGTGTCCAGTTATAAGGAATGTATAAGAAATTTGTTGGACAGATTCTAGTGACAGAACATCATATCCACATCCCTGTTGGGTCAATAGAAAGAGAGAGTATCGCCCTCTCATAGAATGATGGGATTTTGACGGATATGTCTTTGTGTCACTGAGGTAAGCACAACCACAACGATATTAATAAAATATAAATTTATTACAAAATACAAAATATAAAAAAAACAATAACATTAATAACATTTATGCCGCGTACGCACGGTCGGACTTTCCGGAAGAAAAAGTCAGACGGAATAATTTTTTTGAAAATTCTGACGGACCTGGAAATAGAACATGTTTTAAATCTTTCCGACGGAATCAATTCCTATCGGGAAAACTGATCGTCTGTGTGCTGGTCCGACGAACCAAAAACGACGCAAGGGCAGCTATTGGCTACTGGCTATTGAACTTCATTTTTCTAGTCCCGTCGTACATCATCGCGCTCTAAACGATCGGACTTTAGTGTGATCATGTGTAGGCAAGTCCGTTTCAGCGGAACTCCGTCGGAAAGACCATCAGAGTTTATTCTGACGGAAAAACCGGTCGTGTGAACAAGGCATAATTCATATACATATAAGACCACAGTTGATACTCAGGCCAAAGGCTTGAACAGTTGTATATGCGGGCGCCAACGCGTTTCGCAGACTAATTATCTGCTTCTTCGGGGCGGCTCAACATGCATCTATAACAATGTCCAAGTTCCAAAGAATAACAACATTAGTATCAACATCGATTACATTTCTTTACAATATTAACAATATATTATGCAATTTATATGGGTGCTCACCAAAACGTTTTGGTACTGACAAGAAAAGATATTCTCGCTTTCTTTTTTCTAGTGTCCCGTTATAGATGTCAGTGGGAGGAATAATGTCCTACTGTGGGTGTCAGTGGAAGGAATAGTGCCCCTTCATTGGTGTCAGTGGGAGGAATAGTGCCCCTTCATTGGTGTCAGTGGGAGAAATAGCGCCCCATCATTGGTGTCAGTGGGAGAAATAGCGCCCCATCATTGGTGTCAGTGGGAGGAATAGTGCCCCTTCATTGGTGTCAGTGGGAGGAATAGTGCCCCTTCATTGGTGTCAGTGGGAGAAATAGCGCCCCATCATTGGTGTCAGTGGGAGGAATAGTGCCCCTTCATTGGTATCAGTGGGAGGAATAGTGCCCCATCATTGGTGTCAGTGGGAGGAATATCGCCCCATCATTGGTGTCAGTGGGAGGAATAGTGCCCCATCATTGGTGTCAGTGGGAGGAATAGTGCCCCATCATTGGTGTCAGTGGGAGGAATAGTGCCCCATCATTGGTGTCAGTGGGAGGAATAGTGCCCCCTCATTGGTGTCAGTGAGAGGAATAGCGCCCCATCATTGGTGTCAGTGGGAGGAATATCGCCCCATCATTGGTGTCAGTGGGAGGAATAGTGCCCCATCATTGGTGTCAGTGGGAGGAATAGTGCCCCTTCATTGGTGTCAGTGGGAGGAATAGTGCCCCCTCATTGGTGTCAGTGAGAGGAATAGCGCCCCATCATTGGTGTCAGTGGGAGGAATAGTGCCCCATCATTGGTGTCAGTGGGAGGAATAGTGCCCCATCATTGGTGTCAGTGGGAGGAATAGCACCCCATCATTGGTGTCAGTGGGAGGAATAGTGCCCCATCATTGGTGTCAGTGGGAGGAATAGTGTCCCATCATTGGTGTCAGTGGGAGGAATAGTGCCCCATCATTGGTGTCAGTGGGTGGAATAGTGCCCCATCATTGGTGTCAGTGGGAGGAATGGTGCCTCTTCATTGGCGTCAGTGCGAGAAATAGTGCCCCATCATTGGTGTCAGTGGAAGGACTAGTGTCCCACATAGTGCCAACATATTGCTTCATCCAGCTTGTAGGCCAAAGTTTGAAGACTACTGATTTAAAGGAAAAACTAAAACCAAAAATCAAAAGTTCACCAAAACAAACGGTGTACCAGGCTATCCAACCCTAAATAGCCCCAACGCAAGTGACTGTGATTGGTCAAGCAGGTCCAAATCCTCAACCAAACCAATAACCCCAACCTTAAGGGCTGATACACTCTTGTGTGCTGTGGTGCGTTGGACATTATGGAACCGAAGGCCTTAACCCAAGACACCTCAGATGGCAATGCATTGCAGCACTCCACAATACTTGGTAATGCACCGCTGTGTGTTGGGCGGCGCTGCATGGAAAAAAAAAATGTTGCGTGTCTAATTTTTGGTCCATTCGGGTGTTGGGCTGCCTTAACACAACCCTTTTTTATCACATAGTGGAGTGGACAGATCTGAATGGGCCGTAAGGTATGAGTTTGTCATCACCTCCATTAAACCGCGGACTGTTATTACCAAACCTCGCCATATCTCAGGGCAGTAATTGAATATAAACATTATATACGGCGAGGTAAAGAGGGCCTTTTATACAAGAAACCCAAACAGGACTGCAGATGATGCTACAACCATGAAATTAAAAGATGGTCCGAGCGGCCTCTCAGTAAATAAAATGTAATTGTGTAGATCATCAATTTCCACCGCTGGTCGCCAGCCAGCACTGTGACGATTCAGTGGCCGCCTAGTAGTGGTGCGTTTATTGCCGATATCCATTCTGCTCGACGACAGGCAATTTTTATGCTGAGAATGGAACCCGGACTCGGCGGCTCGGTTATTTGCAGAAAGCGCCCATCCACTTCCTATACGTGAAATGTTAATTGCCCCATAGATATTATTTATCACTCATATAAATGCCCCTGCCTGGTGCGTGCTGACAGCCAACCGTACGGCTCCTAATAAATGAAAGTGGGGAAGAGTTATAGGCTGAGGTCACCTCCAAACTGCTCATTACCCTGAAATACGGGGATTGTGTGTATGGAGGAGATACGGAGGGATGAGATACTCGCTAGATTCCTTTTTGTTTCAGTTCTCTGGTCTCCAAATTTCGGCGGCAAAGTAAAAATCTTTCATGTTTTATGGGGACCGCAACATGGGGACAAAAACAACTGACTGGAAAACTAGCTTGAGTTTTTAGCGTTTTCTAATTTTGCAAAGTTGACCTCCAACCTTCCATCCTCTCGTGTCCCATCTGACCTCCTGCCCTCCATTTGACCTCCAGCCTTCCATCTCACCTCCAGCCTTTCATGTAACTCCTGGCCTTTCATCTGACCTGCGGCCTTCCATCTGACCTCCAGCCTTCCATCTGACCTCAGGCCTTCCATCTGATCTCCGGCCTCCCATTTGACCTCCAGCCTTCCATCTAACCTCCAGCCTTTCATGTAACGCCTGGCCTTTCATCTGACCTGCGACCTTCCATCTGACCTCCAGCCTTCCATCTGACCTCCAGCCTTCCATCTGACCTCAGGCCTTCCATCTGATCTCCGGCCTCCCATTTGACCTCCAGCCTTCCATCTTACCTCCAGCCTTTCATGTAACTCCTGGCCTTTCATCTGACCTGCGGCCTTCCATCTTACCCAGTGGTGTCTCCAGTTTTCATATTTAGGGGGCACATGGGGGGGGGGGGGGGCAGGGACAAAAGTAGGGAGGGCCAACCATAAAATGCATATATATGTAAAATTTCTATATCAAGGAAAACTAACTTTGAGTTTTTAGTGTTTTTGAATATTGTAAAGTTTACCTAATTTGACCTCCAGCCTTCCATCTGACCTCTGGCGTTCCATCTGACCTCTGGCCTTCCATTTAACCTCCAGCCTTCTATCTGACCTCCAGCCTTCTATCTGACTTCCAGCCTTTCATGTGACTCCTGGCCTTTCATCTGACCTCTGGCCTCCTATCTGACCTCCAGCCTTCCATCTGACCTCCGGCCTTCCATCTGACCTCCGGCCTTCCATCTGACCTCCGGCCTTCCATCTGACCTCCAGCCTTTCATGTGACTCCTAGCCTTTCATCTGACCTCCGGCCTTCCATCTGACCTCCAGCCTTTCATGTGACTCCTGGCCTTTCATCTGACCTGCGGCCTTCCATCTTACCCAGTGGTGTCTCCAGTTTTCATATTTAGGGGGCACATGGGGGGGACAGGGACGAAAGTAGGGAGGGCCAACCATAAAACACACACACATAAATATATATCTGTAAAATTTCTATATCCCAATGTGAAGTTATTGCCCTGCTTATTTTTGTGCGGTCCGCAAACACTGAGATTGACCTATGTATCCCTTCCTCTATATCATTTATGGACAAATTAAACAGAATTGATCCCAAGAAAGACAGATCACCACCCTTTGGACACGCCCTCATAACCAGTTTTCTATCCAAGCACAAACTCTATGGTCCATATCTACAGATCTCAGTTTGTAAAGAGAAGTATGAGTTTTTAATTTTTTTTTTAATTCATATTTACCTAGGTGGATGCAGCATTGGTCTCCTGGCGCCTCTACACTGCGAACCGAGCGATCGAACACCATTGATCGCTCTGTTCTCACTGCTCCGTGAGCAGAGAGCTGCTGACTGTCAGTCACAGCTCTCTGCTCTGCCCCCTCCTCGCTCACTGGAGCGCTGGGCTGTGGAGGGGGGCGGGAGCGGCCGGCTGTCGGTCCAGGGTTCTAGGTGGATTCTAACTCCATGGTCATGAGGATGCAGAGCCTGGACCGACCCTGTGACTTCAGCTGACAGTGGACTCCAGCCCGCTGTCTGCTGAAAACAGGTTACAGGCGTGCAGAATGTACTGCACTACTGTGATCCACAGAAGAAGTGCAGCCAAACGAGCTTTCCCCGTACTTCTTCTTTAAGCGTTTATGGGGGACTGTATCGAATGCTTTTGCAAAATCCAGATACACCACATCCACAGGCCTCCCTCTATCTAGAATGCAACCGACTTCCTCGTAGAATGTTATCAGATTGATCTGGTAGGATAAACCCCTCGTAAACCTATGCTAATTACCACTAATGATACTGTTTTCATCAGCAAATTCTTGGATACAGTCCCTTATCTCCTCCAATAATTTACCTACTATTGATGTGAGGCTGACTGGCCTGTAGTTTCCAGGAATATGTCTCTGCCCTTTTTTTGAGTATTGGTACCACATTGGCTTTCCTCCAATCAGCTGGTACAATTCCTGTCAGTATGCTGTCCGCAAAGATTGGGAATAATGGTCTAGCTATACAGTGCCTTGAAAAAGTATTCATACCCCTTGAAAGCTTCCACATTTTTTCATGTTACAACCAAAAATGTAAATGTCTTTTATTGGGATTTTATGTGGAAGACTAACACAAAGTGGCACATAATTGTGAAGTGGAAGGAAAATGATAAATGATGCAAACAAATATGTGAAAAAAGTGTGGGGGAGCATTTGTATGGCGCCCCCCTGAGTCAATACTTTGTAGAAGCCCCTTTCACCGCAATTACAGCTGCAAGTCTTTTTGGGGATGTCTCTACTTATGACTTTCTTTCTCCAATGTCTTTCTTCTTGTCACTCTTCCATAAAGGGCAGATTTGTGGAGAGACGACTAATAGTTGTCCTGTGGACAGATTCTCCCCCCTGAGCTGTGGATCTCTGCAGATCCTCCAGAGTTACCATGGACCTCTTGCCCGCTTCTCTGATGAATGCCCGGCCTGCAGTGGTGGCCCATCCATAGGGGGGCGCATGGGCACTGCCCCCCCCCCCTCCATGCAATCACAAAAAAAATAATGTAAAAATGGCCCTTAAAAAAAAAAATATAGAAAAAAAGGTCCCTAAGTGCACTGTGTTCGGGCGCCGGACACAGTGCACTATGGGAAGCGCCACATCTATGCAATCCGAGATTGCAGATGAGGCACTCCATTCGTGGGCTTTTGTCCCGCCTTGCGGCGCATTCCATCATGCTGAACAGCTTCCGCCCGGCGCCCGTAGTATGTATTACTACAGCCGGGTGCTTTGATTGACATTCGAGTTACGATATCACTTCCGGATTTCTCCCTCCCAGTGCCCCCCATCGGAGGAAGCATGAGGAGCGGACTCCTCCACCGCCGCTGCTGCCCAATGAAGGAGACACAGCAGGAGGAGACACAGCTGCTTCTCTGATGAATGCTCTCCTTGCCCGGCCGGTCAGTTTAGGTGGACGGCCATGTCTTGGTAGGTTTGCAGTTGTGCCCATACTCTTTCCATTTTCCGATGATGGATTGAACAGTGCTCAGATGTGAAAGCTTGGGATATTTTTTTTTTTATAACCTAACCCTGCTTTTAAACTTCTCCAACGTCATCCCTGGCCTGTCTGGTGTGTTCTTTGGCCTTTGTGATGACGTTTGTTCACTAAGGTCCTCTAACTAACCTCTGAGGGCTTCACAGAACAGCTGTATTTATACTGAGATTAAATTACACACATGTGGACCCCATTTACCAATTAGGTGACTTCTAAAGGCAATTGGTCCCTCTAGATTTTAGTTAGGGGTATCAGAGTAAAGGGGGCTGAATACAAATACCCCCCCCCCCCACACACTTTTCACATATTTATTTGTAAAAAAAACATTGAAAACCATTTGTAATTTTCCTTCCACTTCACAATTATGAGCCACTTTGTGTTGGTCTATCACATAAAATCCCAATAAAATACATTTAGCGTTTTTGGTTGTAACATGACAACATGTAGAAAATTTCAAGGGGGGTATGAATACTTTTTCAAGGCACTGTAACCTGACTTTGAGGACGGGTGTAAGCCATCTGGTCCTGGAGATTTATCTGTGTTAAGCTTTTCTAGTCTTTTCTTGACTCCGGTCTCTGGTACCCAGGCCGATGAGAGCTTTTCATCGGGAAAATGCGTCCGCGTGTGTGTACGCTCCATCGGAAATTCAGCTGTCCGGATTTCCGCCAGGCCAAAAATTGATAGCGTGTTCTCAATTTTCCTGACGGAAAAACTTTCTACCTGAAATTCCGATCGTGTTGTATGCAATTCCCCGACAGGCCAAAAATCACGCATGCTCAGATTCAACTTCGAGACGGAAGCTATCGGCTACTGGCTATTGAACTTCCTTTTTCTAGTCCCGTCGTACGTGTTGTACGTCGCCGCGTTCTAAACGATCGGAATTTGGTGTGTAGGCAAGACAGCTTGAGCGGAAATTCCGTCGGGAAAACCATCAGAGCTTTTTCCGAGGAGAATTCCGATCGCGTGTACGCGGCATAACAATCCGGGATACCCCTCCCTTTCCTGTGTAAAGACCAGGGAGAGGAAAGTATATAGAACAGTTGCCTTCTCTGTGTCATTCATTATATTATATGAAATCTCGAGTCCCAATGCAGGGACCTTGCTGTCTACATTGCGGTCCCTCGTTTGAATTTGGTGCTGCTGGGCTGTAGACAGTCGGATTGTCAGTTCTGCGTTCGTTGTTTTTTTTTTTTCCTCCCCCCCCCCCAAGCTTGGTTTTACGAGTTTACTTCTGCCTTCTGTCGGGGAGTGTCCCCAGCAATCGGAGGATACAATCGTTCTGAATTATGAATATTTTTATGTCTCCCCGGCCAACCACTATGAAGGTTTATTGCCGGCGGTGCATGCTGAGGAAGGCTGTAAATATTTGGGGTGACCTTGTAAAAAAAAAGCTCTCCAGCCTCCTGGACCGCTGCCAGAAACTACCATGACTCTACCGCGTTGTCAAGGTCAGCGCCTCCCAGACTAGCTGCTGCCTATGGAGGTCTTTGCCAGAGGAGAGGCCTGGGGTCCTGAGGCCTTGGATGTCTGAATTGCTTGGATTGGAGCACCATGGGAAAACTTTACTGCCGAAAAATGTCCCGGAGAACTGGGTGGAAGCTAATTCCAGAGGAGATCGAAGGGAAATATAGTGGCTCAGCCAAAGGGGTATGTGTGTTGCTTTAGAACAATGGTCTCCAAACTGCAGCCTGGTGGTCAGATGTGGCCTTTTGCTCATGTTTATCTGGTCCTTGGGGAAGTTTTCCTCCCACTGATGCAAGACACTATTCTTCCCACTGATACCAATGATGGGGCACTATTCATTCTACTGATACTAATGATGGGGCACTGCTTCCTCCTACTGACACCAACAATGGGTCACTGTTCCTTCCACTGACACCAATGATAGGACATTATTTCTCCCTGAGATACCAATGATGGGGCACTATTCCTCCCACTGACACCAATGATGGGGCACTATTCCTCCCACTGACACCAATGATGGGGCACTATTCCTCCCACTGACACCAATGATGGGGCACTATTCCTCCCACTGACACCAGTGATGGGGCACTATTCCTCCCACTGACACCAATGATGGAACACTATTCCTCCCAATAACACCAATGGAGGGTTTCTATTCCTTCCACTGGTGCCAATGATGGGACATTATTCCTGCTACTGCTACCAATGCGGAGGTACTATTTCCCCCACTGATACCAATGATGGGGCACTATTCCTCCCCCAGATACCAATGATGGGGCACTATTCCTCCCACTGACACCAATGATGGGGCACTATTCCTCCCCCAGATACCAATGATGGGGCACTATTCCCCCCACTGACACCAATGATTGGGTATTCTCTCTTAGCCCTTGTACACACGGTCGGACATTCTGACAGAAAATGTCCGATCGGACAGTGTTGTCGGATAATCCGACCGTGTGTGGGCTTCATCTGAACTTTTTCCGTCGGAATGTCCGTCCAACAAAGTTTGAGAGCTGGATATAAAAATTTTACGACAACATGATTCGATCGGACTTTGTCCGATCGTTTGTAGAGAATTCCGATCAAAGTGCCACGCATGCTCAGATCAAATTCCTAGACCAAAGCTATTGGCTACTAGTCGTAACGTAGTCCCGTCGTAACGAATTACGTCATCACGTTACGAACGATCGGATTTTCCGACAACTTTGTCCGACCGTGTGTATGCAACACAAGTTTGGGACAAAATCCGTCAGACAAAATCCAACGGATTTTGTTGTCAGAGTGTCCGACCGCGTGTACAAGGGCTTACACTTTTACCATTGATGGGGCAGTCCTGTTGGTGGACTAGGTTACCTAGGGCCACTGGGATTATCTAGGCTACTGTTGTACCGTCCCCAGATATGGTACAGGATTCATCCATGGACCAGATCTGGAACCACCAGGAGAGCGAGGCCTTACAGCAGGGGTGCTCAACCCGTGGCCCTTTGATGTGGTATAGAAGGGTGGTACCCAGCCAGGGTCCAGGTCTAGGGAACAGCCAGTACACGAATTGGTCAGCTATGTTCTGGGCTTTAAGTAATGACCTGACCATGGTTCTGAGCTCCACTCCGGCAGACAGGAGGTCTGGCCCAGGAGTCAGGAGGGCTCCACCTAGGAGAGAAGTGAGAGCCAGTGCTGCTAGCCGTAAGCTAGCCGTAATCACAGAGTTGCTGAGCGTCTGGTCTGTGGGAGATAGACCAAGGCCTAAAGTGTAAGGCCTGAGCAGGAGTTCTGCGTTTATAAGCTAGAAGGGCTGAATGTAATTTATTTGTGAAGCACAAGTGAAATGCTGAATATCCCTGCAAAGTAATCTACTGTGTTTTCTGAGCTTTTATTTAAATAAAAATGGGCAAGACAAGCCCTTAAACAAAAGAAAAGCAAGTGGTAGTGTCTTTAAACTTCTACACTGGAAGCGAGTCCCTACAGTGGCCTGTTACCTCAAACCAGTGCATGCCCATGCTCTCGGAATGCGGGTTGTTAAGCCAACCGGTTGCTGACCCAGCATCCCAGAACATCAAAGTGCTGATGGATCTGGCACTGGCAGTGGAGGAAGCAGGCGGCTGCAGAAGGAGCAGGAACCACATAAGCCGATGCTTCCTCTGTAGCGTCTTCCTCTGACCAGTTCCCAAATCACCTTCAAAAGGTTGAGCACCTACGTCTTACAGTTTCAAGTGAAGTATGCTCCTGGTCTGGCTTTTTGGTCGGGGAAGCAACTGGAACCTGTACTTGTATATTGTTAGAACTGGTGGGATAGAGTCAAGTCTTGCCGCTTTATCCTGGAAACCTTTTCATTTTGGCACCTTGGCCGGAAATTGACCAAACAACCTGTACCTTTTGGGTGGCCTGCCCTTCAAGCGTCTTCATGGAGCTTTCAAGCTGCTTTGACTTGTATGGAAAAAAAAAAGCCGTTCTGTCGTGAACAAAAGCCAGAGTACCCCGGCCGCTAATCAGACGACAGGGTCCCTTCAAAATAAAGACGCCTCAATGACTCTGAGCTCCTAAAACTATAAATCTACGCTCACAATTAGGATAAGCTGCCTTTTTTTGTATAAAATAACTTGCTTCTTAAATCCCCAGATCTATTCATCCTTTCCACATCAAGAGCGTCCGCTAAAAGCGAAATGGCCGTAATTATATCCGCCTTTTTTTCCATCGCGTTTCATTCCTGATAATCTCTGTGGACGATCCATGCTAAAAACCTTTATTTAATTTTTTTTTGTTCAGGGGAAAACTGTTCAATTATTGTCATTAAACGTGTTTTTGAGAAGCGTAAACGATGAGATTTAATGTCACATGGTATAATTATATGTAATTCACAAGTTGTTGAGATTGTATAAAATCGAATGTTCTGTCTTCATTATTTGCGTCCTTTCTAAGGATGGCCCTGATGGCGCGTCAACAATGATTTTATGTAATGTCTGGCAGACAATGGAGAAATGATAATGATCTGAGTATTGTATAGCGGTACAAAAAAAATAATAATCGGCCATTGTGAAAGGAGAACGCTCATATATAAGAACTCCCTGTATGTTGGTGTCAAAAACCTTTTTTTCAGATGAATCTCAACAAGTGGTGGGCTTCAGCACTAAAAACAACCGTCATCCAACACACCCTAACCTCCAACCTTAACTGCTTAGGCTACCCACATACTTTACCCCAACCTGTTTAATTTGAACCCTAAAACTAAAAGCAGAACTCATGGGAAGGTCCTTTAGAAACCTGCTGGAAATTGCTGCATATTGAACGATGGTGGACGATGGAGGTGGAATGGAAACAAAGAGCCTCCAACCTTACCCCTTTAGGATAAGGGTAACCTTCAATCTCACCCCTTTAGGGTAAGGATAACCTTCAATCTTACACCTTTAGGATAAGGGTAACCTTCAATCTTACCCCTTTAGGAAAAGGATAGCCTTCAATCTTACCCCTTTAGGCTACCTACATAAATTACCTGCCAACCTGTTAATTTGAACCCTAAAACTAAAAGCAGAACTCATGGGAAGGTCCTTTTAGAAACCTGCTGGAAATGACTGCACATTGAACGATGGTGAACGATGGAGGTGGAATGGAAATAAAGAGCCTCCAACCTTACCTCTTTAGGATAAGGATAACCTTCAATCTCACCCCTTTAGGGTAAGGGTAACCTTCAATCTTACCCCTTAAGGATAAGGGTAACCTTCAATCTTACCCCTTTAGGATAAGGATAACTTTCAATATTACCCCTTTAGGCTACCTACATAAATTACCTGACAACCTGTTCATTTGAACCCTAAAACTAAAAGCAGAACTCATGGAAAGGTCCTTTAGAAACCTGCTGGAAATTGCTGCACATTGAATGACAGTGAACGATGGAGGTGGAATGCAAACAAAAAGCCTCCAACCTTACCCCTTTAGGGTAAGGATAACCTTCAATCTTACAACTTTAGGATAAGGGTAACCTTCAATCTTACCCCTTTAGGCTACCTACATAAATTACCTGACAACCTGTTAATTTGAACCCTAAAACTAAACGCAGAACTCACGGGAAGGTCTTTTAGAAACCTGCTGGAAATTGCTGCACATTGAACAACGGTGGATGATGGAGGTGGAATGGAAACAAAGAGCCTTCAACCTTACCCCTTTAGGGTAAGGGTAACCTCCAACCTTACCCCTTTTAGGATAAGGATAACCTTCAATCTTACCCCTTTAGGATAAGGGTAACCTTCAATCTTATCCCTTTAGGATAAAGTTAACCTTCAATCTTACCCCTTTAGGCTACCTACATAAATTACCTGACAACCTGTTAATTTGAACCCTAAAACTAAACGCAGAACTCACGAGAAGGTCTTTTAGAAACCTGCTGGAAATTGCTGCACATTGAACAACGGTGGATGATGGAGGTGGAATGGAAACAAAGAGCCTTCAACCTTACCCCTTTAGGGTAAGGGTAACCTCCAACCTTACCCCTTTTAGGATAAGGATAACCTTCAATCTTACCCCTTTAGGATAAAGTTAACCTTCAATCTTACCCCTTTAGGCTACCTACATAAATTACCTGACAACCTGTTAATTTGAACCCTAAAACTAAACGCAGAACTCACGGGAAGGTCTTTTAGAAACCTGCTGGAAATTGCTGCACATTGAACAACGGTGGATGATGGAGGTGGAATGGAAACAAAGAGCCTTCAACCTTACCCCTTTAGGGTAAGGGTAACCTCCAACCTTACCCCTTTTAGGATAAGGATAACCTTCAATCTTACCCCTTTAGGATAAGGGTAACCTTCAATCTTATCCCTTTAGGATAAAGTTAACCTTCAATCTTACCCCTTTAGGCTACCTACATAAATTACCTGACAACCTGTTAATTTGAACCCTAAAACTAAACGCAGAACTCACGAGAAGGTCTTTTAGAAACCTGCTGGAAATTGCTGCACATTGAACAACGGTGGATGATGGAGGTGGAATGGAAACAAAGAGCCTTCAACCTTACCCCTTTAGGGTAAGGGTAACCTCCAACCTTACCCCTTTTAGGATAAGGATAACCTTCAATCTTACCCCTTTAGGATAAAGTTAACCTTCAATCTTACCCCTTTAGGCTACCTACATAAATTACCTGACAACCTGTTAATTTGAACCCTAAAACTAAACGCAGAACTCACGAGAAGGTCTTTTAGAAACCTGCTGGAAATTGCTGCACATTGAATGACGGTGAACGATGGAGGTGGAATGGAAACAAAGAGCCTCCAACCTTACCCCTTTAGGGTAAGGGTAACCTCCAACCTTACCCCTTTAGGCTACCTACATAAATTACCTGCCAACCTGTTAATTTGAACCCTAAAACTAAAAGCAGAACTCATGGGAAGGTCCTTTAGAAACCTGCTGGAAATTGCTGCACATTGAATGACGGTGAACGATGGAGGTGGAATGGAAACAAAGCGCCTCCAACCTTACCCCTTTAGGCTAATAAGGGTAACCTCCAACCTTACCCCTTTAGGATAAGGATACCCATATCCTAAAGGGGTAAGGTAGGCAAGGGTATGGGGGGGGTGGGGGTTGTGAGTGGGTGGGGTAGGTTGGATTGGTTAAAGGGGGAGGGGGGGAGGGAGATGGGGAAGTATTTTAACCACATTAACATGAATACACAGGATTCTCACAAGGAAAAAAAAAAAGATTTTTTTTTGATGTATCACAAAATGGGATCGGTATAATAATTCACTTGGCTGGTCACTTACTGGTGAAAGACATTCAGGTTTTTGGAGAAATGTTTTCAAGTGGGTATAATTTGTTACTAAGGGAGGTGGGTTACTCCCCAATCTTTTGTTATCGTCTGGAATATAACAGAATCCCAGCTGACACAATCTAGTAGTTTGAATATAGTAGACATGGGCGCCGTCAATAAATTTGTTTTGTTCCGTTCCGTTACGGTTCGTATTAGAATTAATTCGTACTTCGTATTTCGTGTCCGAAATTTAATTTCAATTCGTACGAAATACGAATTGTCGTTAGGTTCGTTAACTTGTACGAACGTTCTTTACGATGAATTTAAAGGCAAAAATATATACCTCAATATGACAGTCGATGCTGATGGAAGTTTGGTTTTTATCCGAAATACGAAATTCCGTTGAAGAATTTCCTATCCGAAATACGAATTTTCATTAGATGAGAAAGAGAGAAGCGGATTGTCTGCCATGCACCGCTGGTCCAGTTTTCGCCTGCTCCATTTTCAATAGATCCCCCCACACTGTTTGGGGTCACCGGGGATATGCGGAGAGCTCATGCTTGGTAACACCAAACAATTTCCAGTGACCCCGCACATCCCCGGTGACCCCGTACAGTGCGGGGAATCAAAACTGGAGCAGCTGTGCATGGCAGCCATGTGCTCATTATGAGGGGCTCCCGCCATCCCTGTGCTGTACCTCTGCTGTGCTCATTATGAGGGGCTCCCACCATCCCTGTGCTATGCTGACTTCCTCCTGGGGCTGCTTATTATGAGGGGCTCCCACCATCCCTGTGCTACAGTGCCTTGCGAAAGTATTCAGCCCCCTTGAACTTTTCAACCTTTTGCCACATTTCAGGCTTCAAACATAAAGATATAACATTTTTATTTTTTGTGAAGAATCACCAACAAGTGGGACACAATTGTGAAGTGGAACGAAATCTATTGGATTTTTGAAACTTTTTTAACTAATAAAAAAATGAAAAGTGGGGCGTGCAAAATGATTCGGCCCCCTTGCGTTAATACTTTGTAGAGCCACCTTTTGCTGCGATTACAGCTGCAAGTCGCTTGGGGTGTCTCTATCAGTTTTTGCACATCGAGAGACTGAAATTCTTGCCCATTCTTCCTTGCAAAACAGCTGGAGCTCAGTGAGGTTGGATGGAAAGCGTTTGTGAACAGCAGTTTTCAGCTCTTTCCACAGATTCTCGATTGGATTCAGGTCTGGACTTTGACTTGGCCATTCTAACACCTGGATACGTTTATTTGTGAACCATTCCTTTGTAGATTTTGCTGTATGTTTGGGATCATTGTCTTGTTGGAAGATAAATCTCCGTCCCAGTTTCAGGTCTTTTGCAGACTCCAACAGGTTTTCATCCAGAATGGTCCTGTATTTGGCTGCATCCATCTTCCCCTCAATTTTAACCATCTTCCCTGTCCCTGCTGAAGAAAAGCAGGCCCAAACCATGATGCTGCCACCACCATGTGTGACAGTGGGGATGGTGTGTTGAGGGTGATGAGCTGTGTTGCTTTTACGCCAAACATATCGTTTTGCATTGTGGGCAAAAAGTTCGATTTTGGTTTCATCTGACCA